>NC_142045.1:29215409-29543742 GCF_982192425.1 Myodes glareolus | reverse complement strand
ATATATAAGTATCTTAATCAGAGGTAGAAGTGTACAATGCAATATGGTAAAATATACATATATCAATACAATATATATATGTCAATACATAAAAATGTTTTAAACAGAGGTAGAAGCATGTATGCATAAAATAGTCAACATAATTTAACTTTGTATCAATATATAAGAATCAATACCAATATATTTGTCTAAAAACAGTAACTCACAAGTACAAAGCTATTATCCCATAATCCAATTATCCCCCTTAATGGACTATGGGTATTTTCCTTTGTTTAAAAAAAAAAGAGGAAAATGATGTGGGAAAATGTCTGTATTCTGTCAATCATATTTTAATAAAACACTGATTGGCCAGGAAAGCAGTATAGACGGGAAAACCAGACAGGAAGTAGAAGTGATGCAATGAGAACAGGAGAATTCTGGGAAGCAGAGAGGTTCCTCTGCCACTCCTGTGCAGACCACCAAAGAGGCAACATGTAAGCTGTCACACCGAGAAAGGTACTGAGCCCATGTGGCTAATGTAGATAAAGATAATGGGGTAACATAAGTTATAAGAGCTAATAAGAAGCCTGACCTAATGGGCCAATCAGTTTATAATCTTATGGAGTCCTGTGTGTGATTTTCCTTGGGAGTTGCCAGCTGTGGGGTACCGGGCAGGATAGAAACCCCAACAAGCCGGCCCTCATGTTACAGATCCCATGTGCAGTTTTTGGGAAATCTCTTTGAAGACAGAACTAAGAGTGGGTTGGAGGCGCCCAAGGGCTGGGGAAGGTGGCAGTTGAGATAGTCATAGAGGGGCTGATAGCACGCCTTGGGTAACTGGCTGCAGGAATAGACAACGGTGAACAGAAGTGAAACATTTGCAGGCTGTTAGCTGCCATGGTGACTTACTGAATGTGGCATGTGCCTATAGCAATGACTGAGGGATGACAGGTAGATGGGCAGTCTCCTTGCTTGGCTCTCATTGGATGGTACTGGTGCCCTGTGACAGGAGCCCAGGGGAGGAGGAGCAGGGGGAAGAGGAGCAGGTGGGATGAGGAACAGGTGGGAGGAGGAGCAGGGGAGGAAGTGAGGGGGGAGAGCAAGGGGGAAAGGAATTGGTAGGAGGAGGAGCAGGTGGGAGGAGGAACGGGGAGGAGGATGGGAGAGGAAGAGCAGGGGAAAGTAGAATTGGTAAGAGGAGGAGCAGGTAGGAGGAGGAGCAAGTGGGAGGAAGAGCAGAGGGAGAAGGAACAGGGGGAGGAGGATCAGGTGGGAGCAAGATGCAGCCAGCTTTGTGTGGATGTGGGTACTGGGCAGAGAGCCCCCAGAGCAGATGTCTCGATGTCCCTCCTCCTGGTTCTCCTGACCCAGTTCTTTCTAATCTGGACTAGAGTGTAGTGAACTGGTATTGCTCTCACTGATCTCAGTCTTGTGTCTCATGACCTTTTCTGTCATGGCCACCTGCTTCCTCCATGATCTCCATGCAGCATTCTCCTCCTGGGTTACAGACCTTTTCCCTCCCACTTCAAGCCTCCTTCCTCAGAAACACCACCAGCCTTTCCTGTTGACTGATATGTTTGTTCTCACTACTCATGCTGTAGTCATGACATGCACTCCTTGGGGTTGTGGGTATTGTGTCCTGTCAGGCATTTTGCCTGTCCTATCTATAGATTGTCTTAGCTGGGCCTCTGCTGTTGTGATAGAGGTTTATTTCACACTGCAGATTACAGCCCATCCCTGAGGGAAATCAGAGAAGACATGTGGGGGTAGAAACTGAAGCAGAGACTATGGAGGAATGCTGCTTACTGGCTTGCTCCCCATTCCTTTCCTAGCCTGTTTTCTTACACAAGTCTGGACTGACTGTCTAGGACTGGCACCATGCACAGTTGGTTGGGCCCTCCCACATCTATCATTAATCAAGAAAATACTTCATAGTTATGCCTAAAGGACAATATGATGGGCGTGTTATCTCAATTGAGGTTCCGTCTTCTGAGACAACTCTAGCTTATGTTGACAAAAACATACCAACACACACATTCTTGTACCCTTCTTGGAGTTAGTCTTTGTCCCATGCTGTTTACATAGCTGTTTGATCTAGGCCTAGGCATGTGAGAGCAGGTTGGTGGTGACAGATGAGGATGTTGGGGCAGTGGAGCTTGACGACATCTGTATCGCTGTAACTACAGCTGCAGACACAGTGAGACGTCCGTCCACACAATACCTGCAGTCATGCATCCCTTTAGGACAAGTGACATGTCATTTACTTGGAATAAAACAGCAACGAGGCATGTTCTAAAGCTTGTGCTATAACAAAAGTGTGGTATAAAGCTTGAAGCAGAGTAAGGACGTGGAATACAATGATTTCTGAAAGCCGGTATGCCTGTCTCACATAAGGCTTAAACCCAGACAGGAAGTCATGGCATTAGGATCTTAGTCCTACGATACCACGGATGGAGTTACAACCCACTCTGGCTTTTCTATGGCAAAAGAGTGGGGTCTATTGAAAGCCACTGGACATTGGCTATCCTCTATTACCTAAACTTGAAAACCCTTACCATATAACTGCTTAGCCCTCCAAATTTCAGGTTTGAGTCTATATCTTGGATGGTATGCCTGACGGCTGTTACCTGTAATACCCACAGATTCCTTTCATTGCAAACCATGATGCTTTTCTTTTTCTTAGCTTTAACATATTGGTTTCTTGAGATAGTATCTTGTTATGGATCCTTCAGTGGCCACAAATTCTTGATCATCTTGACTCAGCCTTGTGGGTGTTAAATTATAAGGTATAATCTACCTTATAGGGGCCTTTGACATTATTGATAAATTGTAAATTGGTTCTTGAAGAATATATTTATTTCAAGAGTATTATTTAATGCATTTACAAAAGAAGAATAAAGACTTACGTTGTACATTAGTTAATGTGGAAATGCCTGGGATAGGTTAATTATTTTGCCACTTGAAAGGTTCTATGTCATAGTAAGCCTTTTATAAACTAAGCACATATTTGATGGTGGTCATTTAGAGAAGAGAACATGGCTGGATGGCAGGGGTTGAATACGGTCTCTACTCATTCTCTCCACGTCTGGCTTTAAAGCGTGAGCTTCTTCCTCTCACCATATCTGCCTTGCCCTCTGAAAGTCTCCCTGAATTCCGAATCCAATATGGATGGCCAACAACACAACCTCCAGCAGCTGGAGAATGCCTCCAATGAGGCACTGATCTCTCCTTAATGCCTTCTCAGGATAAGTAATGGTTTAAGAACACCATGTTGCCATGGTGCTGCAAGCATGTAGGTGGGGGTCAGGCAGCTGGGATGCAAACTGAGTCGATATCCAGCTTCCAAGTGGTCGATTTCTTTTTGTCTTCAAGATTTTTTTTTCCAATTAAAAAAAGATCCTGACAAGAAAAACACAGGGTCTGCTCCAAGCCCAGTTGCTTTCTGTTTTGCTTTGCTTCCCCCAAAGCTGTGTCTTCCACCCACCTCATAAGTCCCTGTCAGGATTGTCGGGAAGCTTCTACCCTGGAAGGGTGGTATATTGCGGATCTGGCAACAACCTGAGCAGTATCCTGACTACCAGAAATAAAGGTTCAGGGCACTAGCAGCAACACCAAAAGATGACCAAACAGTCCCAGCCCAGCCTCCATGCCATGCAGTGGTTTTATTTTTGTGCAATTGCACAGGAGGAAGAGAAGCTGCCCTCAATCACCACCCTCAATCTATGGAAGAGGCCTCTATAATAAAAGACAGGCTAACAAGGAAAACACACATCCATGACTTCACCTATGGTCTGGGTTTCTGGGGAGCCTTTAAAAAGAATTGAAGATCCAAATAAACAGACCTTTGCGCTGGCTAAGTTCTTGATACAAATTGGAGTTGTCTGGGAAGGGGAGTTTCAGTGAGAGACATACCCACTCAGTGGTCCCTAGGCAAGTCAATAGTTAATTTTCTTGATTAATGGGGGAGAAAGCACCCCATGGCAGGGTGGTGCTGTGCTTGGGCAGGTGGTGCTTGGCTGTACACGAAAGCAGACTGGAAAATCCACGGAGGCAGCGTTTCTCCATGACTTCTGCTTCAGTTCCTGCCTCCAGATTTCTGTGCTGAGCTTTGCCCTGACTTCGCTCAGTGATGCAGTGTGAACTGTGAACTGTAAGAGGAAGAGAACCCTTTCCTCAAAAAGCTGCTTTTGGTCATAGTGTTTAACACAGTATCAGAAACCCTAACTAAGCTAACCAATAAAACCTTATTGTAAATTAATTTGCTTTTTTAATTGTTGTTGCTGTTGTTTTGTTTTGGGTTATTTATTTATTTATTTATTGTACTCAATTGATTCTAGGCCCTCATCCATGCTAAGCAAGGACTCTGTCATTTGAGTCAGGGTCTCACTGCATTGCCTAGACTACCCTGAAGCATGAATTCCTCTTGCCTCAGCCTCCCAGGGACTTATGCCTGCACCACCTGGCTTGGTTCACCTTGTGTTCTCAAGCCTGGTTTGATAAAGAGTGGACCGTCACGGAAGAACACAGCAAGGGAATGAGCTTAGCAATTCTCGTTCTGCATCTTCTTCCCATCATCCCCTTTGTTTTCAGAAGCAGGGGCCTCTCCTCCCTTCGAGTATAGGGGCACACTTCTTACATGAGGACTTACAACCTGCTTCACAGGAAATTCATAAAAGCCTCTCTGGGAGTTAGGGCTCCTGAGGGAAGAAGGGAGGTGTGACACATCATTGCTCACCCCCTTGACATCCAAGGGGTTGTGTTTTGGGACAGCATATCCTGAGCCTGATTACGCTCTCATGAGCACGTGTTCTGAGGTAGAGACAGATAACTGTTCAGTGTCATATGCGTAATATTTTACTCATAGAGCCTCATCAGCTCACGACGGAGGCACATCCAATAAAACTCACACATATTAAAAATACTGTAAGTAGAAAATTTAGTGAATTCCCCAACCTACCAGACATCATAGCTCAGCCACGGCTCAGGAACTCGCTGGTGCTGTGCTTCTAATGAAAAGCAGAATATTTGTGTGAGTACACAGCCGCAGTGGTGTAAAGCTGAGAAACTGTGAGTCCAGCTGTACCTATGGGGATGTGTGTGTGTGTGTGTGTGTGTGTGTGTGTGTGTGTGTGTGTGTAATTTTTGATTTGGACCCATTAGAAAAGGAATATATTTTAGTTAAGTTTAATATTGCTGTGATGAAACACTACAGCCCAAAGCAACTTAGGGAGAAACGGTTTATTTGATTTACATATGCTGAATTGTACTTCACTGAGGAAAGCCAAGGTAGGAACACAGATAGAGCAGGAATTTAGATGCGGGAGCTCATGATGCAGAGGCCATAGAAGGATGCTACTTACAGGCTTGTTCCTCATGGCTTGCTCAACCTGCTTTCTCATAGAACCCAGGACCACCAGCCCAGGGGTGGCTCCACCCACAGTGGGCTGGGCCCTCCCCATGAATCACTAGTTAAGGAGAGCTGGAGAGACAGAAGAGACTGGGCCTGGCATAGGTCTTTGGAAAGTCACCCCCAGTGACACACTTCCTCCAACAAGGCCAGACCTCCTAATTCTCTAATCATTCTCAAAGAGTTCACCAACTAGGGACTGAGCATGCAAATGTATGATCCCATGGGTGCCATTCTCCACAAGCCCCCATGTCCCAGAACCAGCTCAACTTCAAACACACGGGGCAGTTTAAGCAGAGAATGTTGTGGATTCAGACACCATTACCCTTGGTTACCATGTTCAACCCCATCATAATTCATAAAGATATAATTCGTAGGTATAGACAAGAGTCACGTGACCCTTCCGGCTTAGCCCATGCCTAGGAGTAGCTCAGACCCCAGGGGAAAATCTCACAGATTCCAGCCACCTTCTCTCCAAGGGCAGGGCTGCTGGGTGTCACTGTGTCCCCTACAGGGCTGGGCTGCCATCCCTAGAGAGGCGGGGCCATTTCAGAGCATATGCTACCTTCTTCCGGGCACAAGTGTCCATTTCAGAGAAAGGGAATCGGTGCAAAGCGGAGCAGTCTCCGCAGACCTAAGGGTCTGAAGCCACTGATAATTTTTCAGAGTTTTTTTAAACTCCATCTGTGCTACCTCCTTTAGTTCCCTGATCCTCCTGTCTACACAGTTTCTGAGCTGTCCCCCATATGCAGGCTGGCTGCCACATTAATGACTTTGTTTCCGCGCCGGCTCTCCTGCCGCAGCGGCCCCAGGAGTAGGTACGGTCCTGGTTCCCTCTTAAATCTGAACCAGGCCTGTGGGCTTTGGAAGGCTGCTCAGAAACAAGCCCTGTTTATGGAAGTCTCTGTTTTAAGGGAAGAAGATATGTGATACCCTCTCCTATTTGCAACGCAGGAGGGAAATAATTTTCTTTCTTTTCTATTAGGCACCATGGTCTCTGACTCCATACAGGATTGAATCTAAGCTTCATCCCTGTTTTTATCAAATTCTTTAGTCTTCACTGGTCTTTCATCGTCTTCTACCACGAGTCCAATCTGAGAAAGACTCTTAGGAACGCAGCCACGTTTTCTCTGCCTCCGAGAGCGATGTTCGGCTGTTAGCACACGGCTGCTGGCACCCAAGGCGGATGGATTTCCCGGGAAGTGGGTTACAGCGAAGGGGGCTGCAGGGAGCTGTCTCCCCTCTGTGGTTTCCATGGTTAATGAAGCTCTGTCAGAGGAGCTGAGAGAATGTGTGCTTGGGTTTATAATTCTAGCAGCCTGTGCAAGTCCTGACGTTCGAGAAATAGCACCCAGAGGAGACGGGAGAAGCTTCAGGTGTAGACATTTGTACCCTACAGAGGAAACACGGTTGTGTATGTTGTGTGTGGGGGGGGTGCAGGGCAGCAATGGGAACAGAGGGCGTGGAGCTGTGGTGAAGTAAGGCCAAGCTTGCTTCTTGTGGAAATTGCCAGCTCACACTTGGGAGATTTTGTTTTCTTTTAAGGTATAATAAAACTTTGAGGTGATTTTTCTTTCCTTTTTTTTTTCTCTGCCTAGTAATGTAAAGGACCCTTTCTGACTCCAGATGCCTACTTGCCCTGTAAATCTGCCTAAACTTCCTTCCTTCCCCACATTTGGCATTTTTAAAACCCTGATGGATAACTCCCTGTGAAGCCATTGGTAAAAATAACTCCCTTTGCCTTAGTAGAAAAAAAAAGAAATAGAACACTAGCAATGCAGGGCCAGAATTCACCAAGGACTTGCTACATGCCAGGATCACCTCATGACGTACACGCTAGGAAACCCTGTCCAGTACCCCACCAGTGAGGACCATCCTGCTTTAGAAATGCAGAGAGCTGACCTAGGCTGAGTGAACATGTAGCCGGGAACCGCTATCTCAGAAGGCCTGTTCCAGGACCACACCTTTAAAATGAGGGGGTGGGCGGGTATGGAAGAACGTGTGTGTGTGTGTGTGTGTGTGTGTGTGTGTGTGTGTGTGTGTGTGAGAGAGAGAGAGAGAGAGAGAGACAGAGAGAGACAGAGAGAGAGACAGAGAGACAGAGACAGAGACGGGGGAGGGAGCGAGAAAGTGAGTGAGGGAGAGAGAATATCTGTGTATTCATTTTGTGTCTCTTTGTCTACCTGGGTCCATGTATTTGAATGGGAGCTTTAATAAATCAGTTTATCTGTCTTTTCCTTCCTTCCTTCCTTCCTTCCTTCCTTTGTCCTTCCTTTTCCCCTTTCCCCTCCCTCTTTTCTTTTCTTCTCTTTTGTTTTCTTTTCTTTTTGTAATATCAGGTACCCATAGTCAGTCATGTCCAAAAATATTAGATAAGTAGCAAACTCATCATTCCTGTATTCAACAGCCTGCATTGGGGTCAGCTTGGTCATTATTGCCACTCAGTAGACAGTGCTGGTCCATACTGCAGATGGTGCTGGCCTCTCTGCAGATGGTGCTGGTCCACTCAGTAGACGGTGCTGGCCCACTCAGTAGGCGGTGCTGGCCCACTCAGTAGACGGTGCTGGCTCACTCAGTAGACAGTGCTGGTCCATACTGCAGACGGTGCTGGCCTCTCTGCAGATGGTGCTGGTCCACTCAGTAGACGGTGCTGGCTCACTCAGTAGGCGGTGCTGGCCCTCTCTGTAGACTGTGCTGGCCCACTCAGTAGGCGGTGCTGGCCCACTCAGTAGGCGGTGCTGGCTCACTCAGTAGGCGGTGCTGGCCCTCTCTGTAGACTGTGCTGGCCCACTCAGTAGGCGGTGCTGGCCCACTCAGTAGGCGGTGCTGGCTCACTCAGTAGGCGGTGCTGGCCCTCTCTGTAGACTGTGCTGGCCCACTCAGTAGGCGGTGCTGGCTCTCTCTGTAGACGGTGCTGGCCCACTCAGTAGACTGTGCTGGCCCACTCAGTAGGCGGTGCTGGCCCTCTCTGTAGACTGTGCTGGCCCACTCAGTAGGCGGTGCTGGCTCTCTCTGTAGACGGTGCTGGCCCACTCTGTAGTTGCCATGCCATTCCAGCAGTTGTACCAAGGCAGTTCTGTTCAGATAGGTTTATTTTATGTCAAAGTGACTCCAAAAGCAAAAGCAGTTATGCTGACATTTAAGTACGGTGTGTTTTTATAATTATTATATTTTATTATTAATCCCCTACTAAATCTAAGTAATAAATTAAGCTTCATTATAGGTAGGTGTATATGAAAAAGAAACCTGGCGTGTATATATGGTCTTGGACACCCTCTGTGATTTGGCATGTATTTATCATAAAGGGGCTACTACTACAGTCATGGAACACAGCCTGGGCCCCCTCCTGTGAGGCCAGTCATGAGACATGGGCAACCTTAGTCAGCCTCTGGAAGCTGTCTTCTCATCTTTCAGCCTCATTTCTTCTTCTGGACCATAAAGTAGCCGATACCCATGATACTGGAAGTGTTGGGCCTGATACAATGTGGATCCGATTTATTTATCCGATGCTCAGAGCAGTTCAGGAGTCCTAGGCTTGTGGTAGAGACAGAAAAACTTCTGAGACCATGTTTTCTATTTCCTGCTAGTTTTTAGAGACATATTGTTGTTGTCAAAAAGGGAAAAGAAAGCTTTATGGTTTTGTTCAAGACAGTCTGAACATCTGTATCCTGTCTCTTTGGCACCAAACTATAAGAGAATTAGAATACAACAATGGGGGTTGATTACCTAAATCCTGTCCCTACAAATGACGGCGCCATAGGAAAGGGCAGAACACAGAGAGCATCTATTGTCTAAGCGAGTTCAGAATTAGCAAAATCCACATCCTTTGTTCATTGTTCTTAGTCCAACATTTTCTACTGCTTGATTTTATTAACAAGATGGTTTGGGATGGAGTAGGGGCTGGAGAGGTGGCTCAGTGGTTAACAGCACTTTGCTACTCTTCCAGAGGACCCAGATTTGAATTAATTTTCAAAATCACATGGCATTTCCCAGTTGTGTTACTCAGTTGCAGAGAATCCAATGCCCTCTTCTGACTTCCAGAAATATCAGGCACACACTTGGTATACAGAAATACATGCAGACAACACACCTATATACATGAGATAAAAATACACACATGCAGACAGCATACCTAGATACATAAGATAAAAATATATGCTTGCAGATAACACACCCATATATATAAGATAAAATACATGCATGAAGACAATACACCTATATACATCAGATAAAAATAGAAATAAAATGTTTTTCCTGTTTGGATGAAAAAATTCTCATTTTCTGTCTAGAAATGACAGATAGCTTTGACTGAGATTGTTGGCTAATTCCAGTGCCTATTCCAATGGTTGACATTTTTAAATTAATACCTAGAAATCTTTTTAATTTTCTTCCATAATTCAGCTATTCTTTATTAACCAGCTCTGACTTATTAAAACTCCTCAAGAGAAAGGAGAAATAAAGGTTGCCCAAGCCATTACTCCTTCCTGAGTTATATAACAGCATCGTGAACCTTTTAAGATAAACTAGACACATAGTCTAGACCAAAATCTCTGTGCAGCAGTAGAATCTAGAGAAAAAAAATAATGTTTATAGAAGTGTTACTTTTAGACAAAGTGTTAATTTGTAAAATCTTACCAATTACTTGTTCTGATGTCCCCAACTTACATGCAGGTATGCTCTATGCTCTTGTTTTAAGGTTGAAAATGTTTTTCCTTACGGAAACGACATTAAATGTATTGAGAAGGTTCTAGGCGGGATCCCAACTGTCCACTGCAAGAGCTAATCAGTTCTCAAAAACAAAAATACAGATACAAATTTAAAATTATAAAAAGGAAAAGTAAATAGATTTCAGAAAGCACAGTATAAGGGCAAACCCTCATGACGCTGCAGTTTTGTTGTGGACGTTAGCTGACCTTCCAACTGTTGGAGGGTGTCAGTTCCCAAGAAGAGGTGTTAAGGCTAGTTTGAAACAAGAATGGCACTGGATCTCCTAGGTTGTTCTCAACCTTGGTCAGAGGATTCACTTTTGCAGTGGAGAGCTGTCAACTGAAAAGATGCATGGCTGGCCAACGTGCTAGAATAAGACTGAGGTCTCAGCGCTAAATAGGACGTCATATTTAATTAGCAACCCCACACTGTTAAGACTTGGGGAAGAAGTAAAAGCTGGAGAGTGGGGAGGGCTGCTGGGAAACACTGTCTTCTGGACATGGCGTGTCTGTCACCATCGTAATTTCACAGTAGTGATGCTATCTAAGACCCAGCCAGTCAGAAGTCAGGCATAGATGGTGTAGATGATCTCCAGCGCCCCCTACACTAAGTTGCTGCTGGTAGCAGGCAGTGGCAAGGGGTAGGGAGAACCATTCTTTCCTGGGGACATGGACACTGGTAGCTTTACCATGCTCCAGTATGGCCTCTCAACCATACCTGTGAGCAATACTAGCTAGGCTAAAAGGCATGAAGTTGGGAGCAGGGAGTTATGGGGAAATACGAGAGGAGACAAGAGTGGGAAAATCAGGGTGGATAATACTGTCTTTCATTGTGTGCGTGTATGAAATTTTCAGAAAGTGCATTTTTTTAAAATCCACAAAGTGTGTAACCTCAGATCCTTCACCTCGGTGTTCATGGTCTACATTCCAGAACATACTTCCTAGCTCTTCAAATCTCCATTCTTTGTCTGGCTCTTTTGTTCTGAGAGGCACAAGGAGACACAGAAGAGCTAAATCCACAAGTCCTCACCCGGTCAGCCCTTACCCTTTGCTGCCCCACTTTCTCTCGCCAGAGTAGCAAAAGCCAATCGTCAACAAAATTGCCCTTTTTGAGGCCTTAGAAGATTTCCCTACTAAAACCACTACTTGGTGAAGCGTTGCCACTACTAAGGTCCTGTGGTATTTTGAGCCACTTGAAATGCTATTTGAAGTATATTTAGTTTTGCGTATCCTTAGCGATGCAATGTTTCTCGTCCCCTTTGGCGTGCTTGCACGCAGCTTTAAGTTCCTAAGAAACAAATGGAACTCAGAACTTTTATATGGATTTATACCTACCAGGAAGCTTGCTAAGAAATAGTTTAAGGGCCTGCTTGATGTCTAGACTACTGGAAAGAAACCAGCTACATGAATAATTCCTAAGATCAGAATATTCTTTCATGAATATGATTCACTAATATTCACAGAACTGATTTTGTGAGCTCTGCCTATGAATTTGTGAATTGTTTGTTTTTGATGTGCTTTGGACAAATAGATCACTAGTGAATTTATACTTTTGAATCAAAATTATCTTTTCTGTGGTATTTAGTTGTAGCCAGATTTTTCTTTGGGCCACAAATAACAACACGGAGACTTACTATTAATTACGAAAGCTCAGTCTTAACTTAGGCTTGTTCCACTAGCTCTTATAACTCAAGTTAACCCATTTATATTAATCTACATTTTGCCTCATGACATTTTACCTTTCTTTTATTCTGTGTGTACAACTCGCTCCATGTCTCCTCAGCTTCTCCCTCGAGTGCCTAGAATCATCCTGATTCCTGCCTTTCTCTCCTCTCCTGCCTAGCTATTGGTTGTTCAGCTTTTTATTTTACCAATCACAACAACACATCTTCACAGTGTACAAATATCCCACATCATTGAGTAGTTTGTTATGGAGCACTTTTCATTTCTTCCTTAGGTCTTATACCAAAACTGCTTTGGGAAGAACAGAGTTTCCATTCTAGAACGTGTGTGTGTGTGCGCGCGCACATGCTCACGCATGCGTATGCATGCACACACACAGACACACAACCTTTAGCCTTTTTATGTTGAAATTAGTTTGATTGCATTCAGTACAATATCCGGTTACTTAGAAAATATTAAAGACTCTTCGGCTGACATTAGCCATATGGCACCTAAATGGCTCTTTATGAGTCC
Organism: Myodes glareolus; assembly: GCF_982192425.1. Lineage (NCBI taxonomy): Eukaryota > Metazoa > Chordata > Mammalia > Rodentia > Cricetidae > Myodes > Myodes glareolus. The sequence continues at coordinate 29,531,454 of NC_142045.1, read as the reverse complement.
CTTAGACATTCATGAAGTGGATGGATGAGATAGGAGGAAATGAGGTAAAGATTTAAAATCAAAAATGCCAAGATGAATCATATGAAATGCCAAATAGTAGAGCAAGCAACTGTTTGGAGGCTAGAACATTCCTGGGCATGTTTCCCGTGCAAGTTCCTGCAGTCGGCGCCCCTGCCTCCCAGTCATGAATGACATGGCTGGTGGTGCTCTGTTAAATTTCCCACATGTGCCTGGCATGATGGAGTCAAAGGAAGACCTTAGATGTGGTTGGAGGCCTCGCATTGTTAATCTCACAGCGAAGGCAGCTCAGAACATCTTTTCTTGATTAAACATTAAAGGGTTAATATTTTGTTTTTGAAATTCTACAGAAACTGCTGTGGGTCTCATTGAGGAATCACTGAGTAACACCCGCACCCCCAAAATGAAACCAGGAATGTGGGAACTGTGATGTTCACTATTTGTTCATCATTTTAATTGTAAGATAGTCTGTTGGGATGCAACAAAATTACGCATAGCAATGCCTACCAAATAGTGCCTTTAGCTCCTCCCGCTTCATCTCCCCCACAAACGTGTCTTTTGGACACATAACTCTGCTGCCCATAGCTTCAATACCTGTCACAGTGACCCTATGTACTCAGCCATCCTTTATGGTCACCCTGCCCTGGCTTCTGACATACCACCATGGATGAGAACGGCAATGGTCCTGCCTTCGTCACTGTTGCTTTCTTCTCCCTGCTCCCTGGAGAGGTGGCAGAGTATGCGGCCAGGAAAGAGGAAAGGTGACTTGAAGTGGCCCCTTGGTGCCTTGTGTTCAGAAGGATTCTAAAGTCACTGGCAGGCTCTTAGTAGGGGCTCACCTAGCAATGTCTGTCAGCTTTCGGTCACTCTAACCAAGAGTGACACTCAACTTATAAAGACAGAAAGATTACTTTGGTCCATGATCTTAAAAGTAATGTTTTAGATTTATAAATTTTATATGTAAAAGTGTTTGTCTGCATGCATGTGTATGCTCCATATGCATGTAGTACCTGTGCAGGCCAAGAGAAGCCAAGGGATCCCCTGATGATTGTGTGTCACCATATGAGTGCCAGGAACTGAATTCGGATCCCCTGAAAGATCTACCAGTGAACTTACCTACTGAGCCATTGTTCCAGGCTATGGCTCAGGGTTTTGGAGCAACAGTTCTTCACCTATGGGTCATGAACCCTTTGGGGTCAAATGACACGTTCACAGGGATCGCATGTCAGTTATCCTGCACACCAGATATTGACATTACAATTCGTAACAGTAGCAAAATTACAGTTATGAATAGTAATAAAATAATTTTATGGTTGGGGTCACCACAACATGAGGAGCTGTATTAAAGGGTCACAGCATTAGCAAGGTCGAGAACCACTGTTTTATAGGCTTCCCTTGATGGTGGGCTGTCCTCCTTGTTTGGGGTCTGTGGCAGAGCATCTCAGCTGGGGTGCATCGTGAGGGGAAACAACGCTTCTCACAAAGAGTGGAAACTAATGAGAGGCGAACTCTCCAGTGGGTCACTTCATCTCATAAAGTTAGCTTCTCCCCATCCTCCACTCACCCAGGGGAGGGGTCCCTCGTGGTAAAGCAGACTTCCACCCTGCTTTACCCCTTTCAAACCCAGCACGGCAGTCATCTCACTGAGAGGTCGTCCTGTGCTGTTTCTGTCTCTATCCCCAGATCTCCCTAGGGAGAACGGGTGAGCATCTGGCCTGGAGATCAGGATACCAGGGCCGAGGATGCTGGGTCCAGGGTCTGTGGGCACAAATGCAGAGGAGTCTAGGAGTTCCACTTTCCAGTCCCATCTCTGTCTTCTGGAACGTCTCATCTGTCCCCTGTGTCTCTGTGGCTCCACTCTGCCACCTTGCCTGCTCAGTCTTCTCCCACTTAGGCCTCCTCTGTTTGTCTCTCAGTTTTTAATCTCCCTGTTTCAATCCTAACATGGGACAGAAGTGAACTTTTATAATCGATGCTTTTCAGAGTTATGCCTCCTGTTGTAATTTTGTAAACAATAAAGAACATGCCCTCATTCTTGTTTCTCACTCTTTCAAAAAGAGATCTTTTTTTAAAAAAAATAAAATAAAAAAGAAAGAAAGTTCAGCTTTTTATTTTGCTGAATATAATTTTTTGCGGGGCTTAATGGTTCTGGTCAAAGAAAATGTTCCTTGTGTCTAAGATAGTGACCTGGGCTTGAATTCCAATGATGAATATAATAATGGAATTTTTGTTTCCATGTTCTCTGAATCAGCTCTTCCCTGCAGGAGAAGCTGTGGTTTGGCACCCCCAGGCAATGGTCAAGATTACCACAACTGTGAGGCTGGTAGCACTGATGGCTGGAGGGCAGAGGTTGGGGAGACTGGGAAATGTCCTTCAATGAACAACCCCAACAATGAAAAATTTTCAGCCTCCAGCATCAATAGCGCAAAGCTGAGAAATCTGTTGTAATGTAGGGTAAACGTGCATGTGGCTAATTCAGAGAACCTGAGCGACCACTTCTACGTTTATTTCAGTGCAACTAAATCTTACTAAAACTTCAGGGACTGGCTTTGTCCTTGTGTCCCTGAGTCCATCTCTATAGCCCGGACGTTTCTGCTGCATGCAGTCAGTCACCTCTTCTTGCTTACGTTTTTCTTCATTTTCATTCTGGTGGCATGTTTTCCCCAAAGTGTTGCCTGGTAATTAATAAAGAAGAAAATCAGAACTGTGGTTGATTCTACCCATTACAGAATAGGTGTGATTTTAGAGAAAGCTGACTTTTTTTTTTACCTTATTTGTATTTCTAATCAACACCTACCGCAGAGTCTTCAGAAATTTGATTGCACAGTTTTCTAGCGCTTTGTTCCTTGAGGATTTGATTGTGAAGTTCACGCATGTGTCCACTTCCCCAAGCTGTCAGTACATCTAAGGGAAATTTAACTTACCAACAGCAGGCATATCTTTTACCAGTAGCCTCCCTCTTGTCTTGTCTTCATTTAAATATTCATCTAAATTTTATTTATCCCTTTAAATATTCCTTCCATTTCTCCCTCACTTTGTCATTCCATACAAGCTCCACGGCTGGAACTGGTCAGTGTGCAGGCAGGGGGAGCAATGTCATGGGCAAGATGCGCTTAGGGAGGCTCAAAACTTAAATCCACCAGCTGCTTTTCCTGGGAACCTGGACTCTATTCCTAGCATCCTTGTGTCTCTAACTCTGTTTCCAAGGGGAGCTGATACCCTCTTCTGGCCTCTGGGGGCGCCAAGCATTGGTGTGGTGCACAAACCTTTATTTACAGGCAAAAACACCCACACGCATAAGATAAATTTTTAAAGAACGCTGTGCTCAGGTTAATCTGACACATCCTTAATTATTTGCATATTCATCACCACCCTGCATGCGAAGTAAGCATATGGTAGGCAGGGTCGAGAAGTGACTGTGGTTAATGCTCCTTCTGCACAGCCAAGCTCAGCTGTCGTCGGCTCCCCCTGCCTGTTGGGGCAGTTTTCCAGCGTCTCCCTTGGATCGCACCATGTTCCCTGCTTTGTTCCCTCTCTTTCCTGCATTCCTTATTTCTCATTCACACACACTTTTTTAAAAAAATAAAATTATTTGTTTATTTTACATTCTGCCTGAAGTTTTCCAACCTTCCCAGCCCCCAACCTGATCCCCCTCCATTTCTGTTTAGGAAAGGACAGGTCTCCCAGGAGAACCAATAAAACATGGCATATCAAGTTGCAGTAAGACTAAGCACCCCGCCCCCAATGTATTAAGACTGGGCAAGGTGACCCCAGTATGGGAAAAGGGGTCCCAAGAGTCAGTAAAAGAGTCAGCCCCTGTTCCCACTGTTAAGAGTTCCACAAGAGTACCAAGCTACACAACTGTAACACATATGCAGAGGGCCTCGGTCAGTCATACTAAAACACTTAAACTGTTTCACACACACTTATACTAAAACACCCTTCCACTTCATCTCATAGGATGGTGGGTCTTAGGAACAATAGGGGAAAAGATCAAGTGATACTAGTACCTTCCATTTTCATCATCATCTTGACAGTTCAGTTGTAGCATCCTCACTGTTGCTTTATGAAAAGGAGCACACAGACTAGAACCCTGGAATCCAGAGATACAGCCCCCAGAATCCAGAGGTACACCCATTGAATCCAGAGGTACACCCATGGAATCCAGAGGTACAACCCCCGGAATCCAGAGGTACACATCCCGGAATCCAGAGGTACACCCATGGAATCCAGAGGTACACCCATTGAATCCAGAGGTACACCCATGGAATCAAGAGGTACACCCCCCGGAATCCAGAGGTACATCCCCCCGGAATCCAGAGGTACACCCCCCGGAATCCAGAGGTACATCCCCCCAGAATCCAGAGGGACACCCCCCGGAATCCAGAGGGACACCCCCCGGAATCCAGAGGTACACCCATTGAATCCAGAGGTAAACCCATGGAATCCAGAGGTACACCCATGGAATCAAGAGGTACACCCATGGAATCAAGAGGTACACCCCCCGGAATCCAGAGGTACACCCTCCGGAATCCGAGGTACATCCCCCCGGAATCCAGAGGTACACCCCCCGGAATCCGAGGTACATCTCCCCGGAATCCAGAGGTACACCCCCCGGAATCCAGAGGTACACCCCCCGGAATCCGAGGTACATCCCCCCGGAATCCAGAGGTACACCCATGGAATCCAGAGGTACACCCCCCGGAATCCGAGGTACATCCCCCCGGAATCCAGAGGTACACCTCCTGGAATCCAGAGGTACAACCCCCGAAATCCAGAAGCACATCCCCGGAATCCAGAGGTACACTCATTGAATCCAGAAATGCACTCCCTGTCAGTTTTTATGCATAGGTTTCCCACTCACGTGTAACCAGAGCATCACTCTTTGTCTTTATTGAAGGAATTAAAGAACCATGATCTAAGCCTGAGAACAAGAAGCTGGGACTGATAATGGCACAGTGGCTAGGAGCGCTTCTTGAACAAGCTAAGGACCTGATTTTGAGTCCCTAGCACTCATGGAAAAGCCTGGCAGGGACACATGTGTTTGTGACCCCAGCACCGGGGAACAGAAGCAAGAGAACCCCAGAAGTTCACTGGACAGGGAGTGTAGCCAAAACTACCAGCTCCAGGTTTGATGAAAAATACCTGTCTCAATGGAATGACATTCTCCTCTGGCCTCTGCAAACTTACATACATGTAGGCTCTCCCTTTCTATGTATGTATGTGTGTGTCTCTGTCTCTCTCTATCTGTCTCTCTCTCTTACATACACATACCAAAAGAATATATATACATACATACATACATACATACATATATATATACATACATATATATATACATACATATATATATACACAAAAAATTAAGAGTGCAAAGGGTTAGCTAGTCTTTGGTACACAAACAAAACAGAACTAACTCACACTTGTTATGCACGTACACCTTGTTGTTGAAAGCATGAGTAGCAGAGACAGGAGGAAGGGCTCAGAGCTGAGGAGACTACGCTGCTCCTCTAGAGGACTTAGCTCAGTTCCCACCACCCACATCAGGTGACGTACAGTCGCCTGTAACTCCACCTTCAGGGGCATCCAGTGCTTCTGGTCTCCATGGACACCAGCACTCGACATACACAGAACCAAATGCACACACACAACTAAAAATAACACAAATCTTTAAAAAGGGAAATCTGAGTGACCCAAACCAAATTTCCTTTCATTTTATTTTTTCTTTTTTACTTAGCACAGTGCTCCTCTTCCGTGAGCACGGTGTAATAGTCTGTATAGAGTGTCTTTTAATCAAATCAGGGTGATTAGAGTTTCACTCTCTTGTCTCTGCTTGGCACCTTCAAATCCCTCTCTTCTAGTTCAAGTCTCATTATTTGTGATAGGATCTCTGTCGTACACGGACTGTCTCCTGCTCGTGTTTGCTTTTACTCCAAAGAGCCAGGTTTCCAGATGTTTCTCTATGCACCTACCCGAAAGATGTAATTAAATTTCTTCCCAAGGATGTGAAACAATGAAAAACAGACTGCATTTGTCTCCCACTGGCTTTCCTGGAAGCCTTGGCTGTGACCACTGTTTAGTGCGCCTTGAAGAGAATTCATATTGCGGCCCAATTTTCCAGAACAAGAGATTTATAGGTATTTCATAGTTCACAGAATTATAGGTAATTCTAGTAGCTGTAATTGGGGCTTATTTAGGTTTTCATAGACTTTAAGTGTTGAGTTCAAAGTAGACCTTTTTGAGCCGTAATGAAGGAAAGTCATGGGAAAAGCTAAAGAAAAGGCTAATCAACCACACATGTGTGTACTCGGACATACTCTGCATTCCAGGCTAGGTGCTCACTGCTTTCACACAGACTTGAGACCTCTTCCATGTTTTCTGTGACTGCTGTGAATGGGCGACCCCTCAATTCTGAGTGAAAGTTCCTTGTGGTAAATACAAAACTTAGGATGGGGATGAAAGTATGTAAGAAACGCTGATCTGGATCCAATAAGAACATGATGGCTACCAACAACGCATCTGGCTATACCTTCCGGAATCTGATGTGTAACTTCCTATGGAATTTACTGAACCAAACTCACAACTATTCTGTTTTTGCTAATGTCTGGCTTCGGTTTCTGGAGACCCCCACATTTCCTTGCCATCACTACCAATAAAAACCCCCCAGCTGATGGCAGTTGATTGATGTACCACATTGACCGAGTGCCTATTTCTCATTCTATCATTGACCTGATCAATAGCCTTCTGTAAGGAAAGAATTATAGACAATGACTCATTGTGACTGCTTTTCATAGCCAGAGCAGCATGGCTCAAGCGTCTTTCTGCATGTTGGTGGGTGCATCCTTCCAGTCTTCACCAAGGGTCGGCAATGCCACCTTCAGCGGGCGCATCCTGTCTGTAGCCTCTTTGCCTCACTTGCCAGGGTGAGTCACTGGGTCGAAGCACTGCTAGTTTCTCCTCACATGATGACCGTCCCCTGGCCACTTCCCTGCTTGAGCTTACGCCTCAGTCTGCCCTCCGCCTTCCACTAGCCGTTTTCTCTAGCATTCCGTTCTGTTCACATTATTCTCATTCTTCAAAATAGTTTGATAGATCCCTTTGCCCACTTTAAATAGTTCCAAAGATCCTGTATCCTCTGGCCCTTACCTGCCTCCATCTCCACCCAATTGGCTCAAGTTCCGCACTGGGCTGCCTTCTACCTCTCCCTCTGTGACGACCCTGCTCTACATTCGGGGATGCCTTCCCCTTTTCTTTCCATGTATCAGTACACAGTCTGTGCTAGCCAGCTTCCCATTGCTATGCCCGAAAAAAGTTGGCTTAGGGATGAGAGGTTTATTTGGGCTCATCTCTCAGTCCACGGTCACTTGGATTTGTCATTTCTGATTTGTGGGGATGCAGAACATCATTGTGGGCATGTAATGGAGCTAAGTTGCTCATCTCAAAGTGGCCAGAAAGGGGCGGGGAGAGAAGAGAGAAAGAGAGAGAGAGAGAGAGAGAGAGAGAGAGAGAGAAACAGACACCAAGGAAAATACACCTAAACACACCCTTCAAGGGCTTTTCTCTTTTTTTTTCTTTTATTTGAATATTTCATCATACATTCCATCCCAACCACGGTTTCTCCTCCCCCTACTCTTCCCAGTACTAACCCCAACTTCCCCCTCCTCCAGATCCACTCCTCTGTTTACTTTCAAAAACAAAGAAAACAACAACAACAACAACAACAACAAAAGAGCTCCCAGGGTAATCAACCAACACTGCATAATAAGATGCAATAAGACACAAATAAGACAATAAGACACACAATAAGACACAAACTCTCACACCAAGGCTGGACAAGGCAATCCAGTAGGAAGAAAAGGATCCCAAGAGCAGGCAAAAGAGTTGGAGACATCCCCATTACCACTGTTGGAAGTCCCACAAGAACACCAAACTGTACAACTATAACATTATGCAGAGGACCTAGCTCAGACCCATACAGGGTCTGTAATTGTCACTTCAGTATCTGTGAACCCCTATGAGCCCTGGTTAGTTGGTTCTGTGGGCTGTGTTCTTGTGGTATCCTTGACCCCTCTACTCCTGCAACCATCCCCCCACACCTCTGTAAGGTTTTCTTGGCTCTGCCTAATGTTTGGCTGTGGGTTTTTGCATCTGCTCCCATCAGTTACTGCATGACGCCTCTCTGATGACAACTGGGCACCGATTGTCAGACTAGGCACAGATCTATAAGTATAGCGGAATATCATTAGTAATCATTTTATTGAATTATTTCCCAGTCAGGTTTGGTTCTGTCCTGGGCATCTGAGCCTCTGGTGCTTGGTCATGCAGGCAGTATCAGGCATGAGCTCCCTCTTCTGGAGTAGGCCTCAAGTTGGACTATTCATTGGCCTCAGCGGCCACTCCCACAAGTTCTGCACCATCATTATCCCAGTACATTTAAAGTCTATCCCAGGACAGATTGTAAATTGAAGGTTTTGTGGTTGGGTTGGTGTCCCAGTACTGCTGCTGAAAGCCTTAAAGGTATACCCTTTAGTAAATAGCTTCTATGAATGCCCCCCTCCTCTTTTCCACTATCTCCCAGCAAGCCGTCAAAACCTGCATCCATCAGACCTGCTCATGATGGCCATGCCCTCAATGCATCTGTCAGTAGCTTAACCGGTTTATAATATCAGTGACTCCATTATTCAGTCACTTCCCAGAGGCCCCACTTCTGAAAACTTTCCTACGGCCTTCACCATGCAACTTTTGGGTGGCATTTCATATTTACATCAAAACAGTATTTGAGTTTGATCTGTTACCTGCTCCATTGGCCTCCCCGGAGTCAGCCATACCCAGATGAGTGTCTCTTGCATCAGCTACCAGAGGGACCCCCATATACCTCTTGTCTTCTAGACCAGCACACCAACAACAGTGTTGAAACTACCCAAATATGCATTCTTCCTTCCTGTACGTCTGAAGGTTTGCCTAAAGTGAGGGCCATATCTCTCCATCTTGGTGCTGAGAACACGGAAGATGGAAGAGGGAAATTGTCAGTCAAACCTTGGCAGATTTCTTAAGAACATCCATCTCTCTTGTTTACTTTCAGTGAAAGCTGGTCATCTGTTGTTGGCTTTGCTCTACATAGTAATTGTCACAGCACATTGTAAAGGTTTTGCCTGCTGTTATGGCTGTGTACAGTCTAGTGGAAGTCCCTGAAATCTGGTTGTTCTGGACACACACATCTTACCCGTTTTCTACTTTGTTTTGAAATAAGTATTTTAAATATACTTTCCCTTGGTAAATGGGGATGTGTTTGTGCATTTGACATTTCATCTGAAGTTGAGGTTAATCATTCATCTTAAAGTCTTCTAAGAAAGTTTGGGGGAGGCATAGAGCACATTTTGCTGATGGTAATTTTAAGTTCATATGAACTAGACAAAAAGCGTTCATGTGAACTTTATTGTGGTACTTGTGGACATTTTAAAACTTTGCACTTGTGAGAGCAGACATAATTCTTTTATGCTTTTCATTAAAATTGATTTATTTTACTTTTGCTAAGTAATGATAAGCCGAAAAGTGAGTCTATCTTCAAGTTTATTTGCTAGGGGTGATCCCTGGTGGGGTTTGTTTGTTTGTGGTTTGGAAATTCTGTGTATGTAATGAATTACAAAGAAAATCATTGGAAAGTGCTTAATTTTTCACATAAATTGATTCTTTGTTCCTGTCTGAAATCTTGACATATAATAACTCATGTTTGTCCATAGACCACAAATGCAAGGGGTGTGGCTAATCATCTCATCATAATTAACAAAGACAATTGATTCAGACAAAGAAACTAAGAAGAAGGATTTTGTGCATGTTGCATGGAAGGTTCATTATATTTTGGGGTGGATGCAACTTAGAAAATCTGGTTCCTGGAGCTGGAGAGATGACTCAGAGGTTAAGAGCACTGACTGCTCTTGCAGAAGACCCAGGTTCAATTCCCAGCACCCACATGATGGCTCATATCCAGCCATAACTCCAGTCCTAAGGAGACTTTTGTGGGCGTAGACATACATGTAGGCAAAACCCTCACAGACAGAAAATAAAATAAAAGTTAATTTTAATAAAAAGGAAAGCAATTTCTTAAATGGAATTGAGCTAACACTAGATGCTATCCAGGAGAACACTACAAACACTCATAACCATGATTGGCCTCTCCTTGTCTGTTTTTATAAATGAGTGGCAAAAATGATTTTGAATGATCAAAACATACTTAAAAATCAATCTGAGGAATTTTCAGCTGAGGTTTTATTTCTTTCCTGTAAGAAAAATAGGCATTCAAGACCACTTAGGCATGATTGCCTGTTCAATTGCGCTCCAATTTGGAGTCACTCTGTCTACCAATCTTCACTACACCCAAGTGTGTAAAAAAGAAGATCATTATCTGTGAGTGTTTGGAGACAACCCTTAGTGAAATCTGAGCCCTTGCTCATCTTCTTGGTCCTGTCTACTCTTGAAGTTCACACAGCCATGGCAGGTGAGGAAGGGAGAGAAAGAGGGAGGGAGGAAAAAGGAAGGAAAGAACTGGGATGTGTATGCACAGAGGCTCAGGGCTTTGCTTGGCCTTCCTTCTGACTGACTGCTCCCCACACTGCCCTCTGGAACACTCTGGGTACTTTTGTGTCCACGTGCCTTTCCTGCTTATAAATCCTTCCTAGATGCAGCTCAATAGGGGGATGTTTCATAATATCAGATGCTTGGAACATTCCAGTGTTTCTCCCATACTCAGGCTAGAGCAACTCTCTCATTTCTGCTGCTAGGACAGGGTGACAGTTCCAGTCTGGAGCTCTGGTGGGAGACTATACTAAGTTCTAGTCTATCTCAGGCTCTACGAGGCTCTGCTGTCCTGGGTCAATCACTTTGAGTTCCTTGTCTTTAAAACGGAGTCACATTGGTTTACTCGTGAAATAAAGTTCTGCATTTAAAAGAATTGGCATGGGGTCAACACATAGGCATGTTCTAGGAATGGTAGATATTGATGATTGTGCTGGAATCGCTGCGTGTCTGACATTCTTTTTTAAAGTTAGAGATAGGATTTTGTTCTGTTCTATAAGTATATGGTATCTGGAGAATAGAAGCTACTCGGGAGATGTTTGCCAAATGGATGGAATAGGATTGGAGGGGAGTTTATGAGCAAACCACAGGTAAATGTCAGGTCATTCTGGGAAGTCTGTGTTTACCCCAACTACCTTCTTCTCCTTCACCTAGGGAGCCCCTATGCCTCCTTTGTAGTCCAGAAGCTACTGTTTTTTGTCTCATTTCTTCATTCACACTCATGGAGCAAATAGTCCTGGGCTCCTCCTTCCACGTCCAGGCATTGGTTCCTGTGTGAGGGGAGTGTCTGCCATAACACTGCTGGAAACGGACCCTGGTGTCTGCATGTTACCACACAGGGAGATTTGTTTTTGTCCATGTATTAGCATATTTCATCTGCCTCTTTCTTTCCTGGGAAACTCCAGACCTTGTCATTCTTTTTTTTTTTCAGCCCAGAAAATGTCCTTGAATTAGTCAAGGCTTTTTATCTTAGCCGGAGACATGGAGGGCACAATAAGACAGCACTGAAGCAGACACTACTCAGGGTTGCTTGCATTAGGTACCCACTGACCGTGGAGAAGGCACAAGTGGATGGAAATCTTGTGGTTGTGAACTCCTTAAGGGCAGTAGATCCTGGATCCTTTTTGGTGTCCTGAAGAATACTCTAGAACATTTTTTTAATCGTGTGATCACTGCCTATTGAATGAACTACTGACTCACATTGTCCAAAGTCTAAATCACAGAAACAGCTCAGAATATGAGAGTTAAATGGGTCGAAAAACTTGACAGTGTTTCCCCCATTGTGCGTATGAAGGTCGGTTCCGCTAAATTAAATTAATTGAAAAGACTTTTGTTCAGCGGTGACTCATGTCACATCTGCAGCAAGAAAATGGTGGTTTACCTTGTCTGTGACTCATTCTCTGGGACTGGGACACAGTGGCTCATGTTAGCGGCTCTCACAACTTTTAGAACCAATGCAGTCATGGCCATAGCCTGTCTTGCTATAATGGAAGATCTCAAAGGATAAAATTGCAGAAAACCCTATCAGGGACTGGTTGGTACCAGCGGTTAGGAGAGAGGAGAAGCTGTTCTTGGAAACAGTAGTGACATAATGTGGGTTGTCACAGTCTTCGGGGGTGTGAGGGCAGATGCAGCAGAAGCCATGAGTCTCTCATCATGACATGCAGCTGATGACAGCCACCATAAAGTCCTGGACTCCTTCTAGGCTTTGTGTTGAATCCCACAATGTAGCTGGTGCAGAGCATAGAGTAAAAACGCAGAATCCCAAGGACCAGAGACCAGCAAACATGTAAAAGGGAAATTGAGAACTAGCCCTCCATCAGTTTTGCCTTTTCCCAGCCAAGAGAGCGAAAGAATTTTAAAAGGGGAGGGACGACAGAGAACGGACAAGGTGGAGACTGTCCCCAGGGTGAGTCCTTGGCACACCTGTTTCCCAGTAGAGTCCTGTCCTATCTGAAACAGAAGCTGCTGGTGGCAGCCCCGACCCAGAGCGGCAGGAAGCAGAGACCTTTGTTCAGGCATCACAGCGTAGTTTCTGGTGACTGTTCTGAGACAGGGTTCATGCTCTACACACTTCACTCAAAGTGACGAACTTGGGGGTGGTTAGCACAGAGGATCACCTCACTGCAACCAGTTTTCAGCCTCTTCTTCACCCCAAAAATAAACCCCGTACTTGCTGGTAGGTAAAGGATTCAACAAAAAAGAAAGAAAGAAAGAAAGAAAGAAAGAAAGAAAGAAAGAAAGAAAGAAAGAAAGAAAGAAAGAAAGAGAAAGAAATCTTTTATTTGAAAGCGTGAATTTATACTAGTCATTTTTGATAAAAATGTTATGGTTAGAGATTTAAAAAAAAAAATCCTCTGACTTAGAGACAACTCGAACAATTAAAAGTCTTCAACATAGTAGATAATCCAGCCTGTCCCTGTGCTCACATTTATGTTCTTTCTTTAAACTTTGTAAAGGTTAGAGTTTGTGTTCTTCCTTACACACAAACCGCTGGAGGAATGCCCATTCCTGCCCGTTTCTAAAATCATTGTAATGTCACTCACGTTCTGAGCATAGGCCTTGTAAATACTTTGTGACCTTTGTTCAAATACCCTACTGGATGGTCACCTTAGTAATTAGTTCCCAGAACCTACAGAAGGAAAGACTAGCCCCCCAAATTAAGTCTGTATAAGAAAACACCACAGAAAGCTAAACTTGAAAGGCAAGGAACAAGTGTAAGAAATATGTCCTATAAAAGGCTGGATTTTCTGACATGTGAACATTAGCTAGTGGGAAAAGGAATGGACAGATACCAGAAAGTGAATGTGGGACGTTAGCAGTTTACAGGGAAGGAAACGCAGGTGGCTTGTGAAAGACATGGGGCCGAGTTTTAAATTCAAATTTAGGAAGTAAATGGGAGCTAACACAGCAGCGTAGCCTCATTTCTCCCTGAAAGACAAAAGAAAGTGTTTGAAATCACGGTGACCCCCATCTTCGTGCAAAGCGGTACCCCACCCATCAATCCATAAAACCCTAAAAGCACGTCTCTCTCATCGTCTATTCAGCAATCCTGTCTTCAGAAATTGTCTGCGCAAGTGCACTGAAGTATGCTGTGGAGTTTATTGTTTTCTTTATAATCAAAAAAAAAATCTAGAGAAAACAATGAAAAACCACTAACTGAAGTTTGCCTAAACATATTATGAAATAAGTAGTTAAGAAAACACTTCATGACTAATAAGCATACGGTCAATTTAATGAACTAATATGGGAGGTAGCCCAACTTGTATTGTTGAGTGGGGGAAGTGGACATTTTGCACACTGCCATCCATGACAAGCTACCTAAGGTCTGCTGTCATCGTTTACCTGTGCCTGCTGAGCAAAGAGCTGGAGGAGGTGAGGAGCAGGCACACTTCACTTTTTTCTTCTAAGGTATTTTAGTTGAGACTTTAAAAATCATTCATTTTTAAAAAATGCGACTAGTTTCACATTTTAAAAAAAAAGAGCAACAATTGCATATTATAGAGCATTGGAAATGAATGAAATCTAAACCAAAAGTCAAATTCCTCCATGAAGTAGGAATGCTTAGAGCCTGTTCATGGCATCCTTTGGCTGTGCTGCGGCATGGGCACCCTATCCGCTCTGTTTTATAACTTCCATTTGTCATTAGCAAACACTGCATGGCACTAAGCATCACTTGGCGATACGTTTACGATGAACATGCTGCTGTAATGGTGCGGTTACTCCAGTCTGCTGGCTCCTTTTCATTTTATTCCCACCGTGACGCGAAAGAAAGTTTGGGAAAGAACAAACATCGAAGTATTAAGAGAGGCTGATAAAACGTTATTAAGATGCTACAGCTAAGAGCTGGGCCCAAGGAAAGACGCCCGTCATCTTAGGGGACACAGCACAGCCGGGCTCCTAATCTTTGTCTTGGTTATTGATAGTTTTATCGCCTTAAGTTTTTGCATATCTGAATTTCTTTAACTGCATGGATCATCTTTACAGAGGTAACAAACTCACTGGGGAACTGTTTTCCCAGGTCCTCTCCCCGGAAGTGGGAGATTCACTTAATGTGCTTTTATTCCCTGTCTGTGAGCCTAAGGCGAGTCTTGTAGAACTCACTGGAATCCTGGTGTCGCTAAGGTATCACCAATATCCCACATCTCTCTTGGCCTAAACCATGCTTCAGGGTCTTCCCTTTTCATCAGATACATGGTGTGCCAGGGATGAAACAAGCCAAGGTTTCTTATTTCTTAATAAGAGCAAAACAACAATATTTCTATATACTTCAGTTAATGTTTCTGGAAGGGAGAAGTCACCATTTCCACGTAAAGCTGTGAACGCGGCTTGACACTCTCTGTTTTGGAAATAAAAGACCGAATCTCCTTATAAGGATCTCAGAGTGACCTTGTGATTTGCATACAATTGTAATTAACCCAGTAAATATTTGAAGATGTTCAGTCTGTTCCCAAAACAAGCTAGCCACTGAAGTCATTTTGTGAATCATTCTGCCAGAGACAACTGCCTTGCAGAGCGCAGTGATGACTCATTGATTTGGTGGCTGAAGGCCAAACGTAAATTGAATATCATTTGATTTCAAGCAGTCTGGCCACAAGTCAACTCTAATGTCTCCTTTTAACCAGACTCTTTCATTGAAAGACCACAATCCCTCCCAAATCCTATGTACAGCCATTTAGATGGCTGCCATCACATGGTTACAGTATTTATTAGCCTTGAAAAGCTATAACTTAGGACCTGCCTAAGTACTGCACAGGGAATTCATTTCAAGCCAGTTTTGACCCTTGTTGCAAAGGTGATCTCCAAGTGGATTTAAAGGAGATAAATCACGTTTTCAACCTAAAGCCTGCTTTCGCCTAATAAAAAAAAAATTTAAAAAAAGAGGCTTTAGATGTTCCTAACCTTTCCTTCTTTTCTTCACTTCTGGATTGAAGATTAATCACATGTACCCAGAGACGTAATTTCATGTCTTCTGTTTGGAACAGGAGGGGAACGAGTTCAATGGCTTATGAAAAGGCTTCTTTAATATTAAACTGTGCCATCAACCACCGTTTTAGGCAGCCGATGATGGAGGATAGGCCTCCTTAGGTGGAAAGTTAAGTCGTGAGGGCCAAACATGAGGAAAAGAACACACAGGACACGGTGGGAAACATGGTACAGGAAATGCTTAGTGTTCTGAGTAAAACACACAGAATTATTCCCAGGAATTAGCTCGCTCCGTCCCCCTTTCATATACAAGTGTGAAAGAATATAAGAAAAGGAAACTATTTAGCGCTTCCTTTCACTTCAGAACTTTGCCATGTATGCATTTAAATTCCACAAATATGCCGACATAGTTTTTTCTACATGTCTATGTTTTCATAAACATAGCTGTGTACTTTCAAAAATAGCCCGGTGATGGGAGACTGGGAAATCTGAGGCTAGCCTAGGCTTGAGAGTGAGATCCTGCGTCAAAACAAAAACAAAAACAAAAGCAAGAAACAAAACACATCCCAGCCCCAAAACATAAATGAGATCTTAGGTCTTCCTCTGTTCCTCTGCTATCATTTTCACAAAACAAAAAACTAACAGTTATGCTATTTAAAACATTATTTTTACATTTATTCTCTCCTCTCCTCCCTTCCTCCCTTCCTCCCTTCCTTCTCTCCTCCTCCTCCTCCTCCTCCTCCTCCTCCTCCTTCTCTCTCTCCCCCCCTCTCTCCCCACCCCCACACCCCATGCCATGCATTTGGAGGTCAGATGAGCACTTGTGATAACTGGTTCTTTCCTCCCACCACATAGGTCTTTGGGATCAAACTGAGGTCATCAGGCCTAGTGGAAACAACCTTAACCTATTGGACCCTCTGGCTAGCCCAGAAGCTGCCTCTCTCTCCTCCCACAGATCTCTGTATTCCTCTTTTCTTAGCGCCCCTCCTCATACAGTCAATACCTCCCCAAAGGGACTTAGGCTCAAGGGCAGAGACGAGTGGCGCTTCCATCGGCCAATGGGGTTTGTGGCCCACCAGACCGTCAGCCGGAAATCCAACCAACCAGATCGTTGGATGTCAATGATGAGGCAGACATGTTGCTTGACTGCAAACTGGTGTACGGGATTTACTGTGTGCTCAGGGTCCCCTCTGAGGGGCTTCGATGAGCAAGTCCAGCCTAATAATGAGACGCTCACTACAAATGCCTTTCTACTTGTTCCAGCCGTTTTCAGCAGCTTGCTTAACCCGGCCACCCTTCCAACGGATTTCCTGTGTGGCCCTTGAAACCCTGAACCCCCCGACCCATGAGGACCCTTAGTCAGTATGTCGCTCTAGTGATTGCTAACTGTGGATAATTCTCTCTCTCTCTCTCTCTCTCTCTCTCTCTCTCTCTCTCTCTCTCTCTGTGTGTGTGTGTGTGTGCATGCACACACACACACATCTATATGCCGTCTCTCCATATGCCTATTTCTGTTTAAAGCTGATGGGTTTGGATTTTTTTTTTTTTTGTCCAATTTAATGTGTAGGTGAACTAACTCAGCTTGCCACTCCCTCTGGGACAGAAGCGTCTGCACAGCAATCTACAGACACTACAAATGCTGCCCTGCCTGCCGTGTGGGCGCTGTCTGCTTTCTGTACTGAGTGGCAGAATAAAGGAAGAATCCTGTTTCATCCCTGCTCCCTGACTTCTTCCATGCTGCTTTCTTTAGAGAGTAGCCAAGCTGCTCACAGAACACTGATTTATGTGCATCCCTGATATCTGTGGTGGCTCTCCCTGGACCTACTCTCAGAACGCTTTCAGAAATGAGACTTTGTTTGTGCGTTAGTAGTGAGGTTCTTTACTAATAATCTTTGCTAGGTTTTTGGGGGGATGGGGGAAGTATGTATTTCTTCAGTTCTCCAAGAGGTTATTAATTCTACAGCTTGTCCCTGCTGAGAACAATATCTAAACCATTGCAGGACCTTAATTCAGTTCCCAGCATCCACACTGGATGGCTTACCACTTGTAAGTCCAGTACTTGGAGGCTCTCAGACCCTTTTCTGGCTTCCACGGGCACCCACACACATGAGATACATTCACACAGATACATATACATAAATAAAAGTACTAAATCATAACTCTTTAAAAATAAATAAGGTTTTAAGTAGGCTATGCCCAATTCGTTCTTTTTTGCATTTTATTTTTTGTCTCTGCCAAGCATATGTGTTTGCATTGCTTGTTTCTGTTCAGAAACATGCAGGTTATGTAGGTTAACTGGCCTGTTAGTTAAATGAGATTTTGCCAAGAAGTGGGTTTGCCTCAATTTTCATATCACACGATCCTTTTTAATCTATGTAAGGCCTCGTCGTCTCTTGCCACGAGGTGATACTCTCTTCTTCACAGTAACCCAAATGATTATTCCTGGCTTTGTAGTTAGGGTTTTTGATCTTGGCTTCTCCACTGAAATTGTGATACCACCGTAAACTCAAAGATAAATTAGCTGAAAAATTTTCTTCCCAAGCCTTGTTTTCACCTTGAAACATGAAAACAATGACCACAAACTTCGATGTTCCCCACTGGAAGTCCTTTCTCAGAGGAAGGTCAGACTGACTACTCTTCAAATATAGAATCCTTCATGGTGGACATCTTCACTCCTAATCTTGAGTGTGGTGTCCACTTTCCAGGACATTTAGATGAGGGTAAGCATCTTTCTAGAAGCTTCTTTTAGTTAAAACTCCCCCTAACACCAAGAACCTGATCCTTCTGTGTGCTTACACTGATTTGTAAAATCTGAACAAGACCTTGCATGACGCCCTACCTGACTGACCTGTGAAATTGTCCTTAAATGTGAACCTCTTAAAAAAAAAGCCTTTCCCCCAAATCTCCACGATTATCTGAACTTCCCATAGAATTACATAAAAAAATAAATTTGCAGAGCCACAATTTCAGAACAACACCTGGGAGAGGGACTTGGAAAATTTACCGTTTAGTGATTACCTTGAAGTGAATCTGTCATCAGAAGACTGAAAATGATCTTGTAAAATATTTTTAAATCAGACATTCTGCTCTGCCTGTCACGTGGTCTTTTCTAGAGTTATGAATTTTTCTTTATTGCCACCAATAGCCCAGCTTCTCAAATGATTCCCGGAGTACCAGACTCATGCTCAATTTGGTTAACATCCGGGAGCATAGCATCTTATGGGAGTGGAGCCTCTGGGCAGCGAACTCGAGAATCCTGGTTTGTGATAAGTGCCCTCAAACTGCTCTCACTGATATTTGGGGTCCACAATTCTAAGGTCCTCTCTCCATAGGCATAGACCATTTCTTCCCAGGCTTTAATGTGAATGTGAAGGGCCAGGAATCGTGAGTTTTTCGAAACGTATTCTGACTGTCTGGGATAGGACCTAAGACGCGTCATGATCCCGGGAAGATTCTGGAGCTGTGAGTCCATGGACCGCAGCAGCAGCAGGGAGTCAGAGAACTTCCCAGCCCCAAATGCCTCAAGCTCCAGTGGACAGCAAGGGAATAT
The DNA here is from genome assembly GCF_982192425.1 of Myodes glareolus. NCBI lineage: Eukaryota > Metazoa > Chordata > Mammalia > Rodentia > Cricetidae > Myodes > Myodes glareolus. The sequence continues at coordinate 29,512,388 of NC_142045.1, read as the reverse complement.
GGATGCAAACAGAAGAATAGACCCTCCCTACCATCACCCACACTATGACACATCATAAGCACAGTGAGGAAACATAAGATAATTCAGTAGTAGTACCTCCCCTTTGGGAATACACTCTATCTGAATACTACATGTATGCTGTGTGTGGCATGAAAGTCCAGTTACATCTCTGTGCTTCCCAGGGAGCTCTTCCAGACCTGATCTCTGACCCACTTGAGTCTGTGTTCATGGCTACTATACACAAAATGTATCTTTTGTCTGCCTGAGTAGGGCAAAGCAAGCTATAAGAGGGCTTCCCTTAAGGAGAGAGCTGTCAGATTTTCTTTCAGTTCACTCTTTCCGTGGGTTTTTGTTGGTGGTGTTGATGTTGATAATTTCCTTTGCTTCCTTTTCTCAAGGGATAATTCTTCATTTCCTAGCTCTCAGCTCTTAAGTAATATATCTATTTCCTTCTTGGCATGTCTTTCAGATCCTTCCCATCTTGGAGCTAGTGAGAGCCAAGTGGCCATGTGCTGCCCATAAGTAGGACAGATTGTTATTCAGAAGTCTACACTCAAGCCAGGTCTCAAGAGGAGATGCTGGTGTTTCTTTTTTTTTTTACCAGTTAATATTTTTATTGATTTTTATTGAGCTCTACATTTTTCTCTGTTCCTCCCCCTGCCTCTCCCCTCCCCTTCAACTCTCTCCTAAGGTCCCCATGCTCCCAATTTACTCAGGAGATCTTGTCTTTTTCTACTTCCCATGTAGGTTAGATCTATGTATGGCTTTCTTAGGGTCCTCATTGTTGCCTAGCTTGTCTGGGATTGTGATTTGTAGGCTAGTTTTCTTTGCTTTACGTTTAAAAACCACTTATGAGTGAGTACATATGATAATTGTCTTTCTGGGTCTTGGTCTGTCTACCTCACTCAAAATGATATTTTCTAGCTCCATCCGTTTGCCTGCAAATTTCAAGATGTCATTACTTTTTTCTGCTTTGTAGTACTCCATGTGTAAATGTGCCACATTTTCCTTATCCATTCTTTGGTCGAGGGGCATTTAGGTTTTTTCCAGGTTCTGGCTATGACAAACAATGCTGCTGTGAACATAGTTGAGCACCTGTCCTTGTGGCACGGTTAAGCATCCTTTGGCACAGTTAAGCTCAAAAGTGGTATTGCTGGGTCTTAAGAAAGATTGTTTCCTAATTTTCTGAGAAATGCCATACTGATATCCAAAGGGCCATACCAGTTTGCACTCCCACCAGCAATGCAGGAGTGTTCCCTTTACCCCATAGCCTCTCCAGCATAAATTGTCATTAGTGTTTTTGATCTTTGTCATTCTTTCAGGTGTAAGATGGAATCTCAGAGTTGTTTTGATTTGCATTTCTCTGATGCCTAAGGATGTTGAGCATTTCCTTAAGTGTCTTCCAGCCATTTTAGATTCCTCTGTTGAGAGTTCTCTGTTTAGGTCTGTACTCCATTTTTTTAATTGGATTAAGAGACTGATGTTTCTTCATGCTTGCGTTGGGACAAGATCTGAAGTAGGACAGATGTTAGTTTTTTTAGGACTGAGTTGTTACTTTATTTCCTCTTTACTTTGATTCTTTTGCCTAAAAGCTGTGTTACATAACTGTGTCTCATACTGAGCCTTGGGATTTCCCTCAACACTTCTCTTCCCCTTGCACTAGAGAAAAATAAGCCTTCATGTTCCATGGCTTCACAACACTGGGACCATTTGTGGTTTTAATTGTACTATTTTGACCCTCACCTCCAGTGATTCCAAATAAACGAGACCCAGAGAGAGGCAAGACTGCGTATTTTAAAGAATTAAATTCTGCTTTATCTCCCGCCAAGAGGGCTATGGATGGTGATAGGAGCTTAGTCCTTCTTGCGTGCGGGCACAGAAGGCCACCGTGCAACCTACGCCCCTCATCAGCACATGCCGTCAGAGTGAGAGTAAGCATGCAAGCTAAGGTCGTTATGTCCCAGCATACCACTGTCTCCTCACAACCCGTCCTCGCCTTGCGTGGAATCCATCCTCTTCATCACACCCCTTGTCCATCTTTCACATTTATCCATTGCTTCCACCCACAGCCAGGCCTCCATCTTTCCCTTCTCAGACACACAACTTGGAGTCTCACAGCACCCAGAACGGTCCCTTTAGAGTGTGTGGAGTAGATCCTATCCATGCCCTTCCGTAAGCCTCTTCTGTGACTTTGCCTTCTGCTTAGATGAAAATGGCCCCCGACCTGACCTTCCCAATCCTGGCTTCACTGGTTCCCACCTTCTTCCCTCCCCTCCCATTCACTCATGGCTGACTTCTTTCTGCATCCTAAGTTTCAATGTCCTCTCTGCCCCAACACCCTCTTTGACCACCAGCGGAGAGGACTATTGCTTACTATCCTTCCAATTCTCACCAAAGCCCCTAAAAATCAACATGTATTGTTGCCTTTGTCTCTTTCAGCCCATTTTTGCTACTTAACTCCAAGCAAACATCTTGCTGACTAATCAGAAAACACATCCCAACACTTAAAATAGCAGAAAATATTTGTAGAATAAATTTAAGTTTAGCAGGGGTTAGGAAGGGGTGGCTCACAGTCGAGCAGGACTGTTCTTGGCATGGACACCTACAGGCAGGAAGATTCTTCGCATGCTTCAGAAACCAAAATTACACACCCAAGGTAAAGGAGGGCTGGGAGCTGAGGTGGGCAGGTCCCCTGGAGGTTATTTGAAGGTCATTCCACAAGAGAAAGAGGTACCATCGAAGGCTCTAAGCAGCAGAGCATCAACATTTTCCTGTCAAAAAGCCTTTAAAGTGACTGTCGCCAAAGTGGCTTCGTGCATATCATGGTAGATGAAATAATAACCACTGAAAGATATCAACTTGTAAATGTTACCTTATTTGGAAAATTGCCCCTAAAAGTAGACTAAAGGGCTTGAGAGGGAGAGGAAGGTATGCAGCCCTGCACGTGGAGCACGAGCATGGCCATAAGGATCTCTGAACATCAGATCCTCCAGGCCCAGGTACCCAGCGCTCTAGTCACAGTTGAGGGACAGCCATGTGTGTGGTAGAAATAGGAGAGAAGTAAGAAAGTGGAAAGCTTTTTATCCTGAGCTCCTATAGCAGAGAGTGAACCTCCGCCATCTGTGTTACGGCAGAAACTCAGAGGCAAGCAGAGGCACAGGAAGCTGTGTAGGAGGAAGGAAAGGCTCAGGTACACCCTGATGGAGGGTGTCTGTTGGGGGGAAGCGGCAGGTAGGCTGCCTAGAAGAGGGGTGTCCTCTTGTGTGACTAGGGGGCGCATTTGATGAGTCCCAAGTTGGAGATGTCAACAATTAGGAAAGCTATCAGTTACTACGCAAACCCTGGCCACTGAAGTCTGGTTGATTTGGTGCCGGTTGTTTGGCTCTCTGGACTGTGATTAGAGACAATTGTCTGACTTTTTATCATTCTGACTTTAAGTGTGCTGCCTTTCTGGCTGGTCAGCATGGGAAAGGTTGGATTCCTGGGCTGATAGCTTCAAGTTTTTAGATGATCCATCTATTGCCTCCGTGTATACTCAATCTCAACGTGGTCAGGCTTCTGGAAATACTAAGAAGGCCTCACACTTGGGACAAATGATGTGGAAACCACGCCGCTTTGGGAGGAGAGGCATCTGTGGGTTTTCTAGACCTCTCACTGAAGATTCTCGGGATGTTTTATAAAAATAAACTCACAGTCATCCAACGGGGGGCTTGTCAACTTCAGTCACGGCAACTGTGGTGCCTCTGAAAGGTGACAACAGCCGACTGAAGTCCCAACAGTCAGTCAAGAGATGGCAGAGGCTTTTTTTTTCATTTTGCCTTTTTCATGATAGAATTTTACTGTGTAGCCCTGGCGCCCTGGCTGTCCTAGAACTCTCTCTGTGAACAGGCTGGCCTTGAAATCAGAGATCCGCCTGCCTCTGCCTCCCAAGTTCTGGGATTAAAGGTGTGTGCCACCACCACCCTGCAAGGTGACAGATTCTTTGTGAATAACAGAGAACATTCTCAGATTTTTTTTTTAAGTTTTCTTTTGGGATCATAGTCACTGTTGGCGGATAATGGTTTGTCATGATGAATGCAGTGTTAGCAGGTGCATGACCCCTGCACACGCAGAAAGATGAGATCCTGGCGTCGTTGCAGCCAACAGGTGCCCTATGTTGTCAGGTTTAATGACTAAACTAACAAACTCCCACATCCCTGTGGGTAGGGAGGAAATTCTTCTGCATAGAAACAGCTACAGAGGCTCAGGTTCTCTGCATGGGGCTCCTTCCTAGAAGGATGGTTAGAGATAGCACGTGTAGTCCTGCAGGAAGATGTCTTGCTTCGAGTACGGTTGATCCTGGGATATGCTCCGATCCCTTCTGCAAACCTCAGGTTTGCCCTCTGCATGGCAGAAGTAAAGTTTCTCTCCCCTGTGTCTCTGTGACCTCCCTCCCCTCCAAATTCCCAGTGAGAAACCAGTAGAGCAACCGCGCCTGTCCAGTAGTACCAGAGCCCGGCAAGAATTTGCCTTAGAACCAATTCATACTACTAAGGCTGCAGAAAGAATTTTTTTTTTAAAAAAAAAAAAAGCATTGTTGGGGGATCCAGGCAGGTGATGGGTAATGATTTCATTAGTTCCCTCAAGGAATAACTAACTTAGGGCTGCCCCAGGAAAACTACCTAATAGAGACAGATGGTAATGACTCTCAACCAGAGAGAACAGGCCCCATCCCAGGCTGTTGGGCAGGGTGTGAAGGTAATTATTGTATTACAACTAGAAAGAGGGTATCCAGTGGGTAGAGGCCACGGGTGGAGCTATCAGCTGGCAGCTCCCCACTGAAATTGCCATGTGGGGGAAGAAAGGGCAACCTCTGTTTCAGAAGATGAAGTTCTAGCGGGAGGAGGCTCAGTTTTGCCTGAGGACTTGCGGCTTTCCTCCTTTCTCTCTTTTCCAGTAGGGCTAACACTGAGACACAGGGAGACGAGCCAGCCACAGGAACTGTACATATGGGAGACTGCTTGAAGAGATAGAAATAAGGGTAGGAACCCGAGGCCAGCTCTGGACTGTTAGACAAGAACAGTTATCTTGTATCAGTTGTCAGTTGACTGGGAGGGAGTCAGGGAAGTATTTGGAAAAGAGAGTCACTGTTGCTACCAAAACAGAAGATTTGGGGAGTGAGTCTCCACGTTGATACAGAAAATGCCCGTGCCACCGAGCTTCTCCTGGATGTTATGTAATGTGTCAGCTCTCACCAGGGCCTCTGGAGTCACGAGGTGTGCCAGCACGTGGGCCCCGACTGGAGCGCTTAGCTGGTGTTCTGAAAACCACAGCGGCATCAGAGGTGCTGCTTCAGCCAGCCCCACGTGTCTGTATTTTTAGAAGACGCTTTTAAGATCTCAGTTGCTGGATCTTTTTTACTCTCCTGCGAAACTACCAAATTCATGCCTTTGCCTCCGATTCAGTTTGCTCCTGACATAGTTTTTTTAAATGTTTAGTGTTAGGGTGTCTCAGTCTTGGTGTATTTTGCCTTAGACAAGCGGCGTAGGGAGCTCAGGGCAGCAGCATTTGCTCAGATCCACAGGCAGTGGTGACGGAGTCTCCCTGTTGTGTCAGTGTGGATTCAGTGTGGATTCAGAAGCCGGGTGGGGCAGAGACACAGACAGGGGCCTCACCCTGGAGCGTTTGGCTGGGAAGATGCACAGAACCCCGGCCTGCAAGGAGCGTTCCTTTGCCTTCAAAGCTGCTGTGGAGTGTGGGAATCATTATATTATCATAAGGACTTAGCTCAATTAGCACAATTGTTCCCAGCCATGCTCTGTTTAGCTCACCCACATAGGCAAGCTGAAGATTAATTGAGGGTGGCCAGCCTTCAAAATCCATGAGGCAGAATTTGGTGTATTCTTTAGGCCTTGGAGGAGTTTGGAGGAGCCAGACGGCCATTTCTAGCTGTCTGTGAAGAGAATGTTCCTCTAGCTCAGAGAACACCAACATCTCAGGGCAACTTTTTAGAGAGGTAGCAGCTCTCTCTCTCTCTCTCTCTCTCTCTCTCTCTCTCTCTCTCTCTCTCTCTCTCTCTGTGTGTGTGTGTGTGTGTGTGTGTGTGTGAAGAGTTATCCCATTTTTGAAACGAAAACTGCTAGAACCAAATGTACTTCCTGACTCTTTTGCATATATAGCAACAGGGACAAATATTATTCCAGTTGGAGGCTCTGTTCCTTTGCCAAATTAAGAGGGAGCTTGCTTTTGTCGTCAGGGTAGGGCACACAGCAGCCACTACTTGTAACGGGTTCTGTGAAATCGAATCATCTCCACAGCTCAGAGCGACCGAACGTAGAGGAGGTAGATGGAGAGCCCTCTGCCCAGGAATTCTTTTATTCCGGCTGGTGTTAAAAAAGAGATGAGGGTAATAAACTCTTTCTATATTTAAAGAGTGTTTGCTACCCAGCACACAGCCTCCCACCAGGGTTGTCTGGACAACCAGCGGTGTTCCCCTGTGCTTTGGTCGAGATTCTGCAGCAGGTGCATGCAGTCTCCTGCACTGATGCTCCGTGTTCTCTCAGGTGAGCTGTTGGCAGTGCGGGGCAATTCTGGAACCGTCTCTGTTCCCCAGCACCTTCGGTGGCACTTCCGCCCACCTACCAACTGTTCCCGAGTGCAGGGAGGATCTGCCTAGGTGGAGATTCCCGTGCCATCAGGAACAGTGCCAGAGACTATGTCCCACCCCTCCCCGTACCTCACCATCTGTGCTCTCTCTCAGTCTGCCCGGTTCTTGAGTGGCCTGACCACAAAGAGAGACCCTTAAACTGCTGTCTGCTTAAATCCTCAGAACATCTGCAAAGTGAGTGTCTGTACAGAGCTTGTCAACCACGTGGAGGATGGTGAATTTCACCCCAAAGAGTTAGGTAAAAACAGGTCCGAAGCAGGGGAGTCCTCGTGCCTCACCTTTGGACGTAGTCCCCACATTCCACACAGTCAATGTGTTTTCTGTATATATTAGTCAACTTTCTGTTTCTGTAAATTCTGAGACAATGGCTTAGAAAATGTTGTTTGGCCTTACAGCTCTGGGGGTCTCAAGGAAAACCCGGGCAAGGCCCTTGCTCTGAGCCCCGAAAAGAGTGGCATAGGAGGATGTGGCCAAATAAACTTCTTAAGTGTCAGGCCAGCAAGCAGAAAGAGGACAGAAGTATTGTCCCACAATGCCCTTTAATGGTATGTCCCCAGTGACCTAAAGCCCCTCTCCAGCCCTACCTCCCAACGGTGCCAGCATCTCCCAGTGACATCATACCGGGAACCTAGTCTTCTGCACACCGGCCTTTGGGAGCACCATTCCTAACTGTACAATTGGCCTTCCACATGTGTGGGCTCCCCCAAGAAAACCATGGATAGGCAATTTTCTTAAAGTTTCATCTGTGACAGGGTGGAACATAAAGGCAGAGCCCTTGTCAGGCATGCTTGCAGCCCTTGGTTTAATCTCCAGTAGCAGAGAATAAAAATTCGTCTGTACCACATTAGTCTTCCATCCCCAGGATGAACGCTTCAGAGGAACCATTGAAAGGAGTAATAATTCACTTTGCCTCATTGTCATCAGTCATTGATTACTTGACATCATCTCTCTGAGGCCCGAAGTGAAGCAGAGCCCCCCACCCAGTGAGATGAAGATGAGGCAGAAGAAAACTGATGGTCCATTTCATGGCATCCAGGAAGGAAAGTGAGCGAAGAATCCAAAACAAGACCTGCCCAGCAAAGCCATTTCCACAGGGAAATGAGCCTCATTCTTCTGCAGAACCCGTCTCCTGATCCATCCAGTACGAGCTCATCAACGGCTGAACTCACTGATGAAGTGAATGTCCTCAGGGTCCACCACCAAGGGGAGACAAGCATTCAGGATATCAGCCATTGGAAACATTGTGACTCCAAGCCATAACATGGGCTGTATTAGTTACTTTCACTGTTGCTGTGATAAAAATACGGCCAAGGCAACTTACACAAGCCAGGGATTTTGAGGCTTATGATTCCAGGGGGAAAAAGAGTTCATCGTGGCAGGGAGGTATGGTAGCAAGCGGCAGACAAGGAGGAAGGAGTGGGAGGCTGAGTGCTCACATCTCCAAGCACAAGCAGAAAGCAGAGAGAGAAGAATGGAAGTAAGGCAAGGTTATACTGGCTCAGAGCCCGCCCCCAGTATTGAACTTCCTCTAGAAAGGCCACATCTCCTAAGCCTCAAAGGGCACCACCGACTGGGAACCAACTCTTCAAGCATCTGGGCCTGTGGGGACATTCTCATTCCAGTGTCCACATGGACAGGCCTGTTTCTCCATCCTTGTTTAAATAATGCCGTGTAACCACAGTTTGCATTGTCATTGTAGTTTATTTACCTCGGGCTGATCTAAACTGTACACAAAAGGCTATGTATAGGTTGTGTTAACTATGACACCCTTTCATACAGCAGACCAGTATCCATGGACTTTGACACAAACCCCACACATACCAAAGGACAAGTGCTCATTTGGTAGGCTGTGATCTTTGATAGCAAGCAAGTCTGCTCATTTCTTATGTGCTTTGCAATCATCTTTCCATGTGTTTGAGGAATACCTGAATTGTCCAGCATCTCCACAAAGGACATGCAGCCTCTTACAGACCTGCTCAGGAAAGTCCAAGCAAGTAATCCAATCGTAATAAAAGATGTGATTGCTGAAGAATAGATGACCCGTATTTACGGTACCAATTTCTTCCTAGCAGGAGACAGTAACAGTGTCCTTCATGTGAACAAAAAGGCATTGTCTTTGCTGACTGCTTAGGTCAGCTTGCTCCTCATGTTTAAAATGGTGGTTTTAAACTGACAAGGACTCTGACATTCTCTCTGAGGGCATTTACCATTTGTTTTTTCTCATGATATTTCTTACCATTATAAAATGTAATTCCAATGGAAAAAATAGCTGAAAACTTAGACGCTTAGCTGACAAGCTGCTGGAGGATTCTCTCTGTCACCCCCACCACACACACACACACATCTTAAGCCCACAGCATTTTTTAAACTGAGTTTATTCAGACCCTGGAGAGAGAGCAGCAACATCAGAAAGCCACTCAAGTAATTTTTGTTTTTCTCTTTCTGTTATCCATCCCAAGCCTTCAGAACTAGAGTAATTCCCAGCAGGATTCAGGGAGCCTCAGTCCTACCCTGGGGGCAAGTGGCATGAGGTTTGAGATTTCCAGACCCCTCAGTCCTCACATTAATACTTCCATATAGTTGTACATCTTAAAGTCAATTCGTTATTTCTTTTTTATGATGCAATAAACAGTTTAGTAGAACGTTGGGTTTAGTATCTTGTGGTTGTTTTTTGTTTTTTTGTTTTTGAGACAGGGTTTCTATGTAGCTTGGGAGCCTGTCCTGGAACTAGCTCTTATAGACCAGGCTGGCCTCGAACTCACAGAGATCCACTTGCCTCTGCCTCCCGAGTGCTGGGATTAGAGGCGTGCACCACCACCGCCCGACCTCATCGTGAGTTTCTAACTAGTCCCTTGCCCCCCTTCCCACGAGCCATACTCATTCACTCACTCATCTTCCCCTGTCCTTGATCACTGATGCAGATTTTGTCACAGGATTTTGTCACAAATAGAGAAGCAGATTAAGTCCCAATGTCAATCACATGGAAATGGAGATAAAGCAACCGGCCTAGAGGCTTGTGCTCTGATGTGTGTCCCTTAGCTCTCAGAGGGTTGGCTTTTCTCATTTGTAAAGTGTGTGCAGTGGGGTTAGATGATTACTGGGAGCTCACACAAGTTCTCACAGGACAAACATCCACCAGGTCTTATTTGCTGAGTAGTTATTCTGTGTTCTCTCCTAATCCACGGGCTAGTTAGCACTCAACAGGTAAGGGAGCGAAGCAGAGAAATACATGAATATTTCTCATCGATTAATACTATTCCATGGACTGTTTAAAACATACTGAAATTCCTCTATTTGCTCTGATCAGGCCAAGCTGTCTGGGTCATCAATCGGATGTATTACTGGTACCTGGAAGAATCCCAACTTAGTGTGACAGGGTCAGTTCTGTTGTGCTGGGAGCTGGAGTTACAGCCAACAGCTCTGGCCCTGTGGCAAACATCATGAGGACTAATCCTAGAACCAACATTTGAATTCGTAGCTATAGCTCAAAGGCGGCTAGTATTAACAGTCCCTGCCATCTGGTAACTCCGTGGGCTGCCCACTCACTCCCGCTAACTAACTGAGCTTTCAAAATAATTATTTTAAATTTATGTGACCTCCAGACACCCATGACCTTAAACAAAAAGCCCCAGGCATCCTGCCCTCATTACAGCCTTGGCTTTGATTTAAAATCAGAAGGAGCCATAGTTATTTAACAGCAATTTGTTGGAATAACTAAGAGTTTTCAAACGCTGTGACTTATGAAACAAAATTAGCAAAAATAAAACAACAAAAAAAGCATCACTACCATTTGGAGTCACAAGCTCCAATTTTGTGTTGTTCAGCACCCTGCCTGCAGCCTCAGTGCCTGGCACATAGTGGGCACTTGATAAAAATGTGCCTGGAGGCATGCCCATAGACCAGCCACACTGTGCTGATTCAGTTCAGTTGTTAGCGTGCTGCCAGAAGATGGGGCAGATGCCCAAAATCTAGGACGAACTCCAGAATATATTGTCAGCGGTGAGGACAGAGTCCTCAGCTAATCTGAGGTTTTCTCCTCCGGCTCCAAAGTGGAGTTTTGTGAACTAAAGCCTCCTAGGACACACACTAAGCCATTGCATTCCTGCACCATGTGAATGAGCCCACTGTTTCCCGGTATGTTTTCAGCATTGCGCTTGCTTCTTGGTCGTTCCTTTGACTTTGTGTTGATAGGCCCATAGGAGAAGTTTGTTTTGTTTTGAATCTTCTTTCAAGAAACAATTCCTATGGTGAGCTGAGGCTCCCTGGGCAGGCCAGAGCAGTGCCCACAAAGTAACCACTGGGAGAAATTGGACTGACCCTGAGTAGGTCACTACCTCAATTCCTTTCTCTCTCCCTTTTTACCATGAAAAAAAAAATTCAGAAGACACCACACATACTCATACCTCAAGACAGAATTCTTCTTCCTTCTCCTCTTCCTCCCTCCTCTTCCCTTCTCTTCTTCCTCCTCTTTTCCCTTCTTCCCCCTTCCCTTCCATTAAACCTTTCCTCTTCCCTTTGCCTCCATTTGGTATACGAGGCCCTTCTCTGTGTACTAGCTATTGTTTTTAGTCTCATGGCATTGATGTTTCTTACGCACACTTGTTTCTCCTTTACTAGGCAATGACAACCACCTTTCTCAAAGTAGACAAGGTAAAGAAGCATATTTTGAACTTACAAAATGGCAAATTTCATGTATAGGGAAGTATAATTTCAACATGAAGCTGGGCATCAGTGCTTGTGAATCCAGATCACAACTCCAGTGACCTGGAATTGTAAATTCATTATACCTAAAAGGTATAATGAAACAATGAACAGGTTAGAGATGTGTATATGTATGTGTGGGTAGACATGTGCTCCTGAAGATTAAACCCAGGATCTTGAGAATACTAGGCACCCCCTAGATCCATCCTTCAATTTTTGACTACTATTCTTGAAAACATTCAAAAGGTTAGCATATTTCAACAGCTGCCAGCAAAGAGAAACGTTACTAACATCAGTTTATTCATAATAGGCTAAAGAATAAAATTTTGATGTAGAACATGTATTCATGCAAGCTAATAAGAGAATCTCTCAATTTCAGGAAAGCAGAGGCCATTGGTAAGGTATTGCAAACGAAGAAGCACAAATGATGGGTGTGTGCGCAAAACAAAATCCGCAGCATCACCGGCAATAAAACCACTTTAGGTTTTCAGCAGTGATTGCTTAATTTTGTTCAGAAATTTTCCAAAAGGGGATTGTAAGGTGATGCACAACCACGAGAAGAGGTCAGGAAAGTGATCAAGGGCTAATAAATGCATGATTTGTGTGAGACAGCTGAGGACCAGAGCTTCTAAGAACTTATGGGAACTGGGGAGATGGCTCAGCAGTTTGAAGTAGCATTTCCAGCACCCACATGACAGATCACAACCACTGGTAACTCCAGATCCAAGAGATCCAGTTACCTCTTCTTGCCTCCACGGGTACTGCAGGCATGTGGTGCACATACCAGCAAGCAGGTACACATACACAAACAGATAAAAGTAATCTTTTAAGAAGACATTTAAGAGAAGTTACGTATCTTCCAATCCATCAAATTCGCTCACTCAGCAAATATTTTTGAGCCCTTCCAATGTGTTCTTCTAGTTAGTAAAAGTTGAACTTCAAGTTTCAAGGATGAAATATTTATGAGTAAACGATTGGGTGGCTAAATACTCATTTACTAGGGTGCTACTAAGTTATTACTGCAACAAAATGCTAAAAGCAGTTTAATTTAAAGTTTAAATGCTTAAATGAGCTAGAATATTCTATATAGTAAGATGCTCGACAGCTACAAATGCCAGGCTCAAAATGCCCATGAATTAGCTTGCTTTCTGTAACTGTGATAAAGACCAAGACCAAAAGCAACTTGGAAAAGAAAAGGTTTATTCAGCCCATTCATCCCTACTAGCATCCATCATTGAGGGAGGCCAAGACAGGAGCTCAAGGAGGGCAGGAACCTGGAGGTAGGAACTGAAGCTGAGACCATAGAGGAATGTTGCTTACAAGTTTGCTCCTGGTGGCTTGCTCAGCTTGCTTTTTTATACCACTTAAGACCATAGCTGGCACTGCCCACAATGGGCTAAACCTTCCCACATCAATCATCCATCAAGAAGATGTGCCCATAGACTTGCCCTCAGGACAATCAGGCAGAGGCATTTTCTGAAGTTTGCTCTTCCCAGATGATTCTAGCTTGCGTCAAGTTGACAAAAAATTAACCAACACCTCCAAGAATTATTGAAGTGAGAAAAGGACTGGTTACAGGCCAATATGTAGATTAACTCCATTGTTAATTAAAAAATATAAATGAGTAGAAAAATATTCTAGCACTTTCAAAACTAAGGCATCAATTGATCATGAGTTATCAGGTATTCTTAATATACTTTATATTTTTTCAGTCTAATTGATTATCATTCCAAAAACACAGGTTTTAATTATCAAGGATGCATTCTTTAGAGCAATATTCTTTAGATATTGCATATTTGCATGTCATAATTAATTCAGACAGTTCACTGAGAGAAAAATAGGAAATTCTTCATTATTTACAATACGTAGCACTGAATTTAATGAACATGAATACTGAAAATTTAAAAATAGAAGAGATTGTTTTTTATTTTTACAGCTGGACAAATTATAGACACAAAGCAAGCTCTGCAACAGGTTCCCTCAGTGATGTGTTGAAGGTCATTGCTTCCTTGTAAGCAGGACGATGACACCCGATTTCCAGGATTACCTACACAGAGTTCTCACACATCCTCGATGCATAATTACCCCAGTAAGGACCCCAGAACCAACACTGGGCCTGGCAAGTGGGTGGAATCTTCCATCATACTTCTTGCTTTGTAGAAGTGACCCTTCCTTTCTAATGTTTCTCTTGGAAGAAAGAACTCATGGCAAGTTTACAAAACCACCGATAACTAAAAAGGTCCATGGAGAGAACCCCAGTAAAAGCACCCCTTTATCAGACTGTTTAAAGTTATTCATAGTATTATTGCAAGTAAGGTAAATTTGGAGACTTGGAATTTGGAAGCTTGGAGTGTCCCCGATGTGCTTGTGTCCCAAACCTCACATGTCTTCTCATTCTTTCCCCAGAATGTCGCGTGGTGAAATCCACTTCTTACACCAAAATAGCATCATCGTCCCGCAGAGGCACAACCAAGAGCCCAGGACCTTCCAGGCGAAGCAAGTCCCCAGCCTCCACCAGCTCAGGTACAGGCACTGCGAGCCTCCCAAGCCGCCGCCGGGCCTCTGACGCAGCTGGGGGGGCGGGGGGGATGTGGAGCGAGAGTGTGAGGTTCTGAAGCAGGCGTCAATTCTGCTTTATAATTTTAGAACATGTTCGAGCGGATGAACAGATTTGCCCAAGTCTAGCATGTTGGCTGTAAGAAAAAAAACCTCAAACTTAGAAAATCACAGTTATAGAGACTCAGGAGATACAAATTTGCTCCAAATAGAAGCAGTTCACCAGCTGCTACAGATTCTACCTGGCTCCTCTCTCAGGGTCTAGAAATTTCCATTGGGGCGTTGGTTCTACTCGGAGCTGGCTTATGGAGGGTTTCCAGTTTGTCTTTGCTGAACTTAGTCCTCATGCTTGTGACATTGGCCTGGGTTTCCTTCTATGGCTCTGGGACTAAAAGCAATGAGATTGGGACTGGGGAAGGCCTGCCACTGAGTCAGTCTCAGAATGGGCTCTATGCGGGTGTTGGAAGTGGTTATGTGCTGGGATAAGGAACATTGCAGTCGCATCGCCTTTTGTTTCTTTAATTAATTAGTATGCATGCATTTAGGTTGCTTTATGTATGCTGTTTGCCGTTATAACTTATTTTATTGTTTATAGTTTTATACACATATATGCATTTCATTCATTTTTACTTCCCACTTCCTCTGGTCTCAAGATAGACACCAGTCAGTTAGAAGGTGTTGACTTTTGGTCTCAAGTTTAAAGTCTGTTTCATTGTGACTGAAGGGATATAAGCTGTGAAATGGAAATTATCAATGAAGTTCAACAACATGGCTGTCACCTGGTTTCATGACAGAGCTCTTCAAAACAACTCACAAGACCTTTGCACCTATGGGAGGCCTTTTCTGGCTCCAGGCTGGTCCAAAGTGAGCTAGTTGCAAAAAAGACTAGACTTGGCTGCCTAAAAGGTGATTTTAATGGGCTGGTTCTCTGAGGCTTGCAGTCTGGTAAGACTCTTTGCTCTCCTGCTGTGGCCTTCATCATACCAGTCAGGACTAGGGACTGGCAAGAACATGGCTGGCACTTGTGACAAACTCTCAGTTTCTTCTTGCTGAGCGTAGGCCTAGGCAGAGAGCTCCTTGCTCACCCATAGTTCATGGAGATAGGGTAGACCCTAAAATAAGACTTTTCTAAAGCACAAGAGTCATGAGCATTGCTTGGGAGGAGGTAAAGTTTTGGCAGGATGATTTCCATTCCCTCGGGTGCTAAGGATATGAACCTGTGCTTTAAAAGTCTTTCAGGGAGTTTCAGTTAAAGAGTCTATGGTCACATCTCAAGCAACAGCGGAGGCTGTGGTCCTCAGACTCATTACCACCACTGAGAATATGTCCGCCATATAGAGCCTTGAGCATCATTTCAAACCCACTGACTCAGAAGCTCTGGAATGGGGCCAAGTAACTGGAGTTTCCAGAACCCTCCAGGTTATTCTGATGTCTACATAAGTTTAAGTACCACTGGATGCTGGTGGGCGAAAGGAATTAATGAGAGAACTCATTTGACTCTGGGTAACTGAGGAGGACAGACACGGCTTCCCGATCTTTCTCTCTTGACGTCACAGGGATGGATTCCTGTCTTCATGTTTCTTGTCGACAAGCTGCCATTACCGTTCTTAGTCCTCACCATCATAGCAGACCTCCGGATGACTCAAAGTGTGGACAGCCTTTTTGCCATTGGATAGTCTAGTTAGAGATATGGAGACGACAGCATGATTCCGCACCTGCTGCATTTCAAACTCCCCTGGGAAAGTTTAGCTTGTCCACTGCCTGGCGACAAATCTAAGGGCCTAACCTCAAATCCCTATGACTCACATAAAACATCCAGGCATGCCCACATATGTCTGTGACCCCAGCACTAGGGGACAAATATGAACAGATCCCCCAAGCCAGGTGGCCACCCAGCCTTGTTGAAACAGCCTAGCTTCAGATCCAGTGAGAGCAGGGTACCTAACACCCTTCTGGCCTCAGCATGTAGGCACGCATGCTGGCACATGTATATGCTCAAACACATGTGCATCACACACACACACACACACACACACACACACACAAAGACTATAATATGAACTGGTTTGATTTAAATAAGGATCAATAGAGTGGACTTTACCTTCATATTGTTTCATAATGTGGAAATTATGAGAAACGCAGAGTTGCCTAACTCGAAACTGCACTGTTGCAAACTCCCCAAAACTTGGAAATTTCAAGATATAGACCTCACCTTGGATCTTTTCCAAGAACATTGGTGCTGGGGTAATGGATTTGTTTTGAAGCTTTTATTCCATGGAAGAAACATAGACAACTTCTTTTTGTCTGGTTACACATTCTACTTTGAATCTCTGTCTTCATAGATTATCAGGGCCAACATAATTGAGGGTGTCTTACAACCCTCGGGTCAAGCATGAGTGAATGTACCACCTCCACTTCAGAAGCTTACAGTCTAACAAATAGCTGCTCCCTGTGTCCGCAGATTCGCCATTGTTCCATTCAACCAACCATGCATCAAAAATACCCAGGAAAGAAATTACTTCTGTACAGAATAGGCAGCTTATTTTGGGGTCGTCATTACCTAAGTAATGTGATATAACCACTGTTTATATCCTGCTTATGCTTTGTTGGATATTGTAAGTAATGTAGAGATGATCTACATACATAGCTATGCATAGCTCATATGCAGATACCATGCCAGTGTATATGAGACTTGAGTACCTATAGATTGGGGTATTCATAGGTAGAGCCAACCAAGCCTCCCCAGGAATCTTGAGGGACAGCTGACTTGCCTCTGTTGTACAGAAACACTCCTGGCAACAAGTGTTCAGTAATGAGCAGACACTTTCTGTGGAGGTCACTCTGCATGCTAGAGAGGGAGCGCTGCTGAAAGGAAAAAGCCTTCACCCATGGCTATCTCCTGTGACTGAAGCCCTATTCCATATGCCCTAGGCATAAAACTTACTTATAAGTGACTCCAGAAATCCTGGTCTTTTTATTTATGCTATTTAAATTTTACATGTTTTATGGATATATAAGCTATTTTATGTAACATATGCAGAGAAGACCAGATTCGAAGCTGGAGAAGTGTCGAGAATTTTAAGCAGCTCACTAGACTAATTTGGCAAGTTCTTTTGATTTCTATCAGATGCCTTCAAAGGCAGACTGCTAGCTATTAATCTTAGCTCTACCCTTTCTTTCAGTGCGGAGACTCGGCTGTCTGCATTGTATGAAGGAGCACTTCTGCTTTGAAGCTCCAATGGAATTATTGGGGATAAAATTCACCAAGAACCTAATGGTTCATCCCATGTGTTCCCAAGTTTTCATGTATTTAAAGTCTGTTCCCATACTACTCTCTTTTCACCCATTCAGCATTCACACCCAGTGAGGTCCCTAAAGATAGTCTTTGTAGCTCTGAACCATCACCATGACTTAATGTTTACTTGGGGATAGCGTACCAACTGCCTTGTATAGTCCCTCACTGTTAATGCCAGGTTAATTAGACACTTCCTGAGTGTCTGCCACATTCCAGAATGCCCTAGGCCCCAAGGAGACAACAACAATTAAATTACAGTTCTTGTTGAAAAACTCATTTGTATTCTAGTGTTGGGGGGGGTGCTTACTGTTATAGCATACTAAGTGTCATGTGGTGATGGCCCAGAGGAAAGAGAGGGTAAGCATCGTTAACTCAGTCAGAGTACGTTTCCAGGAGTCTAGGTTTTATAAATTGGCACTGGAAGAATCTTGCTAGGATCTGAAGGGCCAGGAGGAGATTTTCTCCAGATTAAATGATGGCACAAAGCTACAAAAGTCTAAGGAACAGTTGTCAGCCCATTAAGGAGCTGAGCATGGAAGCACATGTCTGACATCCCAACACTCAAGAGGCTGGAGGAGTATGAGTTTGTAGCTATCCTGGTCTACCCCATGAGACTCTGGAAAACAAACTCACCCAATGGAATTCTGGGAAGGTCTGCAAAACATGACATCGCTGAGTTGAATGTCAGACTGCACAGGGCCATGAGGCGCGTTGCCTGTTGTAGGTCTTAAGAGATGAAAGAGGACTTTAGAAGGGCTGTCGAAGACCACAGCTGAGTTCGGCAGCAAAACACCGTCTTAGGACAACTCTGTGTAAGGGTAGGAAGGCTCTGGAAGCTTTTGTGGCCACCCTGGGAAGAAATTAGCAGAAGAGACCTGAAACCTTGTTAGAAATTGAAACTTCAAAGGGGCTGTGAACCAGTGGATTTATCCAGATGTGAGGGTGAGAGCAACTCAGATTCCAATTGTCTGAGGGGCAGGGGTAGAATTCCACTTTAGACAGGAGAACAGGTGATGCTCTGGAGATGTCAGGAAGCAGGAGTGATGGTTTGAGCTGACAGCATAGCAGTTATTTAAGCAATAGAAATGTAAGAGTCTTCTGCCCAGGCCATGCAGAGATTTGCAAAGATAAAAATGGGACCCTGGGGAACATCTGCCATTCTGACAGCAGATCAGAGGAATCTAGAAAACCGTGAGAAGGAAGTAACAGCCCACGGTGCAAGGAGCTGGAGGTGGAGGGGAACACAGAGGTGAACCATTCTGGAAGCCACATAGCAAGGTGTTCATAGGAACTCCACAGCGATGCAGCTGTTCAAGCAGGCAAGAACACACGGCCTTGGGAGCTTGCCTGGGAATGTTCTCCGCGATTTCATGATTAGCTTGCCCCAGTCAGGTTCCCAGGCTGAGGTGGAAGGATATGCTGCCTCAGTTGGTGGATGGAGGTGCAAAAGGGCTTCTTACCCTCAGCCATGCTGACACCTGATGCTTGTGGTCCCTAAGCCGCTCTCTAAACCACAGCCTTGGATCAACTGTTAGAAACTCAAAACTTGCATCTTCTAACATACTGGATCCGTGGTACCTTCTGGTGAATGCTGACTGCATGAATGAACTGAGAAACACTGGGAACTGTGGTGGGATCCTGGTGCGGTCGCTTAAATGTGAGCTTTAGAATGAACTGGCAAGCTTTGTGTCTTTTTCTTTCACCGCTGGCTGCTCCTGGTGATCCTGTCTTCCCAGTAGGTGATCTTTCTGCAGTCCTCAAAGCTCTGTTTCACCTATGAAATTAGAACTGGGAAATTCTAATTCTCGGTCTAACCTAAATTCTAATTTCAATTCTAAATTCCAATCTCAACCTAAATCCTAATTCTAACCTAAATTCTAATTCTAAATTCCAATTTCAACCTAAATCCCAACTCTAACCTAAATTCTAACTCTAATTCTAAATTCCAATTCCAACCTAAATTCTAATTCTGAACCTATTGCAGCGCCATCTTTGTTTTTTCAGAGTCTACGTGTTTTCTCGTTCTTCTTCCTTACTTCACCCTGATAGTGTGGCAAACCATGGACACAGGGCTCAGAAAGAGGCTCTGGGCAGTTATTGGGTCCTCTGTGCCAAGAAGTCAGGGGCAGTCTAAGGCAGCTAGCACCTCACCTGGACAGCTACCCTGGGGACCTCCAGATAGACATCCGTTTGCCTCCACTTCCTCCACTGATGCTGGCCTTTTCTGTCCCAGAGCTAAGGGATTTTCAGTTCAGAAGATGGCAAGGAAATGGCAAGTGGATTTCATTCCACTTGTGCCCATGTAGCAATTAAACCATAAAGAGAGGGAAAGGACAAACCAGAGCTTTTCATCCTAGTGAACAGCTTGAAATGTATATATGCAGTCTGAAGGGGAAACAGAACAGTAACTGTTGACGTGATCACTTGGACATTTTTTTTTTACTTAGAAAAATTCTATTGTAAAACTGCAGGGTAGCTCATGCTTTAATCTTAGCCCTCAACAGGCTGAAAACATGAAGCTCACATTCCAGTCCAGCCTGAGCTACTTAGCAAGGCCCTGCTAAAGTAACAGTAATTATTTAACTTTTCTCATTGTAAATTATAAAATTGTAAGTAATATATTCTCATTATTAAATATTTTTCTAGTTTTTTAAATAATATATGTATATATATGATATATACGTATATAATATATGTATTATATATATATATATATATGTACTCTGGTGAGATGCTGATAAAAGTTTCTCATTGACTTCTTGTTTAAAGGTAAGACAAAATTATAAGTACAAATACTGTGTTTAAAAAAAAGGTTTTTTTGAGAAAAGGCTTGCAGGTTAAATGGAGCTACAGTCGCTTTGCCTTTCACACCATAAACATCTTCAAATGTGCATACAGCCTTAAGAGACCATGAACACTTAGTTATTCTAGCCAACAAGGGCGGGGGATTCTAGCTGAGGCGGTAGTAAGTATGGAGAGGGTTTGATGTGCCCTTTCTTTGAACGTCTCTCACACTGTAGAGCACCCCCAGGGGTTTATGTATTCCCCCTCTCTACTCCCTCTCTGTCCGCCTTTTATAGCAGCATTTAGGCCTGTGTTTCCAGAGAAAGGACAGACAGATCAAAGGTTGTGTGCACTCTGATTCTGGTGCAGAGAACTGACTGGGGCAGAATGGGAGGCATCTAACCACTGATGCTACTTGACAAGACCTTGGTGTTTTAAAGTCGCGCGAGTCTGTTCAGCCGTCTGTGTCCTGCTGCTCCTGGAGACACACAGACGCCCTTAGTTGTCTCCTGGATGTGCTTCTCAGCCATTTTCATCACTTAGAAGAGTCCCTATCCCTGTAGAAGTGCTGGGTTTTCCCCTCATTTAAATTCCTAGTGGTGTGCAAGCTCCAGTGTGTGGTGGGTCTAGTTGGATGCCCTCGTGCCTTTTTGCCTCTGCTTGGTCTTCTTATTTGTCCAGGGTTTCCTTGATTTTACTGTGTATCCCAGGCTGATTCAAATACTAGCCTCCTGCACCTGCTTCATGACAGCTAAGTGTGTAGGCTTCTACCATCACACCTGACTTTCCCAAATTTTTATTTGCTGGCTTATTTTACTCTTTGCCAGTTTCATATGCGTGTATGATGAACGTTAGTCATTGTCGCGCCAATGCTCTCTGTCATCCCACTCTCTGCTAAAACCCTTCTCCCCAGCAAATCCCCACCCTGATTTCATATCTTTCTATGTATGTGTGGTCCATTATGTTAATTAGCGCTGCTCGCAGGAGTGGGAGTCTGTTTGTTGGAGCATGGAAAACTTATCCATGTGACTGAAGAAAGCAACACCCTTCCCCCTAGTAACAAGTAGGCTCTCGGTGTTGTAAGGAGAGCCGCTTATTTGTTCCTGACTGCTCAGCCCCAAAATAATCACACAAAAACTATATTATTTAAAACACTGCTTGGCCAAAGACTCTAGTGTATTTCTGGCTCACTCACATCCTATACTAACCAATCTCCATTAATCTGTGCATCGCCACGTGGCTGCGGCTTACTGGGTAAAGTTCCATCTAGCATTTGTTGGTCTCAGGCAGGGACTTCATGGCTTCTCTAAACTCTGCTTTCCTTCTTCCAGCATTCAGTTTAGTTTTTTTCTGTCTAGCCCTGTTCTACCCTATCAGGCCAAGCCAGTTTCTTTATTAACCAATGGCATTCACAGCATTCAGAGAGGAGTCCTGTATCACCTCAGGAGGGCTGGAACCTCACAAGACCTTCTGTTTCCCATGATGAAATGGTGATGGGAGTAATCTGGTGTGGACCTTGTGTCGATCACAGCAGCAACAATGAGTTCATCGGTACCACATCCGTGTCAAGTCCAAAAAGGTTCCTTTTTGGCACTCCCCCTGTCCTCTGTCTCTTCCATTCTTTCTGTCTCCTCCTCTAGGATGTTCCTGAGGCTTGGGATTTTAATCAGTTATGAGCCTCTGCATTAACTGTTACCAGTCTTAGTAAGAATTTCTTTTAGGAAGGTTGAAAGCATTGCCAATCTGTGGATATAAACATGACTACTTAGAATACAGTTCAGTCATATGTCTGTTTAGCAGAATGATAGATAGTATTGGGTTCCCTCGAAGGCATACAGTTTCCCTGGCCATCAACTCTTGACCAGGTTCATGGTACCTTCCTGTGGTACAGCCTCTAATCCCATGAGCAAGTAGTTGGTTATCTACCGTAATGTCCATGCCACTATTACACACCCTGCCAGGCTTGATCTTACTGTAGCTCCAAGGAGTCAAGGCTGAGTGATGAGTTTTCTCCCCCAGCAGCCTGCAGAGCACCTTCTGGCACCATGAAAGGCCGTGTCCTAGTTACTTTTCTATTGCTGTGATGAGACTCTATGGCCAGTGTAACTTATAGAAGAAAGCATTTAATCGGGGGCTTGCTTACCGTTTCAGAGGGGTAATATATGATCGTTCTGACAGATAGCACAGTGGCAAGCATGGCATTGGAGCAGGGGTGGAAAGCAAACATATTATTAGCAAGATGGAGGCAGAGGAGGAGAGATTGGACCTGGGGTAGTCTTCTGAAACCTCAAAGAGCGCCCCCAGTGACAGACACACCTCCTCCACCAAAACCACACCTCTTAATCTGGCCTTATTAGTTTGCCCACTGAGAACCAAAAGTTAAATATGTGAGCCTGGAAGCCATTCACATTCAAACCACCACAGCCTGCTACCAGTAAAGAAGCTTCCAGGCCAGATCCAGATCCAGATCCAGATCCAGGGAACCCAGTACCTACATTCAGCATTCACAGTGTGAGGTTTCTGCAACAGCGCTTTACCATGAAGTTCTCCTGGACAGCAAGGTCAATGGCAGTAGGCTGGTTTGTTTTGACCACCAGTAGTACTTCCTTAACCAACAGCTCCTGGGGAAGACCCCATATCAGCCCTAGAAATTGTCTTTAATAACCTATAGCTTCTGGAAGGAGCATTATCCCCGGCCATGCCTTTTTTTCATTTCAACATTTTAAGATTGTATTTAATTAGCATATAAAAATAGGTCCCCGTGTGACTTTCCACACTTCCTTAGAGTCTCATGTTCCTCCCGGCAGATTCTCCCAATCCTTCCACACTTAAACCTTTCTCCCTCTAGGATCCTCAATCCAATTTCCTAACGTGTCCTACCCCCTCCTTCCTTCCTTTAAACATGGTATCTGGTCATGCCAGGATATAGCAAAATGTTTACTCCATTTACCTCCCAATTAGTCTTGCTTTGAGATTTGTCTACCATTACCAACTTCACATAGTAGCTGGTGCCTGAAGCCCTAGGCATCCAGCTGAAAAGAGAAAAAATTCCTTTAACTCTATTTTTAAAAAGTCTCTTCATTAGTGCAAATAGAATCTAAGGCTAGTGAGAAGAAGCCATGAGTTAGTCAACTGTTTCCAAACCTAAGATGTTTGGGGAACTTTGATATTCAGTAATAAGCTACCTACAGGAAAGGGTTTTCTAGCGTGTACGGCATGTGTTGATTGGTTGGATTGAGACCCTGAATTTGTGGTTCAAATTATTAAGAAAACATAGGACCTGAAATGTTGAAGGAAATGGTGGATTGAATTCAGGTCCACAGACTTGGTGGCAAAAGCCTTCTTTACCTGCTGAGGCATCTTGCTGACCCTGCTTTGTCATTCTTGTAAGGGATAGATAGCCTCATGTCCAGAATTGTTCCCCTCTTATCAATTCTTGACAGAGTAGGAGCTCTTGAGAGTGTTCATAGAATGCACTTTGGACCCTTGGTTCCCCGTAAAATCATTCAAGAGCTTCTCACTGTCCTTTGAGTATAAACCGAACTCCTTAGCATGAATCTCATACCCTGTGTGAGTCTGGTGCCCTGAGAGACGTGAGAACAGCACTGCCTGTGGGTTGTGGACTGCGCAGTTCAGATCTCAGCCTTTAGCTTTTAAATTGCTCATGGTCTATGACTCAGTTCCCTCATCTGTAAAATGGGGGTGGGGGGGGAATAATATTGCTTATGTCATAAAATCATCCCGAGTTTAAATGAGATGATATATCTTAAAGGTTCCTATGCATGTAACAGGAGTATAGACCGTAAGGCTACGATAAGCTAAGCTACCTACAGCATCCACACTTGCTGAGCAGAAGTTTCTTGTGTGGGTTTGCTCTCCCCCCCCCCCCAGTCTGTGTAGCCTTTAAATATGACTTAGCTGTAAAGCACAGTCGAAGAGGGCAATTTGAAAGTTAATTTAATAAAAGATGCCCTCCAGCCAACCACCAGGGGCAGCATCTCCTCCCTGGGTGGGTGGGTATTCTGCATCTACTATATCACTGAAAACTTGTTCTGTTTCCTAGTCCTTCCCATAGAGACCACTGTCTGGGGAGTCTAGTCCCTTAAACCATAACCGTGGAACTCACTGAATAAAGACGGCCCGTGGCATACAAGCAAATTAAAACAGTCACAGTTTGCTGTTGTGCTATGCAAAAACAACATCAATAAACAACCCCCTCCCCTTTTAAAAAGGGTTCTTAAGAGCAGTCATCAATGCATTTCTAAAGAAACACTACCAATTGGTACTCTATGTGGCATTTTAAAGATCTTTGGAACAGAAGACAAAAGGAACCAAGGCGCTTTCCCCTCCCCTCACCCCTTAAGGTTTTATGAGAACTCAGTGTATAGAAAAAAAAAAGGAAAGAAAAAAATGTCACAGACACACAGACTTTTGTATTTCCTTATCACCTGGAACTTGCCGGGCTTTGGACGAGTTACTGTCGTTTTGATTATTGTATGAGTCACTGAGTTGCCTGCCCCCAGAGGCGCTTCCTCATGATTCAGTGCAAAGGACTGAGCCGGCTGGGGCTTCCGGAGTGAGGAGTGAGTGTGTGTCTGGTGGGGGTTGCGGTGGCAACGCGTTGGCATGAGGCTTAATTGACACCTTTGATGTAGCCTAAGACAGAACCCGCACCTCCCACTGCCGCGAGGAAGACGTCAGCCTTACGCAGGAAAAGGCATCTGCTGATGAATCCTGCGTCTCATTCAGCCTGCTCCCGAGCAGCCTTAGCTGTCCCTAGCTAGTTCAACTGCTTCCCTCATCTGCGGGTGCGGGGCTTGGTCTGAGAGGAGGCTTGGGCTCGGGCTGTTGTCAGGACAAACACTAAGACTGTGTCCATGTTAGAACTCATAGAAGGTAAGTGGAATGCACCGCCGGCTCTCCCCCAGGGCACCCTCCAGGATGGATGTTTCTCCTGCCTGAGTCTTCTTGTCTCCCTATCTGCAGGGTTGCCAAATCAAGAGTGGCAGCCTCTGATGTCTTTATAAAATCATGTCTTGGGAGGGGGGACGGAGGGAGGTATGTGTTCTCAGAGGTGGTATTAGTTAGAAAAAGAGATTTGCCTGCTTCTGAAGCTTCATCTAAGTTTGCTGACAGTGTTTTCTACGACTTAAGTATTGAGTAAAATTCCCGAGTTTGGGACCTGTTGACAGATTTTTATCAATTCAGTAGCAACAAAGACCAACTGTGTGGAGTTTCTGTGCATCTGTGGGCAATTATTTTGTCCTGTTTGGGGCAGACCCATCAGAATCTGGCTGGGTTAGGGGGTAGACAGGACATAAATGAATATAGGAATGTGTAAAAGTCTTTGGGACTCCCACCTGTGAGTTATTTCATCATTTTCTCCCAGTGGGTAACTAAACTAAAGACACACACCAAAAGATGCCTCAGAGCCTTGAACACATTCATGAATATATCCGTCTTGGTTCAAATAAAGCCATCACTGGAAAATTATGCAAAGTACATCTTTTTAAATTATGTAACCTGCTACTGGGTTAAACCCAAGATTAACGGAACAGTGAATGTCTGAGGATGGGTATTCCCTAAGGCTTTCCTTCAAGAGTCAGATGATGGGTCTAATTCTTCAGCCGATGTCCCTTCTCTGTTTATTTCCTGATGAGTTGTTGTGAAAAGTTCTTTAATGTGCTTTTTTTCTCTGTGTGTGATTCCTTCTACCTCCAGTCAATGGAACCCCTGGTAGTCAGCTCTCCACTCCACGTTCGGGCAAGTCACCAAGTCCGTCACCCACCAGCCCAGGAAGCCTGCGGAAGCAGAGGGTAAGGACATGAGCAAGCCACCTATTTAAGAGCTGTCTTGGTTTCGGTGCAGAGTGGCATGGGTGTCAGCAGAAAGTGCTGCTTCTCTGGAGGGAATGACCAAGCCAGGGCAAGGGGTAACCCGTTCAGGTGTGCCGCTCCCCGTCGCTATGACTCAGGTAGCACCCAGGTCTCTCGGTTTCCATAAGTTTGCCCACTTTTAATTCTGAGTAACATGTACCCTTGCTGCTTCCGTTTTAAATGCCCTCTTGCTTGTTCATAATGCATGCACTTTATTATGTATGCCAGTGTCCTTAGTTGCCATTAATGTCATTAGATACTGCCATTAATCACCAGCCCCTTGAAGGAAAGGCACAGCCAAAGGAGGCAGCATCCTAGCGGGAAACTGCGCAGAGGCAAGCAGGGTGGTCCAGAGCAGCTGGGGGAGCCATGAAGTAGGCCGTGGGAACGTAGGATGCCAGTTTTGTGAATGGACCCACACCGAGCATCTCTTCTTGTGTCTACTTTTAGCCTCTCGTGTAATAGCAGAGAAATCAACTGAGCTCAGAGGCAAGTGTGTAAAAGTTACTGGATCGGGTGTTAGCTTCTCCGGGCTAAGCAAGGGGGTGACCATTAGTTCTTCATCTGGAATGAAAAAATTCACTCCCTGTGCTGTTCATCCATTCTAGTCATACTAAGGCCAGAAGATAAGAACTGGAAAAGGGAAAAAGGGAAGGGCACGGTGGAAAACATAGATGAACCCCTCAGGGTCCTGCTTTCAGGAAAGAGGCAGGGGGATATGTATCCTTAGGTAGCTTGCATGATGGCGCCCACTGAAACGGTTTAACAAACAGAAATCTCAGAAACCATTAAACGTCAGACTTTTAAAATTTAATTTCTCTTATGCATTTAAATGAAACTTCTAAATTTGATAAATTTAAGCTCATCAGATATGGAAGTCCCTTTCTTTCAAGTTTTCTACACAAGTTGGATCTTTAGGCTGCCAAAACCCATTAGTCATTTTTAAGTGGGGGAGGGGCAAAAAGAAATCAGCGAGTCTGCAGTCATTTGAACCTCTTGTCCCAAATATCTTTCTCTGCTGGTTCTCCTGGCGTTGAGTCAAGCTTGTACAGTCTGCTAAAGCCTGTGTTTTATATCTGCTTCTCTATTCAATGGTGGGATCACTAGAGAAATCTGCCTTCCATTCTGAGAGATTTCAGGAACCACTGATGAGCTACTCAGTGCAGAATTGGCTACATTCATTCACGGTCTTAAGAGATTGTCCCTAGGTGAGGAAAGAGCCAGTGTGGCCATTCTGTGCTCACAAATGCTAGCTAGCAAGGCTCCACCCTGTAGACACAGCCAGAGGTCTAGCATAGAGAATGTCTCAGGAGCATCCTCTCTCTAGGAGAGTATGTGTGCTTCAGAGAACACACCTAGCGTAGAAACCAAAATAGCTTTTGATCCATTGAACTCAGTCTCAGACTTTACTGATCTATCTCAGGTTTAGTTGTTGAGACTACATTCAGAATGATTCGGAATACTTGCCAGCTTCTCTCTCGAGGTGTTTCTAGTGGGGACCCCTCCATCTTGGGAGTTAAAAGTTTCGCTCAGCTG
Source organism: Myodes glareolus (assembly GCF_982192425.1). NCBI lineage: Eukaryota > Metazoa > Chordata > Mammalia > Rodentia > Cricetidae > Myodes > Myodes glareolus. The sequence continues at coordinate 29,484,994 of NC_142045.1, read as the reverse complement.
TCCTTTACTAAGAAAATGAGGTCAGAATTTGCATCTTTTTCTTCTTGGCTTCAGTGGAATTTTTTTTCATTCAACTGAGGCAGAAAAAATTCATCCAGCTTTGCAGGCATTGACTTACATAATTAACACTTTGTTGTAGCACTTCAGAAATAATTAACAGGTGTGGCTCTCTGACAGATTTTTTTCGTCTTGCCTTCTAAACCACCGGGTTGGCGCTATCACTGAGGAAGCCAACATTCTCTCGCTTACTTTTAGAAGGACAGAGAGTTTATCACCATCTGAAAACATTTATTAAACACATGTTGTAAGCAGGATACCGAACGCATTCAAAGATGGTTTAGTTGCTAGGCTTTTGAGTTTAGCTACATATATTCCAAGATGGCTCTGTTTCCAAGCCTTTGAATTTATGGACACCCTCCATCTATGTACCGTGGAGACTTTTCCAGCTGCTTTGGTGAGAGGCACTTTCATCTTTTTGTGTCGACAACTGCGTCGAATAACCCCTCCCTGTCAAAATGGGACCAGAATAGCCCTTAAAACTGTTCCTGTTTCAAATTTGTTTATTATTCTTTTGAAATAGTTGGCTATTCTTCTGCGCAGGAAATGCTGAAGTAAGTGAAAGATGGCCTGAGCTAAAAGAAGACACTGCAAAGAATAAATTCATTCCTTTTATTGCAAATTAGAAAACAGTAGCCTCTTCTATTTTTTTCTTTCTGTGTTGCCTAGTAACATACCCCAAAAATAAGTTGACAAAGTCATCCAGACCCACACACATACACACATGCACACATACAGACACACTTACACACACATATATGTACATACACATACCTTAAATACAGGAGCAGAAGCTAATTTTTAAAAAGAATATTATGATGTATTTTTTTTACAAGTGAAAAAGTCTATATTTTACTCGCATTAACTGTGATTTAGGCTGCTTTCCATCCCTTCAGATCATGTTTCTAAATGACTTCTTTTTGACATTTTAGAATAGTCATATGAGAGACACGTCAGCATATCACAGCACTTTCTTCATAAACACCCTGGAGACAGTGGACCCAGTGCCCTTCCGATATACACAAAGCACAATTAGTTAAGTGGCCACCTAGAAGTGCCTGCCTGGCCTCAGAAGTCAACTTTTGAGGCTCTCTTCCCATCCATGAATGTTTTTTGGACCCTTTTCTTAAGACATCAAGGGAAAAAAAAATGTGTTATGTTGTGTAGGTTGAATGAAGCTCCCCATTACACTCCCACATCGCTGACTCTTGTGGATTAACTGATCCAGCAGAGGATGTAGGAGTGGGTGCCCCCAAACTGGAAAAGAGCCATCTGTAGACGCTCCTGGTAGAACTAAGCTGGTTGTTTGGCTACTAACACTGAGATATAGTAGCAGACAGAGGCAGGGAGAGGCTGGGAAGAGATGGAGAAGGGGCTGGGAACTAGAAGAATAGTTGGGACAGGATGGGGATGGGGATAATGGAGATTTCTCCCGGGCACCCAAACATAAAACTGGGAAGGGATAAAGTGTGTTGGGTGCACACTGTGTATGTGCAACTGCACACTGGAGTTACACCCCAGAATATCCTGTGTGCCAGCTGCTGCTTCTCATAAGTTATTTGGTGAGGCAAACACATTCCTCTTCCCAGAATGGGAAGACAAAGTCCATAGGAGAATTGCCTACGCACAGAATAGCGCAGTTGGTCTTGGCTGGCAGCAAGGGCCAGAACTCCACCTGGGCACGCTGGAAGGCAGGAAGGAGCCCTGATAGCGCAGGAAGCCTTTGTCGTGCCGATGAAATGAAATCGTCAGTCTGCCTGGGTTATCCTCTCTCTTGTCCAAAGCTGATGAGTTGAGTAGTTCTAGTGATATCAGAAGCCAAGGACCCATCCCTTTCCAAGTTGCTCCTCGGGGAGCGACAGCGAACCCGAGAAAGATGAGTAAACGAATCTGTCCTGCCCTTCGTCTTACAGGACCTGTACCGCCCCCTCTCGTCGGATGATTTGGACTCAGTAGGAGACTCAGTGTAAAAGACACAATGGAGCGATATGTATGGTTTGTGATGGGATCAAGATTTCCCATTTTCTAAGCAAGCGTCTAACAGCAAAATGCACAAAAGAGTTTTGCATAAATAAGACATACAAAAGCAAGCATGCAGACATTTTCTACCCATGGTCTTCTTACTTGGAAGAATTTTTTAAAGTATCTCCTCCATTTGATGTAACTGAGGAGAGTTTGAATACAATATTTGCTCCATCACTTTTTATGAGTAAGGTCTGGTTCCAGGCAAATTTCATATATGAATCTAATATTGAGTACAAGAACCACCCTAACAGTCCAACATTACAGAGTCCCCGTTTCTATAAATGGGCTTTTTTAAAAAATCATCGTAGACATATAGATACAATTTTTCTGCACTTAATATAAAACAAATTTAAGTAACAGTAGCAGGCATGGTTTTTCTAAAAGGTACACCCTTTTTTAAAAAAAAATCGTATGGTTGTTTAGTTATTTTATTGTAAAATACTGCAAAACCTCTTCATGATTTTTTCTGAATGAATGTCTGAAGAGAAGTAGGAGCTCCTGTAGGAGACGTCTCACAACTGATTTTAGACAGGAAGAATCTTTTCTGCTTTTCCTGTCACGTGGATTTTATTTTCCAAGATTATCTTTTATAAAAATAGTTTCAGCTACATGGAAAAATGAAGAATTTGGCATTATTATTAATTATACAGTGCTTCCCTACAACACCAACAATATATTTAGATTTTTTTCCCAGCTGTGTGAAGTTTTTGACCTAAAAACAAAAATTGACTTGCTCTTTTTTTTTTTCAAAATACAAAACAAAACAAAACTCAGTTTGAGAATTGAAATTCTTCTAAATGGGGCTTGTGTACATTGTGCCCACAGAGATCCAAAGCTCTATTCTGATTGTTCCTGAATCTTCTTTGGGAAATCTTTATATGCAAAACTCCTTTTGTGTCAACCAAGTGCGTCTATGATTATAACCCACTGTTAAATGTTAACCTACTAATTCCTCTCCTCTAGCTCTCTAGTTTCAAAAGTGAAAGTCAGCTTTGCTTCAACGTAAAGCAATTATTTTTAAATCTGGATGTTAGAAATCAATGTGTATGGTGTATTGTATTTAGACCGTACCCCGTGACCACTTCTTTTTACTAGCTCAAACACTAACAATTTAAGACTTAACGAAGCATGGATTTTATATTCTCCAGGCTTGACATATCTCAGTAGGGTGACAGATTTAAAATGTATGGTGCCACTTGGAGCCTTTTACTTGAAATTTCTTTCAAATTTTTCTTGAAAACAATTTGAAAATGCCTGATTCAAGATGGAGAGGAATTCCCTTGCCATACAGTTTCAAATGTTATTGATTTATTTCCCTCAGTAGACTGTTCAACTAGCAAATTTCCCCATCTGGTTTATAGTTACCTCTGTTACCATCTCACTTGACAAGTGAATAAAATATTCCGACTGGAGAAGAAAAATAAAGCGTCCAGGCAACCTACCAGCATTTGAAAATTTAGCCGAGTCATAATTAGTGTCTCATTATCCTGTCTGTCAGAGGAGGACACTTTTTGGGTATGCTATTTGAGAACTGCGGACTGATCCCTCCATCTTGAAAGGACAGAAAACAATCATACCTGCTTCAGACTTCAGATTTTAAAACTGTTTCCAATAGACGTGAACAGAGACGCCTGCTGAGATCAAAGGGCTGCCTTGTCTTAGCTGAGACACTAAACATCTGTGAGGATGCCCGCGCTGTCTGCTACAGTGTTATGTCTTTGTAAAATGCATTGCTTAATAGAGTTGAACCCGTAAAAGATTAGTATGTATTTGACTAGCCTGTCAAAAATGCAAAGAAAGCAGTGGGTCAGATGGTCCAGAACAAAACTACAAAGTCTCGTAATTTCAGCTCCCTTGTGCTGCCAGGCTCAGGGACAACTACCGCCTAGAGAGGCCCAATACATGCTATTTGTTCTGTGTAAGTAGGAAGTATTGCCAATTGCTGTAAAGCCCACGGCTTGGTTTAGACACAGCATAAAGAGAGTGGACCTGGACTAATTGCCAGGAGGTATTATGGCCAACTTTCGGTTCAGGAAGTTCCAGAGAGATGCTATTCCGCAGCATTTCATCTTTGAACACATGACTTCTATTAAAGGACTGTTCAAGGGCCATATATCTCGTTTACTTTTTGAAACTAAAGTCCCTCCGAGATTGAGATAGCATACTCTGAAATCTTTTTCTCTGCAGGAGATAATTCTATTCTACTAAAGCAGAACATTTAAATATCCAAGCAGCACACCCGTTCGTTGGTGGAACCCGATGGGTAATTTACAGTCACTTAAGATGTGGCTACTTTTCGAAGTCTTTTTACATCATTAGTCGCTGACTTTAAGAATGCCCTTCTGAGCAGGGGAGGGCGCCATCCAACAAGACGGACAGCTTTCTCCTGCTGATGAACCTCTAATGCAGACTATGCTGTGTTGACCTCTCCGGGGTTTTGCATTTGTGTTTACGGTTTTTTCTTTTTACACAAAGCTGGAGAGAAAGATGCTGCAAAGAGTTTGCTGCTTTCAGCATTTTAGAAGCCAAAAACCATACACAGAGCATGGCGTTCAGCGTGAACTTGAAAGCCATGTGGAATAGTCATTGTCTTGAGTCTTGATTCTAGCAGCAGCTCTGTACTGTCATAGGTTTCTAACCCGGACGTTTGAGGCTCACCCATCTGTACACATGCCTGCATGCACACAGGAGGTCACCTTTACATTTCAGAACCCGATTCCATGTTCTGCAGACATCTGAGTAGCTCTGACCGGCACCCTGCCTGTGAGCCGTATGCTAAGCAGCCAGGGGGGCTTTGCTCGCATGTGCTTTGCATCCGTAGCTGGCTTTACATACAATTGCAGTGCTTTTGTTTCCATTTAAAAATACTGAAGTCTAAAAGCCTCGTTTTTAAAAAACAAATAAATGTGAATTGAAATACATAAAAGTAATCCTAGAAGATAAACCCATGTATTTTAGCTGTTGAACTCTGCTGAGCTGTTTCTATGGTGGCCATATATCTATATAGGTGTGTAGGTCTTTGTGTGCAATTGCAGGACTCGGTGTATATGTGGGTGTGCCTACGCAAACATCTGTGTATGTATATAGAACGTGAAGGATGACGGTGATATCTGTGGTGTGGCCTTATAAGTTACTGGCTCTTGTAGAACTGTATGTAAAGCTTTATGTCCTAAATTTGGGGGTGTGCATACTAGTTGGTACACATTTAAGCTCAAAATCAGTTTGTTAAATTAGCATGATGAAGCAGCTCCAGATATTCACCTGTACTGGTTTATCCCAATTAACTGAAATCCAGACGAACAAAAAATTGAAATCCAAGCAAATCCAATCTTACATTGATTGTTAAATGTGCATGCTCACTGGTTAAATGCAAATTCTCTATGTCCAGTGAGTAAATTGATTGAATGCAATGATATTTCCCTGCTGTGTGTATATTGCTGGCAACAGTGAGGATCAATCTGCGCTCACTAAACAAAATGATGTCTAGACTTGTGGGTAGTTGAGCGTTAGGCTGAAACAAAAATAGGAAAACGTCAAAGTAGTTTTGACCTTTAGTTACAAAGCCAGCTAACATGTAAGGCCATCCTGTGTGTTCTTTCCATGCTTATAAACTGTTAAACTCTTTTGCGGATACTTGCCATGTGTGTATGTGTGTCTACATGAGTGTATACACACTGGAAGATGTTTATTGACTGACGCTTGCTGTCTGTGTACATTTATTTGCTCATCTGTGCCCATTTGCATTAGCCTTGCCAGCGCCTCTAATTGTGCATGTTTGTGTCAGCAGTGTTGGGTTGAGCGAACCCACAGAGGAATACTATGGAAATCAGAAATAACATTCAATTCATTATAAGAATTGCCTGATGCAACATATTAGCTGTCAGCTGAAAAATACTTGTAATGTTGTACCTGTAACGCATGTAGGGAAAACTGGAAAATCTGAGGCCCTCACTATAATGTTAAGGGCGCATGACATATGGTGTCTTTAAAATGTATTTTGTTGTAATAAAAGGTGATGGATAAATTCTGAGGTAGTGTAAGCGAAGCATGAGACACTAGGTGTTTGTATTATATATGGCCACACGATGGTTTTGAAGCCAAGGTAGTAGATATTGGAAGGTTATTAGGCAGAGAATATGGAAGTTAATTTTTACTGTGATGTGTGTTTGAGGCACTTTTACTAATTGCCAGGCAAGGAACTTAGTTCCCATTTTACTTCTGAGGACTCTTTGAAACACTATGAATGTTATAAAGTTGGATTTTTTTTTATGAAGGTTGCATACCATCGCAATTGGAGTTGCTTGGATGTATAGTCTCTTTAGAAAGTATTTTGTATTAAAATGTCTTAAGAGAGGGATATTGGAAAGCACATCACTCCAGGCAACCTGCAGAGCTTGTGGAGATGGGGACTAACGGAAAGCTCCGGCGGACTGCCCAGTCTGGAACGTTCCTGGGCCCTCGTAAAATGCTGTACCTTGTGTTTCTCAATGCAACCGTGTTACCCTTTTCTGAACTTAACTCTGTGACATTTAGCAGCTTAGCTAAACCATGTAATAAACAGGAAAAACTGCCGATGTTGTTCAGTGAGTTTTTTGGCTAGATGGCTAGAACCGAAATAACTGTGTGGGGCAAGGGTTGCCTTCGTCACCCTGGACACAGCCTCCTTGTACTGAGTAATAACAGCAGGTGATGCTGGACAGGCTACAGAATAGCACACATGAAGTATAAAGTCCTGACGGGCAAACAGAGTAAGATTATTTGACAGGAAATGCTCTTTCCATGGGCTGCATTGCAATTAGCACTACGCATTCCTCTCAGGATGGCCTTCAAGGTGAATTTATCAGACAAAACGGCAACTTGCTTGGAGGGGAAATGAAAAATGCATTTAAAAAAATTCATATTAGCTTTCTCCTGGGATTAATGACCTTTTCCCTAAGGTCATAGAGTTTTCAGTGGGAAGATATATGTGAGTATGTTTGTATACAGGCTACTTGTTTTTTAAAATGTTGGGTAAATATCTTCAATAAATTACAATTAAATAATGATTTCAAAAGCGTTTGATACCTCACCCTTTTGTCAGAAAAAATTAATGTGTTTAATTCATAGTACAGTATTTAAAGAATAAAAAATTCTGCTCATCCAGTTAGGAGAAATATCTTTCATTAAAATTAGAAAAGATCAGGACTGAGGAGGATGGCTCAGTGGTTAAGAACATGAGCTGCTCTTCCAGAGGTCCTGAGTTCAATTCCCAGCAACAGAACCGGGGCTCACAACCATCTCTAGTGGGTTCTAATGCCCTCTTCTGGCATAAAGTCAATAGAGCACTCATATACATAGAATAAATATGTAACTCTTTAAAAACTTATAAAAGATAATCACTACAGTTTTAAATCTAGCGTTTTTACTAGATTTCTGTTGAGCTTAATATTAATTGGCTATAATTTTTTTTCTTTCTTGTTTCCATGATAAATTTATTCAGTATCTATCACTACAATGGTTCGACTAGAGGAAGATTTCCAAATTTATTATAATTCCAAAATGCATTCATACTTTGGGTAACAGATTAAATTTAAATGAAGTAGGTGCCTAAGAGAGTTGTGAGCTCTCCTTGTTAATGACTGAAAACTTGAGGAGAAAATTCCTAAGGGAATGATTCTAATCCATGGGGTACAGAAGCTAACACTGCCAACCCCTTCCAAGCGTGGGTTTCTGAAAAGTGAAATGGTGTGATTAAGCTGCACAGTGTAATGGGCTCTGGACGAGCAGCTTGCGTGGCAGGTGTGAAGATCTTTGCCTGAATGTTCCGGTTCTGAAGCAGAGGCGAAGGAGACCAACTACCTGATGCATCGGGGATGGTACTGTAAACGAATCCTCTCACTTTTGAAGTCTTAGCTCCCATGGTCTCTCTAGCAAAGATGGAGTCCGAGGTCATCATTCCCACGTGTTCCTCCTGTCAACAACCCAATTTCCTGAGTGATAGTTTTCTGGTCTTGTAAACAATTTGACCAAATCTTTCTGAGTTTTTAAAGATGCCAATATTTATTCTTGGTTATTAATTTGATTGTGTATTTCTTAGAGTTTATTTAGGATGAACACACCATCAATAATGTAGACAAAGCCTGCCTTGTTTCAAAGAGTGGGCTTCTGTTAGTTGCTGCAGGTACCATGAGCCTTCTGTTATCCAAGCCCTTGGGGAGTAAATAAATGCATGGTTTTCCTATAGCACGCAAGCTCTTACAAGCCTTCAGTGTCCCACACAAGCATTATTTTTTTCAGGTCGCTTTATTGGGTTGTCTTCAAACTCTCTGTAGGCCTAACGTCAAGATTTCTCAGACAGTGGTTAGTCTGTGAAGCATTTGTTTCTTAGGCTTCCTTTATAAAGCTAATTCAGAACTCAATCAAGGGCGAGCATTTGGTGTCTTGGTTCTTCTTAGCCCCTTTCCATATCAACAAAACAGAACTACATGTCAAGGTAGAATCTGGAGAAAGTACTATTATCCAGTCGAAGCTGGGTTATAGGGTAGATTTGTCTACACCGCATGAGTCAATTGTATCGACTGGATAGTCTCCAAATCTTGAGGCAGTGTGGACCCTGGCTGAGTGACAACATTCATACAGATGGCATAAGTAACTCATAACATTTAAAAATGAACTGTTTCTTTGACGGCACCGTCGTCAGATCCGTCTTGGTAAAATGTGGTTGGAGCTGCTAGCTCAGCTTTCTCACTTACTTCAAAAAGTATGCAACGTCCATCCCCATCTGTTATGCGATTCCAGGCTAAATCGCTGTGCTCGGGGTGTGTTTCCAAGGCAGCACTTTTATGGAGGTGTTCTGTACAAGCCTCCAGGTGTCAGCAACCTGCCCAAATGGTTCTCATTAACTCCACTGGGAGGCGATGACATCTCGAATGTCACGGCACCTCTCGGAGCGGCTAATTGTGTTCCATTCTAAAATAGCCGTGTGTTTTGTACTATAGGCCCAGATGCCTCTGAATTAGCAAACTAATCGAAATAAACATAAAAGTCTCACCAGCGTGGACCTTCTACAGTGGTTTGTCCGCTTCCCGTCAAAGTAGGTAGAGCTAGGTAGAGCAACTTTATATCGAAGCAGCCGGTCCCTTCGATGTCTGTTGATCAGGATGAAGGACTGGCTGATCTCATTAGGTCACTTCTAAAGAGCTCATTATATGTGCTTGTGACTGCTTCCAAGCCAGACATGCAAATGAAATCATAATGTTCCAGGAGAGACGAAGTGTCTTAGTATACCTAGGCAGGTTCATAACAGCTCCCACAGAGAGCCATTCTGATTACAGGAGTGGGGGAAGGGAGGGGAAAGGAGAAGTAGTGGGTGGGATGGCAGAACCTGTATCCAGAAATGAACAGTCTAGGAGAGAATATAAAATAAATGAATATCGTTAAGGATGGCATTTAACATAAATAAAGTCTCAGGAATTAGTCATAAGTCAACCTCTCAAATAGGGAAGCGGGTTCACCTGTGAGGCTGATCAAACACTGAAACGTGGCTCTGAGGAGAAGCCAGGATGATCTTGAAGTGCATTAATTTTCTATTCACGAGGAAGAAGGTTTAGTATTGGTGAGAACACATTTAGACGGTTGTTTCAGTGTTGAGTCCTGGGTTCAAAGAGGATCGACAGCTCTGTGGGCCTCCAGGAGTGGGGGAGAATCTCAGATCTTTATCAGGTGATGAACAGGAAAATGCCGGCATGTGCAGGCGGAGCCAGGAGACCCAGGGGGAGTCCTGTTTGTTGCCCAAAGCCTGAAGTTCTGTCTTGTGGCAATGGATTCCACTCATACTGGTTAACCCTAGAAATGGGCAATAAGAATGGCGGGTAGAAAATGTCCAGGGTGCTAGCTGCACCGGACTGTACCGGGGAATTTGATCTCTGGGTGGAAATATGGCAGAAAAGGTTGCATTTAAGGTCCAGTTCAGTTCCCGAAGGACTTTGGGTCCATAAATGCTCATCGCCTTTGAGGAGTGTGTACTGTCCAGCTTCTTGCTTCTTTGGAGACAGAAGAGATAATGCCCTTAGAAGGTCAATAGATTTATTGTACTTGAGTGTAATAAAGAAAACTAGAACTTTCCATTACCAGGGTACCCTCTTTATACCGAATTAAGCTTTTCTCTTAAAACCACCAGGCAACTGCTAGTCTCCACCAGCAGGGAATTTGGAATGGCGTGGGTTGCATTTTCAAAACACGAATTCAGAGTTGAAAAAGCCAAAACAATGGTCGGTATCGGCGTACTTGCATTGACCCTACTCTTAAAAAATGCAAAAGAAGCTGAGCTCAGAAAGATTGGGGGACTTTGGTTCGTACGACAAAACAAACACAGCTGACGCTGTGCAGGCGTTCTTGGAAGCAGGCCTTTGCGACTCTGCTGAAAACGCAGTTCATCAGGCAGGAAGACGGTTTGCTGAATAATATGCAGCAAGTTTATCGATGGGTATATCGAAGAGATGTCACCATGGTGTCGGGTCAGTGATCTGTGCAGAGCACCTGTTGGCCTTGGTAACAGAGGCGGCTTTTTAAACTGACGATATAAACTGTGGCGTCTTTGCAAGCGAACAAGCTATTGCCTATTAACTTGGATCATCAGGCTGTAAAGTACCGAATACAACATGACAAGGTGTCATCTGCCACCTCAAACCATGACATACCTACATGGGGAAGCGTCATTTATGTCGCTGAGAGAAGACCAAGGGTTAGAAAACCCAGAAAAATATGTTCTCCAGCCTAGCTGTTTTATTTCGAGCTTCTCTGCCCGGATCATCACTGCACTTGGAATGATGCTGGAGACCATCTTGCTGTTCTGAAGTGTGCTCATCTTCCCCTCCAGTGTGGTCCTGTTCATGTTTCTTTTCTCTGGTCAGCAGCATAATGAATCTGCCTTGTCTCCGCCTCCCATGCAGCTGTTCTAAGTGTAAAGTTTTCGCAGACAGGCGTTCTTGAGAGGCAGTAGAGTATGACTTCGAAGCTGACACGTTTTCTGTGCCTTCAACATGGTGGGTTGTGATTCTGTACGGTTATACATGAAAAAAAAGCAAGCAAAAACTCTGTTTCAAAATCAGGATCTTTGAATCTATGATATTCCTAGTCAAAAGGAAGCTAGCTGAGAGAAGATGGGAAGACAGCTCGAGTCACCAAGCTTATTGGGGGAAGATTTTTGTGATACAGGGAAGCACAAGGTACATTATTCATGCAAATGACATTTGGGGGCATGCAACAGTAATATCAAAACTTCTAAAATGCCCTCAAGGAAGCAGAAGGATCACTCTTAGTATAATTCTCATTCTAACCCTGTCAACATCAATGAACTCACCAATGGGCTATATCCATCTTTGTCCTTTTGTCACTCAGGAAATGTCCTATGGTGCTTGCCTCAGATGGCCCTGGAGTGGTTAGATGTTATATCCCCAACCACATAAATCTGTTTTATGATGAGGCAGGTATTTGGGATTTCTGTGCAGGAGGCGATTGGGTATGAGCCACAGACCACTCCTCCGCCCTCTTTGGGCTCAGCTGTAGCTGGAGGGAACGGGGTGGAGGTTGAATGGGAGACGGGTGAGCAGAGGAAATTTAGGTCAAGTTTGCTTCTCATCACCACTTCGTGATCAATGCGACTACAGCCGCTCTCCCTTCTCTCTGCTCCACAGACAGCCAGCACCATGAGCCAATGCCGCCCCCTCACCGCCTCCTGCTCCCATCAGGCCAACCAAGTGGATAAACCCAGGGGAACAGAAGGAAGATCTTTTAGGACAAGCTGTGTTCACTCTTTAGAAATAGCATAACTGTGTGCAGACTGTTTTCTCCAGAAGTAGGGGCAGAGACAGAAGCGTCCCTTCTCAGATACTCTTCCCAGCCAGTCGTAATATTGCTGGTTTTCCCTCTAATGGAGTCAGTACCCTGTTTGCTCTCATGGGTCTTCAGTCAGAATCCATCTAAATTACAGGAGACTCTCCTGGCCTAGGCTTTCATTCTTGCCTTTCTCCCAGACATATGTAGCATATGCCAAGCTGACCTCCTATTTACTGTGTCTTTATCTCAAAGGGTGAGGTGCAAACCCTACTCTTCTACTTCCCTCTAAAGTTTTGCTAAAGCTGAGTCATTTCCTTTTTTTTTTTTCAAATAGTCCACTACTAACTTAAGAGACTCTTTGTTATTGTAAAAATAGAATTAAGGCCAGAATGGCACCACATTTGAGACGCTCAGCATAGACCAGAAGACAGAAGTGAGATGTCTTGAAATCTGACAAACTGGAGCTCAAGGATGCTAATTTTGAGAAAAGAAGTCCTGGGCATCCAGGTTTCCATGATTCCTAGTCAACACAAACTCCTACTGGCTAAGAGGGAGGGCGGGATCCATGGCCCTCATTGACCGTTCTTAAAGACCTCCTTTGCCAAGTTTGAAGACCAGTTCCTCCCTGGGAGGGGCAACAGTAGCTCCTGAGATCCCGGGCTGGGTGTGGTGTGTGGAGGCTCCATCGCTCTGACCCAGGTGTTTTATTCTGTTTCTGTTCCCTTACAGATCTCTCAGCATGGCGGCTCCTCTACTTCACTTTCGTCCACAAAAGTTTGCAGCTCAATGGATGAGAATGACGGCCCTGGGGAAGGTGATGCGCTCGAGAGAAAACACAGCTTGCAGGGGGGATGGAGGAAGGGTTAGCTAAATTTACTCTGAAAACTCTAATGTCTAGAACACGAGTAGCCAAACTCCAGAAGGTTGTGTGTGTGTGTGTGTGTGTGTGTGTGTGTGTGTGTGTATGTTGGGGGAGTGTCATTGAGGACAGGAGTGGGTGACTTCTACAGTCAAGAGCACCCACTGTCTGAGAATGGGAAGGAGGAGCTGGCCTGAGTCCTTGCACATCCACTATGGGTGTGGGATGCCTAGGAAGACCAGTTATTACCTGCCCTTGTGCTCCCAAGCTCTAATCCCTTTTTGTAAGCGAAAAGACAATTGTGCCTTGTGTGTGAGCACCTGTAGGCAGACTCCAATTAAAGGAAGTTCAATCCATCAAACCAGAACTTGACAGGAAGAAGCCTGTAATATGAGGATCCTGCTTGTTGGGGTTTCTGTCCTGCCCAGTTCCCACAGTCCTTTGGTCCCAAAGAATCACACAGAAGGTCTACGTAAGTTATAAAACTGATTGACCCATTAGCTCAGGCTTCATATTAGCTCTTATAACTTATATTAGCCCATTATTCTAGTATATGTTAGCCGCATGGCTCAGTACCTTTTTCAGCGGGGCAGTTCACATCTTCCTTCCTTCATATCTGGGCAGGACTGCCGGAAGAGCGTCCTTCTTCCCAGAATACTCCTGTTCTCATTGTCCCACCTCTACTTCCTGTCTGGTTGTCCCACCTATATGTTCTGCCTGGCTACTGGCCAATCAGCATTTATTTAAAACATGATTGACAGAATACAGACAATTCACCCGCACCAGAAGCCATTGCTGGTGACCACTGCTTGTAACTTAAACCAATTCGCATTAGAATTTGCCTGTAATGTCGGAAAATGACCTGCATTGCAGAGTTGACTTTTTTTACTAACTGGCTGAATGGTGTGTAACGCGCCTCTTCAGCTTCTTATAGATTGTTAAATGTCACCATTTCTGTCCTCCTGGGGCTGTAATCAGGCTCAAATCAATGAGGGGAAATAATCTGGAAAAGTGAGAGTGTCGAGATGAAGCCACTACTGCCCTCCTGTGCTTCACATGATGTTACTCAGTGTTTTCCCAAGTATGCCCTTTGAGGGACTCTGGGATGTTAAGTAAGACACATGACTCACATGGGAATTGTTTGTTTCTTACCATGGTTAGAGCAAGCGTTTTTGCATTATTGAAACCGTAGTTCAGCCACCTGGAAGTCTCCTTCATTCCAGGGTGCCGTATTCACCCAATGGAATGCAATGGTCCTTTACTAAGCCTAGGCTGAGTCTAGAGGGACCGGATCCTTTGTCAATAGTTGGTATGAAAATCCCAAACGTTGTGTCTTGGATGGGTGTCCCAAGGAGTGTTTCCACTGGAAGTCAGGGACAGGTGATCCCATCTGTAGGATCACAATTATCCCAAAGTCCACAGACAACTACTGTATTGCCCAGATACAATATTGCCAAGACCCTATCATCTGCCAGAAGGTTTGTAAATTCAGCTGACCCACAGCCATTTCCTCCCCTCCTCAAGGAGAAGATGAAAATCCCCAGAATGGGTCTTTCAGATACAGGCAAAATCCTGACTCTTTCCTGGATGGGGCAAGGGAGGAGGCATTGACTGGCTGCAGCCCTCACTTTATTCTGGGCACTGCCAAGGTAGCTTCCAGTGACCCAGGAGGGAACTGCCATCCACAGTGTGGAGGCTGTGAAGATGCCCAGGGGCATAGTAGAGGCAGGTGCCCTGCATTTCTACCTTACTGTCTAGAAAAGCCACCCCAGGTGTGCAGGTCAGGACAAAGGACCTCAATGAATTTCCATCCATTCTTCCCCGGTCTCACACATGCAATGTGAGCTACAAAACTTGCCGGGCACCCACATTTATTTTGAGGAGGGAGACTCAGTGTATGAGGACAGGCCAGGAGAAGTGCACTGTGAGGAAGCTCACTAGGCTCCTATGCCATTTTGCACGCGGGTTGCCTGGGAGAAAGCTGGGATTTATAACTTTAAGGCATGTACATTTTACAGCCCAGATTTAAGAGGCTTTTTATACCCCCGACATGTTAAAAGTGACGCATCATATTTATGTGACCCAAGCACGGCTGATTTAATTTTACAGCCTTGGATATTTAAAGCTTTATTAGCCATTTGTAAAATGTTTCAAAATACATTTTCAGAGGGAGACTATGTTGTGTTATTACAAAAACTGTTCTGCCCTCAGACATAATAGATATCAGGGTTTAAACTTGACATCTGCCATGCAGGTTGCTTGGTGAGAACATTTGTCCAAAATCTGCTCATTGATACTTAGTGCACAAGGAATTTTGCAGAGATATCCATTTCAGGATGGAGTCAAGCTCGGTGTCCAAACAGCAGGACCTTTTCATGCTTGTCGCATATCAGACTGCTCAGCGTTCCTCCAGAAATGCCTTTTCCTCTGCCCTGTCTGTAAGAATGTTATTTCCCTGCACACAATGGGTGTTCAGTGAAGGTCGTTGATGAAATGAGCATGAAGTCTGAAATGCGGGATTTCCTCCTCTGAATCCCCACTGCAGCAGAAAACATAGCTGCAGGGATATCGCTCCAGGTGGGCCCAATAGGCTGTCTTTAATTTATTGTTTGCCTTGGTGAAGACCATTGAGTCTGTATGAGCCTGTAAGGGAGGGGGGTTGCCCACAATTACTTCTGAATGGATTCCAGCCCGTGAGATGATGCTTAGGAGTGTATCTTTCATACAACATCTGTGGCCCCTTCCCAATCAATAAAAACACACCACTAATTCTTTCAGAAGAGTCGGAGGAAGGCTTCCAGATTCCTGCCACAATAACAGAGCGATACAAAGTTGGGAGAACAATAGGAGATGGGAATTTCGCTGTTGTCAAGGAATGCGTAGAGAGGTAAGCAGGGGGGCTGCTGGTGTGGGAAACTTAAAAGAAGTGCTTGGCTTTCATGGCTTCCATGGTCCAGTTTCTATTTTCAGACAGAGACACATATGGATTAAGTTAAGGTCTCAACCCCAGAGACAAAAGGAATTTAAAAAATAATAGCCAAAAAGCCATCTAAAAGCAGACTTTAAAAATGTAACAATTCCTGGGATGCTCCCTCAGATATAAATACTTCCATTTTTACCTAGTGTATGTTGAAAAGCTTTCCAGTTCTGTCAGGTAGTGTTTTTATATTGTTTTCTTGAGAAGTTATTTTGAAGATTTCCTCATGTGCATCTTCTCAAGAATGCTCTTTTCTAGAGTTTGACCTCTAATATACACCATCATAAAATTACACACGACAATGACCTCGAAAGGTTTCAAAACACCTGTGTGCTGTGTCTACAAACGTGATACTTGATCTGCGAAAGTGTCTTCAGACGGATTAACTGTACACCCAGTGTCTTCAGACTTCAGTGTACAGGATTACACCCTTTGGGTTTGGAGCCAGGGTCTTTGCGAGCTGTCCTCAAAGTCACCATCCTCCTGCCTCTACCTTCCGACTGTTAGGATCACGGGCATGTTCTCACGCCTGCTATATGCCCAGGCTCTTGATGACCGTTCAAGGATGCAGCTGGTGGATACCAAGTAGAGAGATGACGGTGTCGGCCAGCACAGAGTGACCTCAAAAACTTCAGCTCAGCGTCAGACTCTGAGTTCTGTTCTGAGGCTTTGGACAACTGGCATCTTCCCAGGGCTGTGCTGAGGGCATTTAGCTCATCCCTTGAGGCATCCCTCTGGTTCTCCATGTTCCCCTGCTCTCCTTTGTTACTCCTGGGGAGCTGGACATTCCTTGAGTTCTTGGAACCTGTAGAAGTATCTCTGCCCTGTGTCTTATCACTGCTTAGAGAGGACTCCTCAGGCCAGGAGATCGATGAGGAAGCTGTAGCACAGAAGAACCTGGGTCTGAGCCACTTAGAACTGGAGGCCTGCCTAGGGTACCACGCATCACCAGGATTTACCTGAATCAGCATCCCTCCTAGGTGCTGTACCCTGGCATGCCTTTCGTTCAAGACAGCAAAGCCCCCATTAAGCAGCCCTCAACAGTCGCTCTCAGATTTCACTCCCCTCTGTAATCCAGCTGGGCTGGGATGTTCACAGCCTAGCAGCCTGCTGTGGCACTTATTCTGCATGAGGTAGAGTCAGGAGCAACGGGTGGCCTGGAAATGTTCCCTGCTGATGCCGTCAGTTCACCTTTCTCCTCTCCCTTAGTTCCCGGTCCCCACTGATGGAACATGGCCTTCAATTGCCTGCCTGCCAGATCCAGAAAACATTCCATTACCACCTCGGCTTCCACCTTTCCTGAAACCAGACCAACCACTATTTACTAAACATCTATCCATTCATGGTCCTTAAAATATAGAATCCTGTTGAATTATAATAATCCAATCAGCTCAGTGTTGCTGTTCCCACATTATAAAAAGATAGATGGAAGACATTAAATATCCAAGGTCAGTCATCTGCTAAACATGTAGATTACAGTTTTGCTCCCAAACACAACTTAAGTCTGTCTATTGCATTGCTTCTAATAAAGAATTCCCCACAAGAGTCCAGTGAGGAACTTACCTATACCAAAGTCACTTTTCCAATGCACAACAAGGCAGAAATTAAATAGCGACAGGTATTCTAAGCAGGAAGTCTCTTTTTCTGGCAGACTGATGTGGCCTTTCTTATGAACTTTCTAATAATTTGTCAGCACTGACCCAGTGGCAGGTTACTGGTTGTTCTACTGGTCCTAAACCAGAATGGTATCTTAGTCCTAGGATCCCAGCCTTCTGACACTAGACAGTTCCCACTTCTCCATATTGGATTCTTTTTCCTTCCTTCCTTCCTTCCTTCCTTCCTTCCTTCCTTCCTTCCTTCCTTCCTTCTTTCCTTCCTTCCTTCCTTCCTCCCTCACTTGGCTTGTGTTCACTTTGTACAAGTTCACATCTTGGGCTCACTGCATGAAACTTTAGAGTCTAAACACCAGATTGCTCCTCAAGTGTCAGCCTCCAGCTCCTGCTGAGCAAGGACATATGGCTGGTGCCCTCTCTCTCCAGAGATATTATGAAACATTCTTTTAATATTTTACAGAGATCCAAGAAAATAAACACAAGCTAAGAAAGAATGTTGTGGATGGCACATACTGCTTGTGGGTGCATGGGTGCATTCTGCTGTGTTTTGGGGGATGGATGTGTATCAACATGGGTAAAGATGTTCCTCCTCTGTCATAATATGCCACCACAGGCAATTTTTCTACAGTGGGAACAGTAACAGGGTGACATGGGTCCTCTTTTCTGTGGGCCTTCTAGTGTATTCTTTGCTAGTGCGCTGCTGTTTGAGTCAATGAAGTTTTTTTATTATTATTTTTATAAACTCTTTGAGAATTTTATACTTTGTCTTTTGATCATCCATCTCCCCTGTCTCCTCCCAGATTCATTCCCCATTCCACACCCATCCAATGTGATGTCCTCATTTTGTTTTTAAATCCACTGCGTCTCATTAATGTCAACTAAGACAGTAGGCAAGTGACCATTCACTGGGCTATGTTAGAGCTACCAGGAGCCATGCCCTTAAAGAAATTTAACTCTCCTTCTCTCCTCAGCTATCAGTTACCAACAACTCCTCAGCTGGGGTGGGACTTCCTGCACTCTCTCCCGTCCATGCTTGGATTTTGTCAGGCGTGAGCTTGTGCAGGTCTTGTGAGCGAGCACCTCAGTAGTGCACATTCGTGTTTGCTTGTGGACATTCACCACCCTTGACTCTTACAACCTTTCCTCCACCTCTTCCACAATGACCCCTGACCCTTGGGAGAAAGGTGTGATATGGTACACCTAAGGCTGAGCATGCGAAGTCACTCTCAGCATCTTGACCAGTTGTGGGTCTTGGTGCCAAACCCCCGCGGCAATAAGGGGCTTCTCAGATGAGGGTTCAGGTATGTGCTAATCTATGGGTATGACAAGAAGCCATTAGGAGTCAATGTGATACTATGTCTCATTAGCAGAATGATAGACTAGCTATTATTATATGTCTAATCATGTGTCCTTGGCCCTGATAAATGTCAGGTATGGGTTTTATCTTGAGAAGCAGTCTTTAGTCTAAGAAGAAAGTGCCTACACCATGAAATCAGAATTTCTCTTCTTGTTAAACTTGCACTTGGGCTCCAGCTTTATGGAGGAAGGTGACCTTACCAACTGATTGCCCTAGACAAGGAGAAGGACAGAATTCTCTGGTACTGCTGCTCTTGTGCAGCCCAGAGAGCTCCATGAAAAGACATGAACGCAATGCAGGAGCAGAAAGCAAATGGCCTGCACTAGTATCAGCCAGCCTTAAAGCAAGTTCATTATTTTGGCTAAACAGTGCCTTGGTATTGCTATTTATGGTTTACATTTTGCATGAATACCAGCTTGGGGCTCATTTTTAAAAACTAGCTGCTCCTATAAACACATGCTTGTAGTAATTAAGGATTGTTATTACATGACTACAGTTCGGCTTCTAAGAAGTCAAGAAAGAATCGTTGCAGTATTAAGCCTAGTGGTCCTCTGTGGGGTGTGTGGTCTGATGTATGAGAGAATCTGGTAGGATGAGTGTTATAAAATGTTCTAACTAGAGAGGTGTCATATACTTTTTTATAAGCCCCAAGGCCACCAAACCCACCCTTGCTTTCCTCCTCTCCCAATTGTAGGCTTAGGACAGAATGTAAGATCCTGGCCTTCTGTCATCAGCTCAGGGATGTCTCCCTGTGATGGGGAAGCTTAGCCAATCACATTCTGTTTAGGGTGTGGCCCCCTGAGTTCAAGAAAAATGGATAAAACATCCAGGTGTCCTCGCCTCCCTCACTTTGTTCTCTTCGAGGTCCTGGTGTCCGTTGGATCCTTGGTTGTGTAAATGTTCTTTTTCCCCAATTAGTAAATCTTTTGTATTAAACTGGTCTGGTTAATTCTAACTTATCAATCGACCACACCCATCATCCCTGTATATATAAAAAAAAAAACTCCACCCTCCCAGATTCCACAGCAGCTATGGTTATGAAAGACTTCTAATAGAGAAAGGGGACTTCAAAGTCCTTACCACCTGGCTTTATGCCCCAGATTTAATCATAACAATATAATGTTTATTGAGTGTTTTCTGAGCTGGGGCCTGAAAGTACAGTAACAAGCATTTTTTAGAAATAATATGTATAACTAGTTTCTAAAATGCCCATGAAACAGATATTTTAATACTTGGCCTCCTAGTTTGTCTATAGAAAAGGCATGTCTTTGCCCTAAGCATATAAATGGAAATCCCATTAAATTCCATACAGAAGAATTTGAAATTCCCTTTTCTGAACTGCTCCTTTATCAGCCTCCTTCCAACCACAACCGTTTGGATCCAGACAGGTGGCTTCTATCTGTAAGGAAAAGGCTGGACTCGGCTGGCCTGTACCAGGGATGAAGGCTTGTTGTCTCAGGAGTTGTAGTTTACTGGAATTTCCTGTGTGCTGTGTTCTCTAACAATAGCCACGCCCTTGGGTTTGGTGCCAGAAGATCTTAGAAATACTGGCTCATATTAGCACTTGTTGAAAGGTGACAACATGGCTGATTCCTCTGTCCCACACCCATCAGGCATGTGGCTGGGCTATAGGGAAAGCTCAGGTCAGAGAAGCATGATTTTACCATGGGAAAGTGAGTTGATTTTAGCCATCCTTTTCGTTTTGCCTTGAGAATGACCACCACGAAGGCCCGGTGGGTACCAGACAAGCACTAGAAGTGTTTCCTCCTTCTCTGTCCTCTCTGAGTCTCATCTCTGCTTCTCCAGCAGTTCCCTCTCAGGCTCTGACGCTGATGGGACACCTAGAGGGTGTTCTGCTTCTCAGGCCTGTTCCTGAGTGACCATGAGAACTGTTCAGGCAACTGTCATAGCCACTCTTGTGGATCGAGGACCCCAAGAAAGACTGACTGGGCACAACAGATCACACTTAGACTCCCAGCACTCCAGTAGCTGATGCAGGAGGATTATCGGTTTGAGGCCAGCCATTTAGGGAGGCCCTGTGTGTGGAATGGGTGGTGGTTAATTAAAAGAGTAGAAAAGGCCAGTTACAGACGGGTGCTTTGCAACCTTGCTGGTGACTTCCAGGAGAAGGAACAGCACTTAGCAGGGCTGGAACAACCACCGTGGCCATGTTTCCTGTGTAAACGTGGCTGCGTTACTCCAGATTGGTCTGTGCTAACAGATTCATTGTCCTCAGTTGGGGTAAACCCACAAACATCTGCAGACGGCTTTGTACAGAAAGAACAGAGCCCTTTCAAAAATAGAAACACTGAGACCTACAAGCAAGAAATTAACTCCCAATGAAAGGACTCAATGGATCCCAAATTAAGTTCTACTTTAAAACTTTTCTCTTTGCAGGTCAACTGCTCGGGAGTATGCCCTGAAAATCATCAAGAAAAGCAAATGTCGAGGCAAAGTACGTACCAGGTTTACTCTTGAGAAGTTTGTGTTCAAGGGTAGAATTGTCAACCGGTTTCTTAACCCAGTGCAGCACAAGAGACGCCTTCTGATGGAACAGAATGTCACAAACTTAGGGGGACGTTCAGTCATATACATATTTCTGGAATAAAAGTAATTAGGAAGATTTGATTTCATTTTTCCCCTCTGCTCACTTTATTGTCTTCCCTTACATTTGCTGTCTAAGATTCATTCTGCCATTTTCTAGAAAATTAGAGTTGTCATGATATGTCTTGAGTTGAATTATTTTAGGATCTTCAGAATGCTGTTACGTTTGCCCCAGAATACATCTCCCTTATCTGCAGGTGGTCGTCCTATTTTGAGTTGTATGGTTCCTCATACATTTTGAATGTATTAAAATGGCTTCTCCTTTGTACAGGAGCACATGATCCAGAATGAGGTATCTATCTTGAGGAGGGTGAAGCACCCCAACATTGTCCTCTTGATCGAAGAGATGGATGTGCCCACTGAGCTGTACCTCGTTATGGAATTAGTGAAGGTGCGCACTCTTCCGTTGTCATGTTTGAGGTTGGCGGTGACCAGAACATGCCAACATTGTGGTAAAAATGTTACACCGTCATTTTACCAAAGAGAGGTCCCTTTATGTGTTGCAATTTTTATAGACACATTTTATTATCGAATCACTACTTTACTTACCTTGTAAATTATATTGTCTCCAACTTACAGAATAGAATTTCACCATAGCCTGGTTCTTTAAACCAACAGCTTCAGCTCATTCCTGTTGCCCTGCTGTGCACTATTAAAAACATGATGAATTGCCATAGTTTTATTGGTCAGCACCCTGTAGGTGGATTTTTGTGGGGAAGGTGAAACCAAGTGAATTTGGGGATGAGAAATAGAGGCATTTGATGACGTATCTAGGGACAGATCTCAGTCTGATGGCCAACTGTAAGCCGGCCTGATAAGTACAGCGAAGCCCTTCCTCACCCTGCATAGCCTTTGTGAATTCTATCTGCAAAACTAAGATGTCTGAACTAGGGGGAGAAGCGTCCTGTCTGTGCCAGAAAGAACTGCCTTGAGGCCTGGAGCCTTGGGCACCAGGACAGCACCTGGCTCTTTGCAGGCTCTCGCATACAACCACACATATCCTGCTGTCTAACTAAGGGCAAGGGGTTCAGCTAGACCACAGAGAACATCCCGCCTTCACCGGTGGCTCAGAAACAAACTTCATACCTGTGTGACAGCCCGGTCTTTGAGAGAAACAGGAAGCAGAGAGAGAAAACATTTGTTTAGGTTTGTTTGTGGAAGAAGAACCATTGCTTGGCCATCAGGGAGAGAGAATTCCAGGGTGGGAGCTGCACATGGCACAGAGATGCCAGCACAGCTTGTGAATCCTGAAACCTGACAGCTACAGGGCTATGTCTCGTTTTTGGGGTTTTTTTTTTTCCTGTGATTAAAGGGGAAATTAAGTTGCTCACTATGGAGTGACAGACATCTGAATGTGTTTAGACTCTGGGGTCAGCTGTTTCATAGTCAATCTTCAAGAATGAAGTAAATACTTTTAGTAAAGCACACCCAAATTCTCTGAAAGGACTTCAAGTAAGTGCAGCTTAATATCAGGCCCAAATCGTAGGTTGACTGAGTACTGGAAAAATATAAAGGAACACAGGAAGCAAAGACTCAGAAGAATAGCACCAGGAAACTGTCTTTGGTGTTCCCACCTTGCCCTCCCTCTCTCCCTGTCTTTCTTGTCTTCAGAACAGGCTGTGGGTCCCATTTTCCATTCCTTACAGAGAAGCACATTATTGAAAAAGAAAGCGCACCGCCCACTCCAAGAGAACTAAATTTAGCAAGTCAGAGACAGCGAGAGAGAGAAAGAGAGTGTGTGTTCCGCACGTGTCTTAATAATTTCAAAGGCAGAAGAACATTCTGTTAAGGACAGAGCTTGCAGAATTACCTGTCTTTCTGGGGGAGTTTTAGGACTCTGAATTTGTACTTCAGCTGGCAGTTGGTGTGTGGCAGGTAGCACATGTCACCAGAATCCCCCAACATGAGGCTTCTCAGAGGGAACCCAGCTCCAGCTCCTCTTCCCTGGTGAGGAGCTGTGGAGGCAGTCACGTGTCTGCTGTCACTCTCATCACAGTTTTTCTTTAAGCTTAGGATAAAATGTCATTAATCTCCCATGCCGGGGAGAGAAGTCGCCAGAGAGTCTTTTGCAAAGCAGAAGCAGAGAAAAAGCCCTTAGGAACCCCCACATTCTAGTCCGTTCCTCATCTCCTTTCTGGTTTGTCCGTCCCCTCCGCGGGCAGCCTATTGGCCCATCTGTCAGTATCTGGCTCAGCCAGCTGCTCTCTTCCAGGGCGGAGACCTTTTCGACGCCATCACTTCCACCAGCAAATACACAGAGCGGGATGCCAGCGGGATGCTGTACAACCTGGCCAGCGCCATCAAATACCTGCACAGCCTGAACATCGTCCACCGTGACATCAAGCCGGAGAACCTGCTGGTAAGGGGACAGCCATCCTCTGGCAGTTTGGCTTCCAAGGCCTCCATAACGAATGAACATCCCCGTCCGCCCCCCCCCCCCGCCCCCCACACACACACACTCGTCTTTTTTTCCCCCTCTTCTTTCTTTTTAACTGTTTGCCTTCTGGGCCCGTTTCCACTGTACTCAGTGTCTCTTTAAGGTGATCTATAAGAGCTCTTACACCCTCAAGAACACTAATTTCTTATGAACAGGAACAACATTCTGAAAAGCAATCAAAGGATGACTGGTAGTTAGCATCATGCATGGGCTCGGACCAGATAGTGAACAGGAACATTTCCATGGCTGAACTTTTACCCTGCTAACTTAAGAGAAAAGAAACTCTTGTGTGTGGAGGGGAGGGAGGGAGCGTGTGGGTCCACGCGTGTGCACAGAAGTGGGTGTGGTCGGGTGATTACCTGAGGTCCGTGTGTGTGTGTGTGTGTGTGTGTGTGTGTGTGCCCAGTGTCTTCCTTTCCACCTTATATTTCGTCACAGAGTCGCTCACTGAAATCAGAGCCCACCCTCACCCATTCAGCATGTCTGGCCAAACTGGCCAGCCGCAAACCTGTGTCCTCCTGTTTCCACATCTCCTGTTCTGGGATTACAGGCATGTGCCATCAGGCCTGGTTTTTCTGTAGGTGCGGTGATCCAGACTCACTTTGCTGACCATCGGGACTTCTTTTCCTATCCTAGCTTTGCGTCTTATGATATGGTCCAAAACCAAAGAGAAATGAACCATAAGAAGTAGATGTTATCACTTCAGCACACAAAAAAAAAAACAGTCCACAGGAAAAGATATATTTTAGAAAATGGATTGTGTGGGGATGTGTGGCTCAGTTGGTAAACTGTTTGCTTAGCCTTCATGAATCCTTGGGTTCTGATCCCCAGAACAGCATAAAACTGGCTATGGTGGTACAAGCCAGTAACACCAACACTTGGTAGGTAGGAAAATGGGATGGCCAGAAGTAGAAAGCCATCCTTGGCTACATAGGAAGTTCAAGACCAGCCTGGGCTACATCGTGACCTTTATCTAAAACCAAGTAAAGCAGACAACAGCCCAGAGCCCTGATGTCTTTCTTTCCTTTCTGTTTGCTTTGTTTCCCTGTCTGAGTCCTCCATGCCATCAAATGAGACTCCTTCTCGTGCCCACAGTCCTGGTGGTCCAGATGGAAGCAGAAACAAGGCGGGCAGAGCTACACTGGGAAACACAGTAACACAGCTTCCACTGATTCTCCGGGCTAGAAACTGTGATTGTTCTCCCATCCAAAGATGGCCTTTTTTCTCTCTTTTGTTTTCCACTTTTGCAAATATTTAAAGTGCAGATTGGTGTGTTAAGAGACTTAATACCGCTCTGCTAAGTCAGAAATTGATGTCTGGTGACTCTGCAGCCGGCTGCGTGGGGAGATCAGAATGATCGTGTCAGACGTGGTAGCACACACTTTTAATATCAGCACTGGGGAGGTAGAGGCAGGCAGATCTCTGGGAGTTGGAGGCCAGCCTGATTTAGATTGCGAGTTCCAGGCTGGCCAAAGCTACATAGCAAAACCCTGTCTCAAAAAATTAAAATAAATCCACAAGTGCATCTTAACTCCCACCTCACACATCAAAGCTGATGAGGCTTGCTACTGTAGAATCTCTTACGTGTTCAGCCTCATGCTAGGGGCTTTTAAAAATACCTAGTATCTTGTTTGAACCCCACAGCCACCATGTGGAGTAAAATCTTTAACACCTCCAATTCACAGGTAAAGAAACTGGGTACCTAGAATTTAAATGACTTGCCCAAGGTGATAATATAAGAAGCAAGTAGAAAACCCAAGATCTCAACTGAGTTCTGACCCACAAAGTCCCTAGACGGCAGTGTGCTCTGAGTCAGGAGGAGTCTAATCAAGTGCCACTGTGGGCCAGGTTCCATGCCAGGGAACTAGACACATTCCTTCATGGAGCTGACATTCAGGCATAAAAGGCAGGCATTCACGGAATAAATATGCACACAATTAGCTCTTTGCAATTATGTCGGTAATCTTGTAGCGGCTGGCTCATGCGAGCGGCCGAGGTCAAATGGCAGAGGTCTGACTTAATTGCACCTCAAATTCCAAACCCCTGCAGCAGCCTAAACATTCTCTCTGCCTAGCTGCCTCCATGAACTGTAGCAATTTTCTGTCATCCACAGTCATTACCCCTGTATCCTGACTCATGTGGCATCGCCTCATGCGAACAGGCTTACAAGCGGGGCTTTGTTGAGTAATTTTTTAGGCTCCAAGCCTCCAAGCCTCCGTGATTAGAGAGTAAGGCTTCATTTCCCTCCACGGTACTGGTTTGGGGCACCCATTGTTTATTTGTTTCTCAGCACACCGTTGTCTATTTCTGTAAATGCCGTCTATGATTGCATAGCAGTGTGCTTTTTTTTTAATTGTAGTTTGCAGGATATTTTTAAATTCTGTGATCATTGGAACACACTTTAACTTAAATGAACCAGAAAGAAAATATATGTACTCTTCTCATTTTCTCCCCCTCTTCTGCTTTGATTTGAAATATACAAAGAAACTGTTTGCAGCTATTCACAATTTTGAAAATATCCACATGGAAAATGAATAGATTTGCTTCCCCACTGTAGTGGTTTCCTACTGTGAGGAGATGCGATTGGTGCATTTTCTTGGTGATAAATCTATCACAGAATAAATAGAAAAGCAGAGCACATTTAGCGGAATGAAGATGACATTTCTAATTACACATGAGATCACTCTTAGTTCCAAATGCTGTTGAGGTCTCCACGGGAATGGGAACGAGCCATTGTGGGGACCACACCTTCACATCCTCAGACTTTACCAAAGCCACAGAGCTCTGCTCCAGTGCCATCCAGTTCTGTGACCTTGAACAAGCTCCTTAATCCTCCCCAAGCCTCCTTCATGGGGGTTTTATGTCAGGTCCTTTCCTTCTTATCTCCCTTTTACTTGTGGCAGAAAATTCAAACCACCTCACAGTAACATTGTGCTTGGGAAGATGCCATCTTCTATTGTCATTGCTTTTAAATTTTTACTGTTCACCCATATATAATTTTTTCTGTTTTGTGGCAAAACATAGATCTATAGATTACCTTAGAAAGGTGTTACAGTAAACTTAATATAAAAGTTTGAATGTGTTTACTGCCTATAGGAAACTTAGCAGATACAGACCAATCCCTCCTTCCACCTTCAGCTCTACTCTTTCACATGAGACCCCAACATCCTTCTGAATTGTTGCATTGTTAACAAGTCCTCTGCTAGTTAAGGGTTTGACAGAGAGATTTGTAGCTAGCACAGTGACTTTTATAAGTCTCAAATACAGATTTCATCTTACATAGTATAATCGGGTATACAGAATTCTGGGCATGTTTTACTGTTAACTCTAACGGCGCAAATACTAAAATGTAGCATAGCTTTAAAGATCTGTACTGATCGTGTAAATGATTGATCTGTGTTTGATAAGGTCAAAGGATTTTGATGGGAAAACGTGCCCTCCTCTGTCGCAGTGTGTTCTACACTTTAGGGGAGAACTGACAACTGACCCAGTGAAAACAGAATTTAGAAATTGATTTTTGCATCAACCTTAACATTTTTCCTCCATGTAATCCGTGTGCTTATTTGCTTTGCATGTTATTAAGCCTAGTATATCATAATCAAATGGCTGTGTGGCAAACCGGTGACCGAATGGATGGACCAAGCATGGGAGTGAGTGGCGCCTCATTAAAGAATAGAGGACAGAAGGTCTCAACCCAGTTACCAAGAGTCATCTTCGCTCCCCTGTAGACCTCTCGGAGGGCGGGGATGGCACAGTAATCTCCTAGCCTCACTCCTGCATGGGACTAGTATGCATGTACCAAACAAGGCAGATGATGACGAAGTGTATTTGTTGGACACAACAGGGCCATTGCACACATGAACACACAGTGGCTGGGACAACATATGTAAGTCCTGCCCCTGACCATGCCGGCCAAAATCCCAGCATGCTTGTATGGGGAGGGGCTCATGAAATCTCACCCTTACCTGAGGAGCTATTGGCAGTGAACGGCAGCTGGGGCAGGGAAAGTCAGTTGTATCTAAATGATGCCAGCCCGGAGAAGCTCAAGGCTGCAGCAGACTCTTCTGTACCCATGCACACGCGGGCATCACAAAGTGGACCTGGTAGGTTTTCAGAAAAGAATACATGAAGTTGGCAGGGGGAGTGGGTGCTGGGTAGGGGAAGAATTTGAAGGAGAGAAAATGGGAGGCAGATTTAATCAAAACGTATTACATATACATGTATGAAATTTTCAAACAATAAAAACATTTTTAGAGAAAGGTAAAGAGCCTAACCTTTAACTCACGAAGGTTTTGGGGGTGACCAACAGATGTAAAACCCCCTGGCAACAAAACTCATCCATCACTCATCAGCTTAGGAAATTGATGGATCTTAAAAAACAACATAACCTCACAGAATTTAGTTTTTACTGGCAAAAGTATAAGTAAATCAATCTTTTCATTATAATATAAAAGGAGAAAGATTGTCTTAATTTTTTAAAAGAGTATATGCATAGAACCATCTTTCTCTCTAATTCTATAGGGAGATATAGGTGATAGAGCTATATACCGATATTGGTATATCAGTATACAGATGTATATCTGCAGATAAAGGTAGTTTCTCTGAGACTCTGCTTCTCTTAATAAGGAACTCTCTCAGAGCCCCCTGCCCAATGCTTTGCAATTCTACAATGCCCGTGGAGTGGCGTTGTGCCCTGGCCCTTCTCATTGTACTCAATGGATGGCTCACCCAAGCTCAGGGTCCATTCGCACTCTGTGACTGCTTAGTCTCCACTCAAGACAACCCTAGACTAAAGAGGTAAGGAATGCCCTTCTGTCTCAAACCCAAGACTCTCGATCCCCAAATAAATCCATTTAGATGTGGGATTATTAGCATTGTTAGTGACAGTGGGCACAGTTAGAACCAGTCTACAGGCCACGGGCAGAAGGTCACCAGCTGGATTTGTACTCAGTCCTCAGGCACCGCATATGAGAAAGTTCTGGAAGTCACACCTATGGTGTGAAGACTCTAGCTGGGTTCAGTTTCTTTTCATTCATAGTGATCTAGCTTTCCTAATATATTTTTCTACAATGATATATGGGCTATTAATTGTGTGACTAAAATCTAATAATTTTTTTTTAATTGCTGTGCTATTAAGTTTCCTTGGTTTGGACAGAAGTCCTCGGATCCTGTTCCTGACAGGATCTGGAATGCGCCCCTGCAGCTGCATCTCCCCTGTGTTAGATGACTCCATGGTGATTTCGGAATTGGGAGTGAAAATTGGGTTTCCTGAGGTTTCCGTTCACGTCTTTCTCTTCTAGGATATCTCCAGTGTGGTGCGCAAACAAGAGATTTTATTTCTCTTAATATTGAAACCTCGCCCATTGCATATTCCTTCCTGACCTGTATCAAGTTCTTATCAACCTCATTATTTCATTTAACTCGTGGTTTCTGAAATATTTGACATGGGGGAATGAAATGAGGGGTTTTTTTTATATTTTTTTTAGCCTCATTGGTTTTTTTCCAAGAAGTCTAACTTAAGACACTACGGTCATAAAGTACGTTTTGCAAAAATAATTTCCCACTAAAATGCGACTCCCCTTTGCTTCTTAAGGATTAAAGACTTAGATTCAAATTATTTCTTTTTTTATACTGTATAAAAATGAATTATCGTTATTTTTTATTATTAAAAATTTCCACCTCCTCCCCTCCTTCCACTTCCCTCTCCCCGCCCCCACTCCTCCTCCCCCTACTTCTCCAGGCCAAAGAGCAGTCAGGGTTTCCCTACCCTTTGGGAAGTCCAAGGTCCTCATTTGTGAGGGCCATATGCCTCGGCTTCAGGAAAATCAGTCTCTTTTTAAAGGGACTCCATATATAATAAAAGGGAAAACGAGCCCGTCTCATGGCTTTGTCCATTTCCCGCCACTTTGTCAAGTCTATTTGGTGACATCATTGTTAGTTCCCACTGAGCAGCTCCGTGATGCTATTTCCACGGTTACTAGCGAGTCGCCGGCCCTTGCTGCAGCAGGGCTAGCCTTGAATTTGTAGCAACTCTGGGAGCCCTGCGGTTCTGACGCATCTGTTTTATCACTCAGCTTCTCCTCCCCCATCAGACAAATCTCAGAAACCACTTGGCCAGGCTCGGGTTATCTGTGAGTTTTCATATTTTATGGTCACTGCTGAAGTTTTATGAGGATATATTAATTTTTTTCCAAAGAAAAAACTTTTCCAAATGGTCTCAGCTTTCCATCCGAGAGAAGCCAGCAGATGCCCAAATACCTACTGTTCAACAAGTTACAGCCGACCCAAAACTCCAGATAACCCTGAATGATCCCAAAATAAAGCCACCTTTAAAAATAAAGGCCAGCATCTCCCCAATCTATACGTTGAATTTTCCGTATATTGATCCCCTGTAGGGCGTGCCCTCCGCTTCTAATTGAAACCCTTTTCATAATTGTTGTCATTTGACACGTTTAGTCTGTCAAACCATGAGATGTCTTTATGGCCATACAATAAACCCAAGAGAACTACTTCCCTGACTGTAGCCATCTGCAATGATCACAAGGGTAGCTTACAAAACCCTGACAGTCTTTACGGTAATGGGATGCATATGGCAGCCCACAATTACGTGTGGCTGCACTCAATTACTGTTGTACAATTACACCGTTTTATTGCTTAGTTAAAACAGTGCGAGCACTACATGCTGGGTAATTTGCACTAATCCCCGTCTTTTTAATAGCCCCTCAGTGTTTAAAATGTGGGGGAACAGCTATAGCATTTAAGGGGCCTGGGATGAACGTTAAATTATACCTCGTGCTGTGAACTCCTTGACTGACAATTAATGTGCTCCCGCTCAACGTGGGGGTCATGTTTTATAGAGGCTTTGACATACAGTTGTGGCAAAATGGTCCCCCTCCACCAGAGCCCAACTCAGGGGGTTAGATTGTCAGGCCTGTACTTGGAGTCTGGTAGCATCCTTCCTGAGGACTGGTCACATGGTCATAGTGTGGAGAGCTGCCCCAACAGAACCTCAGAATTCATTCTGAGACTTGCCTTTTTTTCAATAATAATAATAATAATAAGTTTGCATTTTATTTTGTGAAGCTTGACAGCAACTTTAAAATTTTATTTTTGAGTATGTGTGTTCACATGAGCACAGTGCCCATGGGGACCAGAGGAGGGTGTCAGATGCCCTAGAGCCAGAGCTACAGGTAGTTGTGAACCACAAGGTATGGTGCTAGGTACTAAACGTGGGTCCTCTGGGAAAACAGAAAGTGCTTTGAATGGCTGAGCCATTTCTTCCACCCTGAGGCTTTCGCATCTTAAATAGGAATTTGTGAGCAACCTTCATGTTTTTTGAACTCTTAAAACCTTGGTCGCCATGGAAATACCATGGACAGATAGCTTTGGGAGTGTATACACCACAGACAAATGAATTGAGAAAGTTGTGATTTTCTTAAAATACAGTTTTAGTTACATCTACAAGTGGCCTCACTGGTC
Organism: Myodes glareolus; assembly: GCF_982192425.1. NCBI lineage: Eukaryota > Metazoa > Chordata > Mammalia > Rodentia > Cricetidae > Myodes > Myodes glareolus. Next base: position 29,453,770 of record NC_142045.1, on the reverse strand, counting down.
ACAGGTCTGATGCACCTCATTGGTGCATCCCTGTAAGTCCCTTACTCAGGAGGCAGTGGCAGGCAGATCTCTGTGAGTTCAAGGCCAGCCTGGTCTACAGAGTTAGTTCCAGGATAGCCAGACCTATACAAAGAAACTGTGTCTCAAAAAAAAAAAAAAATCAAAACAAAGCAACCAAAATAGAATTAATGCCCTCTGGCTGCAGGGAGCACGCATAATGAGCCCCATTGGTGAGAGCTCAGTGTGCCATGTCAGAAAGGGGCACTCCCATTGGACGAGAACAAACACTGAGCCCACTCTTCTCCATCCTTCTCCTGAAGTGTTGACAGAGGAGAAACCCCAAAGTAACCTTGCTTCCTGCCCTGCCTGACAACAAGTTAAACAGAATTCCCAACCAGAGGCTGGGACAGATATTCATCCACCTGCAAAAGCGTTTTGTGAAAGCCTTCGCAGAGGCCTTGGGTCTTGAAGTGTTCTCAGTTACATGGAGTCCGCCTTTGTCTCCAAGCTGTTTGCCAGGCGACAACTTGAGTCTCTTTACACTCGTGAAAACTGCACAGTTTTCAAATATTAAAATAGCAGGGGATAATTGTACACACATGTGACTAAAGGACTAAAAAAAGAATATAAAAGTATAGGTTCAATGTATGTAAATGTTTTGCAGTTTGTGGGAGCACTAATGTTTTAAAGGATGCCTCCATTGTTTTAGGTAGCATGTTTATGTTTTCTTTTCCTTTTGTTGGTTGGGATTTTTTTTTTTTTTTGCAGTGCTGGAGAGTGAAACCCAGTCCTTAACATTTCCCTTCATTTCAACTACATTGTTTATCTGTATTAAATATAACTTGAATGCACTTAGGCAGAATTCCTATTAAAGCGCTGATCATTAGTAGCCCTCCTGTGAGAACATTACAGTCATATCCAGAACCACAACAAGCCTCTGCTGACTGCGTCCTCCAACATCTGGTTTTGCCAAACTTGTGACTGAAGCTCGGTGATACAGATACTGTGTTTAGGGGTGGGGAACTTCCTGTACAAATGGGGTTGAATATATCATAATCTGCTCGGCTTGGCAAAGCACACATGGTGAGGGCTCAGACCCCACACAACATCAAAGCAAAGGGGTATTCTGCAATTTAGAAAAGTTATTGATACCAAAATGGAATTCAGGAGGTAAACAGCTCTGGTCTATACGGGAAATGAACTAGACAGCCAATCTCAATGGTCCCATCTCAGGTTTCCTTTCATGGAAAACATTTGCTTATTGTTTGGATGACCAGAATGGCCAGCACAATAACATTTAGGCTGGAGAAACTATAGTGTTTCATAGATCTGGTGCCTCCAAGTGCGAACTTAAACCCGCACAGCTGCTTCGCTAAGCAGAGAAGATAGCACCCACCCCGGAGGACAACTGGACATGTGTCTGTCTTTTCCCAAGCAGCCAAACTGCAGGTGATTGCTTAAGTCTTTGGATGCCTAGCCAAGGGCAGACCAAACGTGATCAGGATCCACAACCCCAGAGACAAAGAATCCCCATTGTGCATGTGAATAAGATATAGATAAATCATTTCTATACAGAAAACATGGTTGCCCCTGAGAAGTAGATCTGCCTCACCGAAACAGTCAGCTCCAATTGGTCATCGCTGACCCTGCAGCTGAGCTGGCCAAGCATCTGCCCCAGGGCTTTGGTGGCTTGCCAAGGCAGACGGAGGTAGCCTGTAGTAGTGCTCCTGATATGTGGAGATGTGCCTTGCTGTGCCAGAGGCCCACGAGGCTTCAGCAAGTGACCTCTTTGGCAAGAACTAACAGAGGGATGAGCGAGCCTCAACTTGCTGGGTAAATCATTTTGATAAATGTAGAAAGCTTGGCCATTCCTTTGGAGGGTCTCTTGAAGATTGTTCTTGAGATTCGGAGACAGGATTGACCTGTGGCTTTCTCCATCTTACTGATCCCAGGAGAAGGCACCGAGTGAGAATTCTGCGTGCCCTTTTACCCTTTTTGTAATCAATGAAGTTGTTTAGGCTGCTTTTTTTTAAAAAAAAAAAATACCCTTTTGGTGACATCTTGAGCTCCCATTAAGGGGTTTACAGATTTGCCTAAGAGGCACGAGCCTGCTTGTTTTGATTTGTTCAGAGGAAGACTGCAGACGTACTGCCCTAATAAGGAAAGCAAGGCTGAGTGCTGGCTCTACACCCAATAAATCTTTCCAGATTGCCACAGGTGAAATGAAATGTTAACATGCTCTTCAATTATTAATAAAAATTATAAATAGATCTTGCTGGAAATGTGGGGCACTGAAAACAAAGTATTTTAATATCTGTGTGGATGTTTTGTTCTATTACTGAAGGGTGGTGTGTGGAAAGGAAGTGACTGCTTTCATGAATGGTATGTTCAGAGTGAGAAACTTTCTGGTTTTCCTTTTGTGGAAAACATCAAATGCACATAGGCAAAGAGAGAGAAATCTTCGTAATTGCTTCCCAGAGCAGGAATGCCAGTTCCTACTGTTATTTCAGATTTTGGCCTCATGTGTTTTTAATGGACAGGTACAAAACAACATGAAGCTCCTGTCTTCACTTCCCAAGTTTAAGTCTTTTCAGTAAATATGACCCTATATTACCATTTAATTTGTTTTTACTTTTATTTATTATTTACTGTGTGTATTGTGTGAGTGCCTATGTGTATGTGTAAGTATGTGTATGTGTGTGAGAGAGTGTGTGTATTGTGTGTGTTCACATATGTACAAATGTATATGTGTTTGTGTGTATATATTATTTGAGTGTGTGTGTATGTGTATATGTGTGTGTGAGTGGATGTATGTGTGAGAGAATTGTATGAGTGTGTGTGTGTGTATTTGTGTATATGCGTGTGTGTGTCTGTCTGTCTGTCTGTCCACCATGTGCGTGGGTCCTGGGATGAACGTGTATCATCAGGCTTGGTGAAAGGCAGCTCCTTTGCCCACATCACCGTTTCCATGAGCACCTCCATCTTGTTGTATAAACGCCCCCATTATTTGCTAAACAAATTTCCATTTGCCATTCCTTCATTGCTTCTAATACTGCAATGAAATTAAGAAAGATGCTCTGGAATGGCTATCTGTGCGCGATCGCCTGGGCCTTTGTTGTTTGTTTCATTTGCATTAAACTTAGGGCTCAGTGCTCTTGGCTCTAAGACACTTATTGCTTTATACCTTTTTCTTCTTTAGGTGTATGAGCACCAGGACGGCAGTAAGTCGCTCAAGTTGGGTGACTTTGGTCTGGCCACCATTGTTGATGGCCCTCTGTACACAGTCTGTGGCACCCCAACATATGTGGCTCCCGAAATCATTGCAGAGACTGGGTGAGTGCTCCCCTTGGCTTTAGAACTTGTGAAGGAGTGAGAATCATGAAAGAACTGTGGGCGTGGGCAGAATTAGCCATCCACTCTCTCCCAGTCCCTTTCTCTCCTCTCCCCCACCTGTTCAGCAAGCCATTTTTCTTTGTCTTCCCAATCAAGTTGCCAGTGACTGTCATCCTGTTTAAAGATTGCATTTGGTCCCTGCTAAAGGTAAAGCAATTATTAATCATAAAAAAATTTAATAAATGTCCAGATAAGTGGAAAGACACATATCAATAGTAATTAAATCACTTTAAATATAAAAGAATGAGATACTGTTATAAAAATACCGCTCTGGTCATTTTTCTCACCTAGCTTTATACCTTGGCCCCATTTTAGTCATCTTAGTTATTGCTTCTCTAAGGAAAGCAAACATCTTGGACCCCTGAAGGCCATGGGCTATTTGCTGGTGTGTGTACAGAATGAAATGAATGTCCATCTCTGCCCTAGATTGAGAGGGGAGCAACCCATTTCTAAAGGGCCTACTTTGTGCCAAGTCTTAAACTCTACTCAATTCCCACTCTGGTGGTACACAATGCTCCTGCCACTTTCCAGGTGAATATGTGGAGATTTGTCATCCAACAGGCTAAGTGTCCTGTAGTCCCATGGCTCCCTAGAGACTGAATTGGGCTTTGAATTCAGGGTGACTTAAAACACGGGCTTTATCAGCTTTTTGTTTTCTTTCGTTTTGCTTTTAATTATGTCACCACGGGCCACAGCCAGAGATCTGAAATGCTACCCTTCAACTAAAGGACTGGAAAGGGTGGTTTGTGAGAAGCAGAAAGTAGCCCCTTTTTTCTGGCTTTTTTTTGCATGTGTTCTGCTGCAAAGAATTGAACCCAGGGTGCTGGGCACACTGTAGAAGCAGTCTGCCTCTGAGCCAACTCCCAGCCCCAAGTATTCTCTTCACTCATGACATAAACTTATACTCAGGTGGAGAATGAATTTCTATTTGTTCCGTCACCCAAAAGACAAAAAGACAGGACACACAAGCAAGTAAGCCTCATGGGGGAATCCTTAGGACTCCTTGTTCTTTTATCTATTTACATGTATGTGGAGGTCAGAAGACAACTTTCAGAAGTTTCAGGAGACAGCTCTCTCTTTCTACCACACAGGTCAAGGAATTCAAACTCCAGTCATCAGGCTGGATAGAAAGCTATTTTACTCACTGAGCCATCTCCTCAGCCCTGGGGACTGTTTGGTTAGCCAAATTTGGGTGATTTGGAAACTCACACAAGTACGTTGGCTGCCAACCCTTGGTAATACTGCCTCTACCTGGCAGCTTTCTGGCCAGGACATATCTCAATGCATACTGTGTGTGTTGAGAAGAAAGAGGATGTGTTTGGGTGCTTAGTTGGAGCCCGGTTCTACTGCTGTCACACGGTGTGATATTGAGGAAAATTACTCACCCACTGAACCCCGTTCTATCTTCTAGAAAAATAGGTGATATAAATATTTTGTCCAGTCTACAGTGTCTGAGGGGAAATAAATAAGATGATGTATATCATACTTTATAAACTAAAAAATAATCTTTAATTGCTGCTTCTAAATCAAGGGTATTTGGATCCAGCCCCATCTAAAAATTAAAATATCCACAGCAAACCTATCAGCCCAGGCTTGTAGTATTTGATGTGTTTGTGTCTGTGTGTCTGTGTGCTCATGAGCCTCAGTCTTTTCCAATTTATCTTATTTTTAAAAAAGGTTTGTCTTTTTTATGTTTATGAATGTTTTGCCAGCTTGTATGTCTTTCCACCACATACTAGAGTTGCATATGCAAGCTGCTATGTGGGTGCTGGGAACAGAACCTGGGTCTTCTGCAAAGCAACCACTGCTCTTAACTGCTGAGCCATCTCTCTGGTACTGTTTTGTTTACTTTTACTTTTATTTTGAGACAGCATTTCTCAATAGCTTTTGGAGCCTGGCCTGGAACTAGTTCTTGTAGACCAGACTAGCCTCGAACTAACAGAGATCCGCCTGCCTCTGCCTCCCGAGTGCTGGGATTAAAGGCGCATAACACCACCACCCGGCTACTTTTTGCTTTTTTGCAGATATACTTTTATGTGATGCAATTTTTTATTTAACTTTTTAAAGTCAAAATATAATTATATCATGTTCCCCTTCCCTTTCTTCCCCCAGACCTTCTGTAATTCATGGTCTTTTTTGTTATTATCCAACATATATGTGCTTTAATGTGTAAGTACAACCCCTGATGGGTCAGTTTATTGTCCTTGTATGTGTATGATTTCAGAGATGACCACTTGGCATTGAATAACCAACTAGGATATTAATCCCTGGGGAAGACAATTCTCGTCTCTCAGATGTCAGCATTCCTTGGTTGCTTATAGCTCTTTGTTGTCTAGGGTTAGAATCCTGTAAAATTTGTTTCCTCTCCATTAGCATGTCCCCTGGTGCTGTCCTTAGCCAGATCTTATTTAGGCAATTATATTGTTGAGGTATCATGAGTATCCCAATCAAAATGGAAACACAATTGCACATCAGATTCCTTGGACCTCCGGCTCTTGCAGTCTTTCTGCCCCTTCTTCCACAATGTTCTCTGAACCCTGAGTTCAGGATTTGTGTAAGCATCCACTAGGTCTGGTCACCCCATAACCAGTTGCCTTGTTCATTTTGACTGGGTGTGGCTTCTGCAATGGTCTCTTTGTTGCAAGGAGATGCTTCTTTGAGGAGAGTAGGATATAACGTTAAATTATAGGAACGCAGTTAGGAACTGTACTGCTTTGGTACGGTGTAAGAAAGGGGTTCTCACCAAGCGGTGGTGCCATATGCCTTTAATCCCAGCACTGGAGGCAGAGGAAGGCGGATCTCTGTGAGTTCGAGGCCAACCTGGTGTGCAAGAGCTAGTTCCAGGATAGGCTCCAAAGCTACAGAGAAATCCTGTCTCGAAAAAGAAAAGAAAAGAAAAGAAAAGAAAAGAAAAGAAAAGAAAAGAAAAGAAAAGAAAAGGGTTCTCCTTTAGGATCAGTGGCCTCACTAGCCCTGGATAGCTGGCATGGTTTTGCTCCTGTTGACCAGGTATTCAGTCTAATTAAACAGCTGTTGGTTACCTCTAGGACAGCAATGCCACTGTTGCACCTTTAGGGCTCTCTTGGCAAGCCGGGCCTTGCTGTGGTTCACAGGCACCACATCCAGGTAGGACTGCTGGTGGCTTCCCTCCCGTGGCAGCTTGCACAGCACCTGCCTGTACTGCAAAAGAACTTTCTTCTGAGGTAGTAAGTTTGTGTTCCGTCGGCAGATTTTTTAAATTTTGCTTGGTCTCCTTGGGTTGGCAGCGGAAGAGTCATGACTTGGGGCTGTATAATTTGTCCTGGCTGACTTTGCTAACTCCAGCATCATTCCTTTTGTCAGATATGGCCTCAAGGTGGACATCTGGGCAGCCGGTGTGATCACTTACATCCTGCTGTGCGGTTTCCCTCCGTTCCGTGGGTATGGGCAGCAATCCTTTATTCAGCTCTAACAAGTCATTTCTCTGCTCTCTGAATGATCCATTTGCCCTGCTTGCACAAAGGCGTCTGTCGCAGCGGGGAGTGTAATAAGAATCCCACTTGCGAGTCTCATTCTTTTTTCCATGTTGCATGCTAATTTACATGCATACCATAAATCTTCCTCACGCCGTCTTTAACCTCATTCTTTGTTAATTTACCCAAACAATTGCCTACTGACATTTTCAGTGGCTTAGACAAAAAAAGCATACTTTGCACGTTGAAGAGGCGTGTGATGAGCTGGCACCCAGCTCCGCTTTCTCTTGTTCGTCTACGCAGGAGTGGGGATGACCAAGAGGTGCTTTTTGATCAGATCTTGATGGGCCAAGTGGACTTCCCACCTCCGTACTGGGACAACGTGTCAGATTCTGCTAAGGTAGGGGGATCATCGCTGCCCTATTCCCTGGAGCCTGGTGCGTTAGTGGAAGAGTTGACTCTAAACCAGCATGTACTAACAGACCAGTGATAAAATGTGACTCCAGGACATCACGGACATCAGGGCCACCATCTTGCTGTCACGCTCCAGTCTCATTTGGGCACAGAATTGTTGTTTTCCCTGCATGGTTCCTCTCAAGGAAGCCACCTCTGGCCCCTGGTGCCAGTTATAGCTCTTGACTTTTCCTGTCTCACCTTGTCCTCCTTGCCTTGTCATTCTTCTCTACTTTACTGGTTTTTTTGTACAACATGTGTTCTTAGTCTCAAAAATAGAACTTAAACTCTCACTTCCACCCTCTCTGTCATATAACTGTCCATCTATAGCCACATATATACAGCCACATATATAAGCCACATAAACATATACAGATAGGAGATCAAATCCTACTTAGGCAATTGATTTCCAGGCTCTCCCCCTAGAATGCAAATTCTGTGAAGGCTAGGAGTTTTGTCCATTTATGAAAATGTTTTGTAGGCATTTGTGTGTTTGCCTCAGACTAGAGTAGCAGGGGGTTTCTAACCACCTGATATGAGTGCTGGGACCCGAACCCAGGTCCTCTGCGAGAGCAGCAAATGCTCTTGAGCACTGAGCTATCCCTCCAGCCCCTGATTTTTGCCCATTTAGTTCGCTGTCACATCAACAATTCTGACATCACAACCAGTAAACAACCAGTGGTCCTGTGTGGTCAATAAACCAGAGAGGTTTATAAATAAGTGAATCAAGCGACTGATTGATCAGAGGGAAGAGAGTCCAGCCTCAACCTCTGTTTGAAATGACCAAAAAGGATGCCATAGAGATGTCATTATTCGAGTCCAACCTCCTAGGGTGCCTGGGGTTCAGAGGCAGGAGCGGCGGACCTCGGGCTTCTTCACCCTGCTAACCCAAGATCGGCTCCTCTGATGGAGGGTGAGGCATGTACATTTTTCACAGCAAGTGAAAGTACAGAAATGACATCAAACTGGATGTGGAAAGTAAGCAGAGTGGAAACTTTATGCATAGTTAACAAATTTTAAAACAATACACCTGCATCTAAGAGAATGAATAATTTCAGCTGGTATATTGGTAGATCCCAGGGGGGACAATTTTGTCTCTTTCAAATGTCTATAGATTGAACAGTGCTGCTCTGGAACCCCACAATCCAAAGACAATAAGATGTGAAACTTGGGTGTCAATACATCTCATTCCAAATGGGAAAGTTCTGCACCCATGACAGGTTGGAGTCAAATACAAGCAGGCTGAAAATACTAGGAAAGGGGTTTCTCAGGATATTCCTATAAAGTGCATTGGAAACGATTAAATTTTGTGTTCCAATTTGTTTTTCCATCCTCAAGATACCATTATGTGACTGCAAATATTGCAAAATTTAAACGAAAATTTAAAATCAGAAAGCTGTTTTGAGTAAAAGACATTCAGGCTATTTTGTGTTCATGCGTGCTGACTCACAGTCTCCAAAATTCAGTGTGGAGAATTTGGTCATGTTCTGGTCATTCAGTGCTTATGGCTTTTTCTCTCTCCTGAATCAGAGTTCAATTTAAAAACTCTGTTTAGACAGGAGCTTATGTACATAAAATGACGCTTGCTGGACACGGGCCTCTCATCTTCTTCAACCATGTCCACCTTTGGACTCAGGGAGATATCAGGAGTTGAGAGAAGTGTTAAGAGAAAGGCCCCAAGGTGAGGGAGCTGAGGGCCAGGCAAAGACAGTCTCCTATATAAATATAGTCTCACTATGTAGCCCAGGCTAGCCTTGAATACTCTTGCCTCCGACTGCCACGTACAGGGATTCAGATCACAGGAATCCCATAGAGCCCAAAAAGACCTGGATAACATGTGTCTACCCATTCATAATCTGAAGTGGGCAGATGCGTGACAAAGTCATTGTGCCCCCTAACGCTGTACCTCCAAAAAAACTGCTTGTTTGTTTGTTTTTACTTTATCAACTAGCTTTTTGGCATGTCATCCTTCATCCATTTTCTATAGCCTTAAACATGCTGCCTGGAAATCCAGATAAGGACCCATTTCTTTGTCTGGCAAAACAGAAACTTCAAGTATTTTTTAAAAGATTTTACTTATTTTTATTTCATACATGTGTGTGTGTTGCCTGCATGTGTGCATACGTGTCTCATGAGTACAGCACCTGCAGAGCCCAGAAGAGGGCGTCACATTCCCTGGAACTGGAGTTACAGGTTGTGAGCCACCATGTGGGTGCTGGGAATTGAACCCGGTCCTCTGGAAGAGTAGTCAGTGCTCTTAACCCCTGAGCCATTTTCTAGCCCCAAAGTTGTTCTTTGTTTTTTTATGTGACATCTATGCAACTATGAAATCTGACTTAAAAGTATTACATCCTAGTAAAAGGTTATTGTCTAACATGAGTAATTTCTTTGCTTCTAAAACTATTTTATTTTTACGTAATTTACATAAATATTTATTTCATTTTATTTTTCCATCAACTAAGCTGTATAAAAGTTCACGGTCTAACGTTTGAAAGTGTGATCCAGCTAGTCATGGGTAAGTGGGGTGACATGATTTAGATTGTGAGCTTTTCCAAACTGAGATTGCAATCCTGAATTTGCAAACCCCCAGCTTCTCCCTCCAGGGTTGGATAAATGGAGTCTAATATTCCCCTTCGCAGGAACTCATCAACATGATGCTGTTGGTTAACGTGGACCAGAGATTTTCAGCCTTGCAGGTCCTTGAGCATCCCTGGGTTAATGTAAGTGACCTTCTTTCTCTGTAGCCACTGCCGCCGGCGCCCCTTTAAAACTGCACCTGCAGATTTCCTAGTGGCACCGCCTCTTCCTTGCAGTGCATTTGGCTTGGTTCCCCACCCTGAGGTCACCCATGTATTCCATGGAGGCCTCTGATGTGCCCATCTTACTGGCTTTCTGAATAACTGCCTTCCAACGGGAGGCAACGGGGAGGTCGATGTGGGTGTGGTCCTGATCCTCCAATGGCTCAGCAGCTCTCTGTGGTGAGATGCAGGCTGGGTAACAGCCACTGAGATGGGACAGCTGCTCTCAGTCAGTTTCCACATCAGAGTACAAGGAACCAAGGTTTTCTGCTTGCGCCCGAGAGCTCAGCTCAGCACCATGCAAGCCTGAGTGTGCCCACAGCACCTGGTGGCCTCCTTAAAATGAGCTTCTCGGGTGACAGCTTAGAGTTGTGTTCCCAAGATCTTGAATGATGGCCTGTAGCAGCCCTTTGAGGTCTACTGGTCGCTTTTCAGCAATAAAAGCGTCCTCTAGAAAAGTCACTAATTTTTTCACCCTCTATCTCTCTACAAATGATTAGTGAGACAATTCTGATAGGTAATGATGCTTAATATTCATAAAGGGCATAAGTTCCGGAGTCGGTGGCAGTGTTTTAAGCACTCTGTGCATATTAATTGATCACGTCTGTCCCCACCACTTGGTAACTTTCTAACCCAGTCACCATGCAGTCCCCACTGGCAGATGGGGAAGCTCCATGATTTGGTTGGATGATTCTTGGTGCCAGCGTAGAAGACAGATACAGGTATGTGTGCAGAAACAGACACGACACTCCCAGAACCATTAGTTCCCTGACAGACTCTGCCAGCCTCCCCACTGCTCCACTGGGTGTAGCTCTAGGTTGAAGACCAAGAAAAACTTTCCCTTCCCGTTCCCCTTCTCTGAAGTGTCACCTGGGCAAATGGTCACACATGGTTCCTTTCTAAAATCGTTAGGGAGAACAAGGCGTGGATGGGAAGTACTCTCAACTGGCGAGGTGGCGTGCAGGGTGGCGCATGCTCGGGACCTCACTGAAGCAGGATCCACTGATGATCGTGGGCCAGCGGGCTAGTACTTCCCATGTTTACACACCATGAAGTTGTCTTTATATAACAGGAGAATATTCATGAATATGAGCATGAAGGGGTGTGAACCAAGGTTTCTTTCTGGCCTTTTCCCCCAGCAGAGTCTCTCAAATGTGCATGTGTGAGGGTACTCACCTCCTCATCCCTGAGGCAGTGAGACACGACAACTCCCACTCACTCAACCTCACGCTGAGCTCCACATCAGGATGCTAAGTCAAAATTCTCTTTTACTATAGAGTAGGAAGGTTGTGACAGTGTCCTGCTTGAGCCTGGTAACAAGCCTATAGGATAGGCAGTGTGATAGTGAGTTATTGTACCCACTTCACAGACAAGAAGACTGAAGCCACACAATATGGTTTTCCCCCAAGTAGCCACACTTGGAATTGAAACCGAATTTATAGCCAGGCATCCCACGCTACAAGATCAAAGTCTGGAGATTCCAGCATACCATGCTCTATCTCTGCCCTTGTTTTAAGTGGAAACCCTGGAAATCCAGAAGAATGTCATATGGGCCCTGACCTCATGGTAATGTTACCTCAATTCAGTGCCCTCAGCACAAGCATCTGCCCCCCTCAGCTGCCTTACACATAGCTCCTCCCACAAGCCCTGTGTCTGACCACTCCATTCCGCAGTTCTGAGCCTCTGGACATTTGAATTCCTGCTTCATTTCAGTTTTTCTCTAAGATTCTTAAAAAGAAACAACAACAACAACAACAACAATAAACAAACCTTTTAAAAAGCAAAATATAGTATCTAGGTTTAAAATAAGACAAAGTAAATTTGACATTCTGATGAGGGGAAACCACATGTGATTTTAGAGAAACCTTTTTAAAAATCTGGTGTAGAAAGTGCTGGCTTCACACTGATACTATCTTTATGCGGCAGCTAAGTCAGAAACCGCTTGTTTTGTTTGCTTCCAAATAACAAATTTGCCCAGTAAGCTTTGGCCGCCGGTGCTTAGCCTAGTAAAGGTCAGCACGCAAAAGACCAAGCCATCAAAATAAATGAATTAGGGGCTTAAAGGGATATAAATTTAACAAGACATTTTGCATTTGGCAATCAGATTATATCTGGCTACCACGGAAAGCCTCTCCCTAAGGGGACTAAAAATAATGATAGTCGTGTAAGCCCCGTGGGTGTCCTGCGCTCTCATTCGTTCTGGTGTTCTGTATTGCTTATACGACGACCTTCTACGCGGTCCACTTGGAATCGAAAAGGTGATTTCTTTTGAAATGAAAAGTAGAGCAGAAAGGCAGTAGGGGAGAAAAAGGAGTCAGCAAAAGTCACTTATTTTAACCTTCATCCAGGAGCATCCTTGAAGCAAGTCCGAGTTTCTTTTTTACTAGACTCTGGTTACCAACTCTACCTTGCTCCTCATTGTCTTTGACGTGAAGTGTCATGGGTGATGAATGGCTTATCAGGTGGGTCCCGGGAGCCACATGAAAAAGGTATTCTTGATATAAAACCTCTTGTGAGAGAGAGAGAGAGAGGAACAGAAGCCTATTCGCCTATGTAACTTCAGGCAAGCTTGTTTTTCTCCCAAACCTCTTTCCTGCCAGAGGAAGTAGGTCAGGGGGAAATAAAATCGATTTGTCTACCTCTTGGGATGTGTAAAGGTGAAAAACTGACTAACTGAAGCTCAAAGTCTTGGATACTTAGTAAATGTTTGTTGAATTTGATATAGGTAAAGCCAGGGACTGTATCATCTGTTGTCACACAATGACACAAGGAAAATCGTATTGTGTGTTAGTATGTGGGTGGCTGAATTAAGGAAGAAAACCCATCACCCCCACACACACACACCAAATGATGCTGTTTGAAAGACACAAGTTCCTCCCCAGTGAGGTGCACAACAGCCCTATTGATGCTGGCTTTAGTACAGTTGCAAAGTGCCAATAGGAACTGCCACAGCCAGGCTCATTCACCACATCATCCTTCTTTTGTAGAGTCACGTGACATAGGCAGGCAGCCGTGTACCTAACAGGACTAGGAGATAGCGTACCTTGCTCATCCTAGGAATAAGGGGCTGACATGAGACACTTCCTCTGAAATAAGGATTTTTTTTTTAAAGTAGTGCATCTTGGGGGAAAGTTCAGACAACCAGACACTTCCAAAACCAAACCTCTTATTTGTAATTAGGATCTAATGAGCATTATGTTTAATTTTATGTACCGCCTTGCTTTTTGTTGTTGTTGTTGTTGTTGTTAGCCTGTGTTATTTTCCAAACACTCTCCTGTAGCATAATTAATAAAAACCCAGAGACAGAAATTGGAGTTCAACCTGAAGGTCAGGAAAGCAAAACATCCGGCCACTGGCTCTTACCTTTACCTCAGTCTGTAATGGTCATCTTGGCTCCAGGAATCTCAGAATGAGACTGTGTCTGAGAGCTGTCTCCTCCCACCTTATATTCCTCTCTAGGGCTGGTTTTAAAGGCGTGCGCCACTACCACCCAGCTTCTATGGCAAGCTAGTGTGGCTACTGGGATTAACAGTGTGTGTCACCACTGCCTAGTCTGTAGAGCTGACCAGTGGGACTGTCTTTCTCTCAGATCTTTAGGCAAGCTTTATTTATTAAAATACAAATGAAATAGCGCTACGCTCTCCGATACTGTAATTTTATTAATTTACATTTTTCTTCATTGTTTTACTGAGTTCAGTGGTGAATAAACTAAGACACAAAGACACCGAAGCCTGAAGCTCCACGGAGTCTCATGCAGGTCTGAAACTGGGCTTTGCCCTTCTAGGTTCTGGTTTCATTGCTCTGTCACTGTGTCTGAGCATGGAGGCTTCTCAGGGCTCCCGTGTGATTGTGGTGCCAAGGCAGCTTTCAGACTCTGTTCTAACGGAAAGACTGGTCTAAATAAGGCAAGCAAGTCTAGAGCCAAGCTGAGACTTCTTGTTTCTTTCTAGCCTTTAAATTTAATCTTGCTTTCTTTATCTTACCTAATTATTCCTTTGGAAAGATAGTGCTGAGCCATTACACTCGAAAAGAAAAGAAAAGAAAAGAGAAAGAAGGAAGGAAAGAAAGAAAGAAAGAAAGAAAGAAAGAAAGAAAGAAAGAGGGAGGGAGGGAGGGAGGGAGAAAAAGAGGAAGGAAGATGAAAGAAAGAAAGGAAGGAAGGAAGAAAGAGGGAGGGAGGAAAGGAGGAAGGAAAACAAAAGAAAGAAAGAAAGAAAGAAAGAAAGAAAGAAAGAATGAATAAGGGAGAGAAGAAGGAAGCCTAAATGGTATCTTAAGCCAGCCCATGCACCCATTCTGACTGATAGAATCCAACCACAGGCACACAAGAGTACAGATACATGTCCCTTATTGTGCCGGTGGGATGGGTGATAAGTTAATGAACTCCAGTGACATTGTAATTAAATGTAAAATTACTTATCTATATTCATAAATTACAAATGATGACATGAAAAGTTGCTTCCATTTGAGCATTTTCTTTCCATATACGATGCGCAGTGTGAACTACAGACTCAAGGAATGCTGAAGCCTGGAAGTACCGGGCAGGGGTGGTGTGAGGCTGGGGATGTTAACGAGAATGGTGGGGGTATCGCCCTTGGAGGTAAAGAGCAGTTATTGTAGAACATGCTAATGAACTGGCATTGTTTTAAGCTAAATCGGAATACCTTCATAGTAAACTATTCAAGGCTGCCCTGCTTCTCATAAATCTACAGGTATTTTTAATAATAGAGTCTGGCAATAAATGGACTAGAAACCAGATCCCTGAATCAAGCCCAAAAAGCCATGGGGGAAGGCAGCTTTTCTAATGCGTGACCCTGATGTGCCTCCCCAGGAAAGCGGAATTCACCCTACCGAGTGACTTCACATCCGAGCTCCCCCCTCTCCCCACACCACAGCTCTTCCTAAGCAGCCCTGGGAGAATGCAGACCAGGAGGTTAGCTTTCCGGCAGACAGCTGGGAGAGTTCATTTTCCATTTTGCAAACTAATTTTGTTCTTGTCAGTTGCGATGTCCTGCCAAGTGGTGGATGGGAGTTTCTAAATCAAAAACCGCTAGCCTTAAACCACAGCCAGCCTGAATCCAACTTCAGGAACGGCTCCCAAACCAGAGCGTATGGTAATAATACTGCAGCTATTTGTAAAATACTGCCAGGTTTGTCACATCTAGAAAATTCATAGCACATTTTTGGCACATAATCTATTCTAAGTAATAGTGATAAAGATGTATATATAAAAATACATGTTTTTAGTGAGTCCTATTTATTGCACCGATGCAAGGCAGAAAGTTAGCTAACTCCTGCCATCAATCTCTACGGCTGGAGTATCCATCAGAGCCCTGAAAATCCAATTGTTTATGTCTTTTAATTCTTCAAAATTTATCAAGAAATGCTACAGTCTATTGTTTGCTGTGTATGTGTGTGTATGTGTGTGTATGAGCTGGTGGGTGAGCATGTGTGAGAGTGTGTGTGTGTGTGTGAACATATGAGTATGTTTGTGTGTGTGTGTGTGTGTGTGTGAGAGAGAGAGAGAGAGAGAGAGAGAGAGAGAGCTTGTGTTTTAATATGTGAGTGTATTGTGAGTGGTGTGTGCATGTGTGTGTGTGAGAGAGAGAGAGAGAGCTTGTGGGTGAGCATGTCTGAGAGTGTGTGTGTGTGAACATGTGAGTATGTTTGTGTGTGTGTGAGCTTGTGTTTTAATATGTGAGTGTATTGTGAGTGGTATATGCATGTGTGTGTGTGTATGTGTGTGTGTGTGTGTGTGTGCCTGTGACCTCCTAGAGTTGAGTCACCTTATTTAATTGCATATATGTTCTAAAATTTATTAAATCCAAGATATCGCTGGTGCCCTGTGAGAGTCATCTGGTCCATTCCCCTGCCTCCATGTCAACTGATGGACTAGCCCCAGGGAAGCGCAAACCTTCACTGAAATTTAAGGCTGCGTGCTTGAATTTCTAAGCCTCAGAAACTCAGAAGAGTCACTGAAAGATTTGATAGGAGAGTCGGATCAGAGTCAGGGTGGAAAATGAGGAGGAAGTCAAAGGCAGGACGGTGGGAGCAAAGCCTTTCCTCAAGAACCTGCTTGGGAGAGAGGCTGGTGAGGGGAAATGGGCAAAGGTGAGGGTCCAGAGGCGGGACGAATCTGTCTACAGAGTGAGCGATGGTTCTACCTACTGAAGCTCTTTTGCCTTTCTCGTTTGCACTGAAGCTATTACCACAACCCGCGTCAGTAAGGCCCACACTCTCAGCAATGCACCGCTTCCCTTTCATGCAAGGTCAGCCAGGCCCTTCTGGTACTATCCAGTCTGTCCTACAACCCTAGAGTCCTGGCCCTATTAGATGAGTTTTCCGTGTCAGAGATGAAAAGATGCCTCATCCTCATTTAACGGAGAAGTTTCTAACAATGTCCTGGAGGAACATTTTCCTGCCATACTCACCACTACTCTCATTGGCCTCTAGATTCTCCTCAGGCTCCACTAAGGCCTAAGTATCCTCTGGTTCCTTCTCCCCGACCAAACTCACTGTTGACCTCATGGCTATTCGCTGAATATTTGCACTTAGCTAACTTGGAGTCTAGGTACACAGGACTCCATGAGAGTGGATGTCCTCTTGATGTAGTGTGCTTTGGTAGAAAGAACAGTTCAGACATGGTTCACTTTTGACTTAACCTTGAGCAAATGATATCACCTTTATGAGCCTCAGTTTGTCCATCTTCAAATGGGACTGATAATGGTTATTGTGGGTACTAGTGGGTACTAGTCTAAGGATAAAGGGAGTTAGGTATGTGTTGTTAGCATAGGGCCACCAATAATTAGCTCTTTCTTTCCCTTCCTCTGCCTGCCTTTTCCTGGTAACATACCTCCCCTACACTTAAACAAAGACCTTGTCTGTTCTGTCCTGGTCTCAGCTTAGCTGGGAGAAAGACATGGTCCTTCTTGCGAAGTTCCTTTTGCTTCCGCCTTCCACACGTGTTCTTCACTGCTCCGCTCTCAGCTCTCCTTTCTCCTCTAACTTATCCTAAGACAACAATCGGACTCAAGTTTCTTTGACCTAAATTTGCTTCCCCAGCAGTTTCTCATCTTACTTCATAGTCATTAGGTCATTGGTCATTGGTCAAAGGTCATTATCAATCTCTTTCCCTGAGGTGTCCTGGAACTACAGGACATGGGTAGCATATATCTGTAACATGGCCAGTGAAGTACAACAGGACCCACTATGCATCTCTGTATGAGAGGGGTCCCTTGAATTCAAGAAGAACCCCCAACTGGGCCAGAGGCATAATGCTAACATTGGTAAGACTTTCCATTTCTTTCCATGCCTTGTGAAATATGTAAATAATCTCTCAAAAAAAAACCAACTTAGATTCTAAGGGTGGTTGACTGTCTTAAATGTCAGGTACCACTTTCATAATACAACATCGGGGTGGCGTTTATATACACCCCTGCATTTGCCCCATGTTTAAAAGTCTGGGCCACATATCTGTTATCCCCATCCAGCTGCATGGAGTCACAAACTAGATAGTGGACGACCTAGAGGTCTGAGTAGGTGACTACTCATTGCCCACGTGTCTTCCATGACATCGGTCTTTTTAAAAAGCATTGCTGGGGGCTGGAGAGATGGCTCAGTGGTTAGAAGTACTTTCTGCTCCTGCAGAGGACCTGGGTGCAGTTCCCAGCCTCCACTTGGCAGCTAATAGCCATTTGTTGTTCCATATCTAGTTCCTGGGAAATCTGATGCCCTCTTCTGGCCTCTACAGGCACTGCACCCACGTGGTGCACTTAAATACACACATCCTTCCCTCTGCACTGTTGGAAACGCTTCTTCCAGAATGTGTCCAGCCCCCCTAAAAAAAAAAAACCTAGACATATTAGTTAATTCCTTCTTCTGACCATTAATCCTACTGTGAACCTACCATGAATACTTACTGTGAACGGGTCAGAGAGTCAGGTGCTTGCATGAATGATTGCAGAAAACTAGGAATAGGTAGTTCAACATGGCAATAACGGACAGGTGAATGCATGGATAACAGTGGGTCATGGACAGATATGATATGGTAGACTAATAAGATAGCTTGATACCAGAAAGTGCAAGTACATGAGCAAACTGACAAAATAAAAAGATATTGGGGACCTAACACAAAGCCATTGGAATGGATTGTGTTTAAATGAGGACAATGTCTTAGAACAGGTTATGTGAACTTAAGTCTTCAAGTAAAGGAGAGACCAGAGTCCCAAAGAACGGGTTCCATTCGTATTATCTCTTACGTGTAGCTAATATCCGCTGGATAAATGAATGACCAGTGCTGAGAGGAGGAGCAGGGCCTGTGTTCAGACAGCAGTTCCTTCATCAAGGACGTGTGTGGTGCTTGGGGAACGGCAGATTTTCTTTTCTGGACAGAAACAAGAAAAGATGTGCAAAGTGGTGAAGGGGAAAGGAAAACACTAAGGACTGGAAACGAACATCTCTCCCAGGGTTGGGTTTTACCAGACAGTGAGACACACCCTATTGTCCCTCCATTCATCTCTATTCCATAATTATCTATTAAATGTGTCACATATGTCCAGGCACTGTGCTCAGACCTGGGGATCCAACTGCGAGCAAAAATACAGTCCCACCATTCAAGGATCATGCGACCTTTTGTCGTGAGCCAGTAAGTGACGCGCACTGACAGCCCTGGTCACTGTTGGCCCCGGAGAGGGGTGTGTTCAGTGGAGAGCAGAAGCCTTAGCAGAAAGGAGCATGAGCAGGGGCTGTGTCCTGAGGACAGAGTCCAAACAACAGATGACATGAAGGCAGTTGGGAGGATTTAAAGCTTAGGGAAGAACTGTCTGCCTGGAGGGCTGTCTGGGGTTTTAAGGTGACTAATTGATATCTATGGGGGAGAAATAAGTTTATTTATGGCCACACACGCGACCAGGTCCTTAGCTTCGGATCTGAATCCTGGGCTATGAGGGAGAGGATGACGTGCTGGGTCTGGGAGTTTTGAGGTGGCGATATTAACTTGTCCTTGAACATACATCCATGGGGCTAAGGTTGAAAATAGATTTTATTAGAAACCGAAGTCAGAATATGTTGGTTTTGGAGACAAACCTCCGAGGGTCTGATGGTGTAGGGCCAGCAGTTAAAACACAGACAGAAAGGAAGACAGTGGCGGGGTCCTTTAATGCCAGCCTCAAGAGAAAGCCTTGGCTGACTGGTCTCTGACCTCTTCCGGTTCTGAGATCCTGACCTGGGACTCAGATTGCGACCTCACTTCCGTGTATCTCATTTTTCCTTTTATGTTTTCTTTTTCTTTGTTTCTCCCCCTTTTTTTTTATCCTCCAGGATGATGGTCTCCCAGAAAATGAGCATCAGCTGTCAGTAGCTGGCAAGATCAAGAAGCATTTCAACACGGGCCCCAAGCCGAACAGCACAGCAGCCGGAGTTTCCGTCGTAGCAGTAAGCATCTGAAATACCTAACCGCCCCTGCCTTTTCAAAGCAGCCCACCCGAGAGACAGGCATTCCTTGTGAGGTTCCTCCCGGAGACAGCATAGTGGGTCATTTCTTCAGACAGCAGGGGAGGTGGTGTGTGTGTGTGGAGTGTCTCCCTGAGTGCCTCATTATCCCACACCTCCAGGGGATCTGGCAGCATCTATTAATTTCATGATTTATTTTTTTTAAGGGAAAAAAAGCCCTCTCCCCCAAACTGGACTCTGTGCCAGTGTAAACTTCTTGGCTCTCAGGTAAAGCCTTCAGTGTCCTTTAGGTAGGAACTGCACAGGAAGGAGAGCTAGGAGGGAGACAACGGGGCAGAGTCCTGAGCAGCGTAGACATTTGTACTAAATCTAGGGGAATGGTGAAGCAGCAGAAAGCAAGCACAGTGATTTTCAGAGAGACTGGATTGTGGGCAACACCCAGTGACGTCACAAGATCTTGCTCCTTAGGAATTTGTTAAGTTGACATCTTTTATCATGTGCCATTTTAGCTGATGAGTTTGCACTGAATTTTTTTTTTCCTGTTCTACACATGCGGGCATACACTATACGTAATTTGATAGCCTCTCTAACAAAGATTAAATTGGTCCAGGAAATACTAAAACCTCAGACTTCCCGGTGTCAAATTCTGTGCATATATCCACATCTCAGATCACTTGAGTTTATCACAGTTTCCTCTCTAGCCAGACTATGTCCATTTTAGGGATACACTCCCCGTGAGAGTCGCTCAGGCTGTGCCCCTTTTCTCCACCAAGAATTTAGGGTGATAGCAAGTCTTAGGAGAGTATTCATGCTGTGGACAGCCCGACTGCTCAGCTCACGAGCAGGGTTCCTGGTTAGTCCTCTCTGTGGGTGTTTCAGCGTTCTGCTTTTCTTTTCGGTTTTGAACTTGCTAGAGTGCCAAAGCTAAGACTCGGGTAGGGACCGTTACCTGTCTGGAGGGACTTCCGGACTTTGCAGACGGCACAAAGACAAGTTTGCTCTTCTTGTTCCCGTCTCACGGTCCTCCAGGGACAGCGTGGGTGACGACAGATGACTGTCCGTGGAACGTAAACGCTGCTGGATGTTCCTCAGCAACGCTGAGGTTTTACACACTCGAGTTGCTCTTTTTGCCTCTCTTTATTTCTTTCCAAAAAAACAAACAACAACAACAAAAAAAACGCAGTGGGAAAAAAAAAATTCAGCTGTCCTCTATATTTTCCAGAGCTTCAGTGTTTGTCACTAGCTAACGTCCACTAGAAATTTTTGCAAGCTACTATCTCTCGGGGTTGTGCAGTGAGACCAGAACTCTGTTTTCGTGGGTCTGGCTATTCCAAAAGATTTGGCTCCAGTGGGCCGCCATTTTGGACTGGGTGGCCAGCACCCTATCCACAAGGGTTGTTTCTCTGTTCCTTGCTGTTAAAGAGATATCTTTCCCACCTGGGTCATTTGTTTCTGTTTTTTTTTTCCCTCCATAATTTCATTTTAATCAGTCTTTGGTTAAGTTTACTTTAGCTGTTTAGTAATGGATTGTTTAAAATGTTCTGCGAGTCCTGGAATGGCTGTGGACAGAAAAGCCTGTGCGGTTTTCCAGTTAGCAAATGCTATCTATATCTTTGAGGGCAAGTTCTATTTTTATCAGACACTGATAAACTATGAAACCAAATGTTTATGAATTTATTAAATTACGAATTTGCTAAAATGCCATCAAAATATCTCCACAGAGTACCAGTT
Organism: Myodes glareolus; assembly: GCF_982192425.1. Lineage (NCBI taxonomy): Eukaryota > Metazoa > Chordata > Mammalia > Rodentia > Cricetidae > Myodes > Myodes glareolus. The sequence goes on along the minus strand of NC_142045.1, from coordinate 29,432,493 downwards.
GTCACTGGTATTTTTTTTCCTAAGTATCACGACTACATCATTTTGGATGCAATTGTTCGCTTTTGCTTTGTCTTGTTACTGGCTTTTGGTTTTTGTTGTGGCTGCTGTAGTTTTGTTTCCCTTTTCTTTTTGAGACAAGGTCTCACCTGTACACCATACTGACCTAGAACTCATTATGTAGTCCACGTTGGCTTCAACCAAACTTGAAACAGCCCTCGTATCTCATCTTCCGGTGGTGTGAGGCTCTGTGCCCAGCATGAATGCTACCGTGGCAGGAGAGGTCTCAGTTTATCACTAACATACCAAGCCACAATATAAATATGAGTTACAGCGCAATAACTTGGAGTGACACATGAATTAGACGCACATTTAAGATGCTTTAGCCATTGAACATCATTTAGGAATAGTTTGCATGTCAACCACTGTCATTCAAATTTCAAGCATCAAAAAAATGTCAATGCCAGTGTCGAAAGAAACTCACATGCCTTCTCCAGGATGCTTTTCCAACATCAGCACCTCTGCCTTCTGCAGAGATCCCTGGGAAGTAACAAGACCTGCATGGGGCAGAGCTGGGGTTTAGAAGATGGCCACTGAGCCTGCCTTGCTTTTAGCTTTCAGAATAGCATTGGCAAATTCCATACACTTGTTTCTCAAAGACTAAGTATTTGTAGCAGTTCAATCACAAGGTTAAATAATGTGAGTATTAAATAATATGCCCTTCCAAACTCTGTGTATGACCACAAAGCAATAATCCTTGGTGAGCAGGACTTCAGTGGGAGGTAAACTAAATATCTCTTATGAATAGTATAACCTATGAAGATCACTTGGCAAATTCATAATTCCGGTTTAAACCCCCCGTGATAAGAACTTCTCCAGTGATGATTTTTGTTAGATAAATTAACTGAAAAATCAGTTTCCTTGGAGCAAAATTTTCCCCTGAGCATATATGTGCTCCCAGGAGGCTACGAAACACATGCATTTTACTTTAAATTGTCTTTGTCTTGTATAGTCCTGTTCTTTTTTAATTATATGCACTCCTGGGATTTTTTTTAAAATTAGATTGGAGTGTCAGTTTGTGGACTTTTTTTCTTTCTTTGCTCTTTCTGGAAACAGCCATTCATGCCATTGGTCTTTACATAGGACTTGCCTTTCCTTAGCCAGACATCTACCTGGCACCGAGCAACACTGACTACACAGGAGCTTATGACAAAAGAGACACAGAGTCTCACCAGACGCTCCCCGTTCACAGGTGTCGTCTTTGACATGAGCCTAGCTTAGCACGCATGCGCGGTCTGGGCCACTCTGGCTTGTCCCCGATGCCGCTTTTTCTACCCTGTTTCTCATTCCATGCGTTACTGAGAGCAAGGGAAGGGTCAAATGATGACTTCATGTGAAGGCTGCACAAGGATCCCCAACTGGCTAGGAATGTAATTACCAACTGGAGATCTTAGGGGTCATAGGGCCCTTCTGAAAGAATGGAAAATGACCTAATGTTGTTGAAGCAGGCAGCGTGGTCAGGGGGAGGATTCACGCTGTCCATAAACCGAGGTATTCTGTCCCTGAGAAGGGTTCCATTGTCCTCCACCTTTCAGATGAGTCGGACGAGTTTAAAAAAAAAAATAGGGAAACAAAAGGTTATTAAAATGCAATTTATAGACATGAAATGGAATTAGAGATGACGTTTTAACGGTGGACTCCCTGAGAGCTGAGGGGGGAGGGAGACGTGATTAGATTTGCCCGGCTTGATGAAGAACCCAAGTAAGACGACACTTCCAATTTTTCCCCCATTTGTTGCTGTTTATTGTTTTAGTTGATAATTTTCCTAATGCTTTAACATTGTCCTTTTGAATTTTGTTCATGCAAATAGAGCGTTTCGGAATAATTGAACAAATCCATACTAATCAGCTAATATGAGATGCTGGGAAGCTTGGCTCAGTAGCCCTGGTGCCCTGCTCTATGACACTCTGCCTGTAGATGGCAGTAGAGAACTAGTTCCTTGCCACCCTCTTTGTGGCCTAAAATAGGCCACAAACAGCTCCTAGAGAGCAAGCGTGCTACATTTTTTTCTAAAAAGAATATAAATAAAAATAAGATGAAATAACACATTTTGAAGATTAAAATCTCACATTGCTTTCTCTGAACACTCGTACAGCCTAGTTTCTAATCAGAACTCCCAATCTTCAAGAGTGGTTTTTAGGTTAAATGCCTGGTACCCTAGTACGTTTTTGAAATGCCTTTTGTGAATTACAAGTAGAAGCTGTCAGGAGCATTGAATCAGTGAGCCACTTGAAAGGACTCCAGAGTCTCTGTTTCCAAAGCAAGGTGCATCTTGGGTGGACAGAACAGAGGCACAGGCAAGCAGAAGGACTATTTATTGTTCTCCAGATTTGGGCACTGAGGCTTTTATTCCTAGGTAGCCAAACGCTGACATATTATTCCATGGTATTGGGAACTTACCTGGTATTGTACTTACTTTGCCTTTTGTTAACACTGAGCACTTAATTGTTCATATATGCCTTAATGTTCAGAGAAAGCTATTTTTCATTTGACTTAATTTTTCCAGAGAAACTGTACTATGGGAATCCTTTTAGTGCAGGAATATAATCAAGAATAGCTATATTTTTGAAGATCAACCCTCTCTTAACTCTAAATGTCTGTGACATGTCCACTTTTCAACCCTCATCTTTTCTTCTTTTACCTCCTAGTTATAACGCTGTGAGTTCCAGCCTACTGGGTGTTGTTGGGGAGGGTGTCCAACCTGCGTGCTCACAGTGACTAATGCTGGTTTCGGTTTAACTGTAAAGCATTTTCTATTGTCTAAACAGAAGAGGTGTTCATAGCTTTCCAAAGTGAGGACACTGTTTAATGGATATTCAGAAACTTGTTTGACAGACTAGTTCTATCCTAACAAATTGACACATCCGAGATACTCGTGAGGGATTTGTGTTCTGTTTTGTTTTTATTTTATTTTCAATGTGCAGATGGCATTGTTAGCTAGCTGCTCGGCAGGAGAGGCCTCATCACTGTGTGTGCGTACGTATGTAGTTGATGAAGAGCTTGGACTGGAGTTTTAATTCTTGAGCACAATGTTGATCCACTGAGTTGCCCCATTTCTCTCTGCTCAGCTGGACCACGGGTTTACCATCAAGAGATCAGGGTCTTTGGACTACTACCAGCAACCAGGAATGTATTGGATAAGGTATGAGATGGTGCAGCTCAACAGTCAGTGTTTCCATGGCAACGTGCTGGCAGTCTCCATTTACCAGTTCCTTCAGTGGATAAACATGTTTTTGATTTGTTACCCAGTCCATATGCTGCTTTATTGGTTTCATTTTAATCTTGATTGAGATGCCACACCCCCTCATTCCTTTATTTCACCCATTATTCACACTGACATTTGCCAGCTTTCTTTCCATCGCACATGCTCAGTATCGATCTCCGCCCGTACGGTTAAAAGGACAGTATATTCCATGCTGACGCCAAAGCATTTGCCTGATGTTGCTGATTGCAGCAATGATGTTTCCAGAGCTCCTCTGTCTTGTAATAAATGGGACAACAGAAGCGCCGTGGTGTGCGCCCTATATAAGCATATACTGTCATTTTAAAGTCATCCAGCCCAACCTTAACCTTAGAGGACGGAACAATGCATTTACACCTTAGCAGTAGAAATGCCTCCAAGTCCAGCGGGCTACAGAATGCATTGTGTGTGTTGGTAAGCTTGTGTTTCCAAATTCTCCACCTTTTTGTTTTGTTTTCGTTTTACCGTTTTCTTCTTCCCTCTCTCCCCGAAATTCCCTCTATGTACTAGCTACTGCATGAATTTACTTCTGATATTTCGTGATTGTCAGATTCTTTAGTTGGCTTATCTGCTTGAGCAAGGGGGTCTATGGGAAGTATTGACTTGTTTAACCAGCTTATGAATTCTATCCCATCGTTCCCCATTCCAGCCAATGGCCCTGGCATCTCCTGCAAGGGGCATTGTGTGTGTATCTCTCTAGAGTTATCCACAAGCAAGATGACTTTTGATGGTTTGAGAAATGAACTCTAAGAAGTTCTAGGGAACTTCTCTTCACCTTAATGTCTCCAAAATGATTTCCAGGTAAAAGCTCCATGGGGTAGCACTTGCCAAGAAAAGCCCCCAGCTTTGGCATTTGTTTTTCTCAAATAATGGAGCCTGTTGGCGGCAGCAGTGCCTGCCTGACATTGTCTCTTGGATCAGACTGCCAAGTTCTACCAAAATAAGTTTATACTCATCTGTGAACAGATACATATACACTTTATAGATAATATGTATACATTTGCCCCATGATTATTGCTCCTAATTATTTTTTATAATTAGGATCGCAGAACAAAGGGCTTAGAAAACCAGAATAGGGCACACTCAGACAAATGATCAAAAATGCAGTAAGGTCGTGATCACTTCCAGATCTGCTTACCATCGGAAAACCCCCCGGTCACAGTAAGACTTCTTCGTGATTTTTCCAAAGAAGGCTCTTTGGGCCTTCAGGACTGGCCTAAGGGAAGGGTCCCCAGTCAGTGCTACATTTACCTAAGTAAATTAGCTTTGGGGGAGGGGAGTTCATTATGATTTGCCTGCACACAGACCCAGCTTTTGACTTTTTAACACTGAAGATAGTACAGGAGGGTACACAGTTCACAAAAGCTAGCCTTACCAATATGTTCCACAAACTGCGCAGGCTCCTGAAACAACTTCCATATTAGGCACAGAACATCCCCAGGACCCTTCCCGGCCCTTCCCAGAGGACGCCTTTGTCCCGGGCATAAAGGATAACTGAAAAGTCTACCTGTGGGAATTAGTCTTGCCCCTTTCCTAGTCTATGTAAATTGAATCGTACCATGCCGTGGCCTTACTGTCTATGTCTCCTGTCCTGGGCATATCAGCCAGACGTAGAATTGATAGATGGTGAAAAATAGGCATCAAGTGTGTCTAATCACATCTATACTTATTTGTGTTAAAGAAAGAAAGAAAGAAAAACTGGCATCCTTAAATCCATCTAATTTCAGAAAAAGAAGGAGAATCCTGAGGAATTACAAAATTCATAGAATTAAGGGTAGGCGCAGTGTGTCAAGTAAACATAATAATTAATACATGTGACCCAGTATTAAAAAGACTAACTACAAGCTAGCGACGGCTCCCATCGGCAGACAAAATGACACATCCCTGAATAATGGGCAGGAGCAGATGGGAGATAATCTCTTTTTTCTTCCGCACATAAACTGCTCTGTTTTCCAGCTGGGGGCAGTAACAGCAATGTTTATAGCTAACTGCGGCACTAAACAGCGCACACAGTATGTAAAGCTAAACTGGAGACGTGGCACTAACGTCTCATTGCCATCTATGCTTAATTAGGAAGTTTTATAATGCCATTTAGAGCCAGAATGAACGTGCTCCCCTTGCTGATCGCAAATGCTTCCATTTTATCTCGGTGGAAGTGGGAGCATTCATCTACCCAGGGTGGCAGGCCAACTTTTCAACATAAACAATCATTGCCGGCAAATGACCCGGCTCCCGGTTCTTGTGTTTATAAGCGCTGGTGGCTGTTGACACCGCTCAGAGCAAAGCACTCCGGAGTCCCGCTTGGATTTACAAAGTAGCTCATGCGAGGCTGTCAGCTGGTAAAACCATCTCCATGAGGTGCCCAGATCGGTGGGATCCTCTTAATTGACATTTTAGTGATGTGGAGACATGATGGGGGTCCATTTTCCTTCTCTCTCTTGCCCTGACTCTCAGCATCTCCTCTCCCTACCTACAGCCAGGGAACTGCATTCTCTGACTGGCCCATTTACCTAGGAGGCCTTACCTCCCAAAGCCCAAGCACACTAGGCTAGTCCACACTCCGGAACTGCACTTCCAGTGAGCCCCGGAAGCATTGCTTCTCCTTGTTGCAAGTCACAGGGAAACGGACATCCTGCTCTAGCCCTTCCCCCTCCCATAGTAAATCTAGTCGCTCCATTTCTGCCTTTCCCAAGTACAGATGCCCCTGTGGCTGGTGCCATGGCCAAGATCACACAGAACACAATTCTGCACCTGAAGTGTGCAGACCATGGCAGTGGCCAAAATGAAGTAACTCGATTAAATAAAACAAACGTCCAAAGAGGACGCCAGTGCTGAATAAGCTGGAATGGGGAGGTGAGCTAGGACAAAGGGGTGATTGAGTTTCCAGGCATGACGTGACTAAAATGTGCATATTGGTATCAACCCCCTCCTGCAGCATTGAGTAATGAGGCATCGCCACCACGGCCGGGCTCCTGCTTTGGGAGGCTATCCAACGCTGCTCCGCTCAGCTGTGAAAAGGGATGGGGTTCTGTTAAATGAGTCTTGCTGGGTGCAGGTTTGAAAGAGGTGTCCCTGTTTAAGCCAGATAGGATTCTCAACATACTGTGAGCCCAGCGGGCAGAGCTCTGCCTGCCATGGCGAAGGAGGCCTGCTTGGTGGCACCTCGCCTTGACCTTGCAGTGCTGAGTTCCAGAGCCTGGCGGGGGAGAGCAGAAGCCTCTGTAACAACCACCCGGCTTCTTCCGTAACAGAGGGCTGAGGTTAAAGCAACCAAGGAGTCATAGACAAACTTCAAAGTCAATCACACTTTGGCAACAGAGAAGCTTCCAGAAAACAGCGAGCACTGGGCCCTGCAGTTGTTCTTTGGTAACCCCTGAGGTTTCAGGCCAGATTCGAACCAAGTGAGAGCATTCTGTACCTATTGCTGCGACAAGAATGCTAGAAAAGAAGCTAGACATGGTGTTGCAAGCCTTTGATCCCACACTTGGGAGGCAGAGGCAAGTAAATCCCTTTACGTTTAAGGCCAGCCTGGCCTATGTAGCAAACTCCACCAGACCAGCCAGCAGCCAGTACTACACAGGGAAGCCTTGTCTCAAAACGAGTGAAAAAAAAAAAATCCAGCACTAGTGAGCCACCTGGGTCACGCCTCACCAAGCCAAACAGATGGCTGTTTTGATTTTGTTCATTTGATTTGTTTTCAGAGGCCTCTTCTGAGAGCATTTCAACAACATATAAATCTTTCTGTAAATTCAACTTGTTACTAGGCAGGAGAGGAAAGTGTGGCACACCTAAGTCCTCCTCGCTGGGTATGAATTGAAGAGGGTCTCTTCCTCTCCCTGGGGTTCTGGATAATTCCGTATCTACTACATACTGCTCACTATTTTTACATTGCTTTTTGATTTACAAGTAAGCATCTAAAGTCTTTTCTGCATACACATTTTGGCCACGTTTTGCAATTAGGCCTTAGTCACACTCCCTGAAGAGGGTCAGAAATCAGGCATGAAACAGCGGGAAGGCAGGGGAACCTCTCTCCCAGGGAGCAGCACACAGCCTATCAAAAAAAGAGTACACATGTTTACAAGCCGGAGTCAAAGGATTCTCAAATACATGAGAAGCACACACCACGTTAAAGACCAGGATGACTTGAACTTTGGTTAAAACCTGGCAGCCATTGAGAGAAGGGAGCTTTGGCAACAGAAAGCCTAGGCTTTGGAACTAATCTTTCTTGCACCCTCACCTGTCCCAGCCCCCCTAAAAAAATAATCAGGAGAGAAAGCCTCACTTCCGAGAGAAAGCCACTGCCTAGCAGAGCCGATCTCCTGTGAAAACTGATGTTTGTTGAGGTGGAATCCTAAATTTTTTCCAACACTTTCCTCCGGTAAGCACCTGAATTTTAACAGGCGTTTGCAACAGCCGTCTTCACTCAGGTGTGCAGAGCTGAAGTTATCATGAAGCGTGAGTTTAAAGGGCCGTCCTCTGAGACAGGGTTAGCATGCTACAGCAAATGGAGAATCTAGGCTTCTTTCTGTTTGATTTTCTTTAAAAAAAAAAAAAAGGCCTATTAGAACACAGCTACATCCATTCATTGACATGCCTGTGGCTGCTTGTACTCTGCTGGTGACAGACTTGAAAAGTTTTATCAGAGACCCAAAGGACCTGAAACCCGAAACTCTTACCTATCTGGTCCATTGCAAACCGTCTCCTGACCCTGTGTTTAAGGGTGAAGGGTCATTCTAGATTAAAAGTACCATCTATTAAAAAATGAAAATTTCATGAGACTAGAGCTGGGACCTATTTAAAATGGTATCTTTGCTAAATAAATGAATGAATAGTTGAACTCCAAAGAAGAAATGTTTGGGCTGGATGTGGTTTTGAAGAGGTAGAGCTGAGGTAACCAGACCGCATCTAAGATACTCGAGAGATTTTTCATTTTTAACAATACAGGAGTATGTGCAAACGTTTTGGCTAAGTTAAAAATGTATTTACAATTAAACCAGCTAGCCCCGAGATACCTGTGAGACTTAGCTAGTTTTTAAATTTTACAGATTTGCTTAGGACAAACCCCGTCTGTGGTAGCTCCTTAGCTTGCTAGCGTGATGAGGAGCAGACACATGGAAGCTCAGTTTCTCTTCATTAAGGAAACCAGAGGCTGCAGAACAGATGAAGAAAGTAAATTCAAGCCTCTGGACGCCCACGATCAATGCCCTGCAAAGGCCACCATTGAAACCCTTGGATGAGAGACTGTGAAGATTAGGTAGGACCAGGCCAGTTGAGATTCTTTTAAACACCTAGTCTCAAAGTCCTGTGTCTGATCAAGTTAGCTGACACAGAAACCAGCCGGCCTTCCCAGGAAAATGGGAAATAATGCTTCAGAGAGTCACCTTGAAGAAGCCACACAGAAGGTTGTTTGGCTTACAAGCCTCCTTTGGCCATTTTAATGGTGACTTTTACTCTAGGGAAGATCTGTGCCGTTGTCTCCAGGTACTTAGCAGTTCCTGGCAAGGCCCTCCAAGGATACACCAGCCAAACAAAACAGAACAGTAATAACCATGACAATAAGCACAATAAAACAAGGAGGGATACCCGGATCGATTTGTTAGTTTAATTTTAATGGCCAGCAAATTATAACTTAGTCCCTACAGAGTGAGGGTTAGCAAGGAGCGGTTTCCTGAGATTAATGCCTCAGCCTCCTAGGTAGTATGAATAATGGATGGGCTAAAAGGCAAAATGCACAATAATGTTCTTTTATTAATGAAATGAAGACTCGTTGTGATGGCTGGCAATAAATTAGGAAAAGCCAAAGAGGGAAAGTCGTCAACACTGGCGCCTTTGAAAAATGTAGTTTCTTAAATCCAATAATTACTGCCATGACAGAAAACATCACCACACCACAGAAATGAAGTACATCCCTTGCGAATCCTGCCTGTATTGCACAGGAGAAATATTTTTGATCCATAGACTGTGAGGTCTATTATTTGCTAAGAGAAAACACAGCCCATTACAGTAGATTGATGGTTATATTAAGCATTCTGGTGGAATTTCATAGGTGAACGTTTTCCTGAGGATCAAGCATTGGAATACACTCTCCCCCTACCCACCCCACCCCCACAACCTTCAATGCAGGCATGGGGAACCTAGAAGACAGTCTAGGAAGGAGGCATGTTCAAGGTCACGTCATTAGCTAAGCTAAGACAAAAGGTAATTCTCCCAACTTCTACCCACTGCTGCTTCCAAGAGAATTAAGCTAAAGTTGCCAGACAAGCGGGATGTTTACAGAGATATGGGATGCCTCCTAACAGCAAAGACAATGCTGATACTACAGTTCTTTCTCCTGAGTTCTGCCCAGCCTCCCCTGCTATTGCTGTATCTCCCCCTCTAACACGGCACAGGGACCAACCAGATAGATAAAGTTCAGGTTCAGTTGCGCACATTTTCAAATTTAATGTCAGAAACCGAATTTAAAATACCAGAGTAGAATGTGGAGTGCGGGCTTCATCATCATCAGTGGAAGAATGCACTGGCCAAATAATTCTCCTCTTTAGACCAGAGGCACCTTTATTTCAGTGTGCCTGATGTTGTGGGAGGCCCAGGAACAGGACAGATACTAGTTCCTTTTAGATTTCCAACTATGCTGTGTGCAGTTACCCGAGTTGCTGTGGTAACTGGCGTATTGTAGCCATCCGTCCCCCGCTGCAGTGGCAGCCAGGGCCTTTGTCAGAGTCAAAAGCTACCACTTCTAGGTGGGTATTTGCGGTGTTTCCTCTATGTAGGATGGGCCTTTTTCAGTTCGTTTTCCCATATCATTTCATTTCCCGAGGATATGTCTTTCAACCAAGCTCCCCAGGACACAGTGTGGGCACCAAGGCCCCACGTGCGTTTGAAGTAACTCCTATTTGGTTATGACGATCCGCACCGGAGTCCTAAGTGTCTTTGCCTACCTCCAGCCTGTGATCATTAACACCAAAATGTGCTACTCTAGTCTTGAGATGCTCTGAGGGGCTCTTAATGAAATGGAGGTTCCCTGAGGAGACTTGTGGGATTTTGATAGCAACGCTCTTCATGGTGGTTCCACAAAACCACAAACCCTGAGCAGAATAAATCTGTCAGGAAGTCTTACATGTTCCTTACCTTAAGTGTGCCTGTACCTTAAGACCACACTCACTTTGCAAAGATAGAGAGCCAGGAAGAGACACTGAGACTCTTGCATGGTTGATTAAAAAAAAATCAATCAATCAATCAATAATTGATTAAGTAACACTGCTTCTCAGCCATACAGAAATGGCCTGGCATCCACATCTGTGACAGCACTTCAGAGGACAAATCACGCTTCAAATGCTTCCGGGAGGGCCTCCAGTTTGTTACATTTGCGTGACCATCTCTCTTGAGGATACATCACTACAAGTGGTTCTGTTTTCTTGCTGAATTTGTCAGTTCTGAAACGCAGAAGGGGGCTACAGGATCCAGTTGTAGAGAGTAAACTGGACATGTTTGAGAGCTGTGCTAATTTTGAGGGCGTTAATGAAAATTCTAAAGAAATCACAAACGGTGCAGCCCTAACTGTGAGTAGAAACTGCAAGGGGCCAATGCATGAAAAACAGGAAAAAAAATGATTTTCTATGATATAGGAAGAATTTTGCTGATATTTAAAGCATTAGATTTTTTGAAGTATTGACTCAATTTCTTGCTTTATAATTTCATAGAGCTGTTAGGGGTTTCTACTTTATATTATTTTTCAGAAAGTGCATAATGACCTAAAATAATTCTGGATTGCATAAAAAATGCATGATACATGCCCAGTCAGTGTGCCAAAATCAACAGTATTCTGGAAGTTTTTGATTGCAGCATAGAGGAATTTACATGAAATTTGAGAAGTCAGTGTATAGTTAAAGGCAAAGGGTTTGGTCAAGAAGGGTTCTTGTCAGAGGAGTTTAGGCAGTGATGTACTGCAGTAGTTGGCTTGTGATTGGGTCTTGGAGTGGCAGAGATGAAGTCATGTCAGGTGAGACGCAGCTTGAGCCAGCGTGCAGAGCTGAGAGCGTTTGCCAGTGGACTTTTTATGTGATATCCAGGAAGAAAGCCCAGACCAGACTGGTTGACGCCCAAACAGCACTTATTATTGTGTATAACCAGATAGGTCTGTGAGTGGGCTCTGTCCTGGGCGGTAGGTAGATCGAGCACTCATTCAAAGCCAGTTCCCTTCTGTCCTTCACACTCGTCTTGCTGAGTTGTCTCTGACTCCAATATCATGTGGCATTATTTGAGAAGCTGTCATCTGGAAAACTGGTACTCATCGTGAAGGTATATTTCCAGAGAGAGTTTTGGGGTGTCCTGTTGACTGGGTAGGTGTCCATCCTGAACCTGTTAGCTTAGGCTTCTTTCTAGTGGGAAGTCTACCGCTTCCCCTCTCATAGCTATGGTAGGGTCACCTTCACTGACGTCAGTATGGGGGTGGAAAGGTGCACAAAAAGAAACTAAGACAGGATTGACGAAGGTAAGCAGACAAAGGGACAGTGTTCTAGAAGAGCCACTGTCGGCTAAAGGAACAAAAGGGCCTACTGATGCTAAGAATCACTTCTGAGTACTAACAGGAACTTGACACTGGAAATTTTTACTGTCAGTGCATTGGCAAAGCTGGGACAAGGATTTAGACTTTATGAGGAATTGTAAACAGACTGGACCCTGGGAAAGTCGACCTGTCAGCTACTTGCAGAATGTACTGGAGATTGGGTACCCCAGAGGGAAGTAGATGACCTCTGTTGGAACTCCTCATAATTCAATAGCCACAAAGTCCATAATATATCGATTGTGTGTTGTGAACTGAGGAGAATTCAGAGAAGGCATCTAAGATTTGATCGTGGCCCTTTATAGCGTCTCTAAGACGGGTAAGAAAACAGTCATGATCTATGCAGGATACAGGACATGCACTACATACCACATCGGTGTGGGAATGGGGATGGACAAACCTCCTAAAATGAACCACAGTCCCCAGAGCTAGAAACAGAATTACTGCGGCTCAGGGCACAGAGGCTTATGGGAAGAAACATCTCTATGTGGCCTTTGGCTGCAGCCATGATGACTAATACGGTTACCCAGATAGGCAGGAAACCCTCATTTCTGTGGTGAGCACTAGGCCTAGGAAGTCACAGTCCCCCAGATTCAGAGTAGGTTGGACTGGGTAGATGCTACTTAATATTCCCCAAGATTTTTTCTGACCATCAGCATGGGGGTACCTTCCGCATCTGATCTTGGATACTATCGGCAGTTAGCTGGGATGAGAACAGAGCTGGAGGGAGCTGTGCACACATGGAGACTCTGTCTTAGCCTGTTACAATAGATTACAGAGGAAATGCTTGCTTGGGCCTTGCGCAAGAGGCAAGAGTAATATTCTTCGTGTGGTTCATGGGCTAATCCTTCCGCATATTGAGCCTCAATCTTAGTCCTATAAAGCCAGAACACTGGGCAGCACTCTGAAGCATCTAGAAATCCAGTAGAAACTGCCATCTGACCCTTCCTCCAGAACATACAATCACCAATCACCTTTCTGGGAAGTGCCGGGAAATTTGGGAGCTTGTAGGCAAACAGGTTTATCTAGGAAGGTGATCATCTAGAACGCTACTAATTAAGGAGCTAGGCAGGACGTGTGGCATTGAGCACTTAGACAGCAGTGAAAGGCAGATGAACAAGGAAGAAAGACGATATGACCATCCCAAGAGAGTCTGAAGAAAGAAAGGTTAAAGTGAGGGACCCTCCAAGCAAAGGCTCGGCACGAGCGCTACCAGCTTCTGTACCAACCGCATTCTGTGTTTCCGGGGGCAGCGTCCCACTTCAGTGGCGCATGACTTAGAGCTGCTGAACATTCAGCTAATCATAGACGGCTAAGGAACATCAAGACCAAAATGTCTGAAGGCCCCTGAGAAGTCAACAGGCAGAATCACAGTTTAAGTCCCTCTCTGTTCAGTCTGCTTCTGGATAGCTGGTGAGGAGAGATGCTAGCTAGGCAAGGGCACTGAGTCGGGGAGGGGAAGTTCTCTGAGTCATCGTGTGATAGGGGCATGCTTTTGCTTCCCTGGCTTCATTTTAAAGCCTTATCTTGCATCAAGTTACAAAGGCAAAAAGAAGGTGCTTCACACCTCTGCAGGCCCTGGCAGCTTCAAAGTTGTCTGCAGTGATTCTGTACCTGTGAACAGAGGCCATGCCTGCTCCTTGCAGTGAATAATGACTGAGCTGAATGAATGGGCCACACAGGGCAGTGCACATTCCCGGTGCGTCCCTCCCTGTCTGACCGCCTGTGTTCCCCCATCAGCATTCTGTCCGGGGCCTGCGAGTTTCTCATCCGCAGAAAGGTAGAAACACAACTATATTTTTTATGACCAGGAGACGAGTTTATATTACCCTTGGATTAACCACAGAATGCTTTTTATGTCAGACAGACTAAATAGACATCTGTTTTCTACACACACCCAGCTCCACACAAACAGAGCATTCTCCGTTTGCTTTGAAAAGCAAAATACCATGTGTTGTGACTTTACAGTGTTTTAAATAAAGTTAGGAATTTAGATTTGTGAGGCTGAAGTTTTCATGAAGTCGGTGGGCATGAGACCCAAAACTACACATATGTGGTCCTTTAAAATTCAGCGAGGGGCAGAATCAAGGCAGACATTTCGACAGCGGCCATTGGGTCGTGTTTTAACTGTTCTGTGAAGCGAGAAGTGAATTATTAAACTTTATCGCCCTCGTTGGCTCCTAATGCTGTTGCTCGGCATGTGGATCGTTTTTAAAGTGGAAACGGCCAGCCTAAGTAAGCCATTTACTGCCCCGGTTCTACACGCTGTCTCTATTTTGCTCTTTATTACTTCATTTTGGAACTTTGATTGCTTTCTTTTAGATCTAAGATTGTTCTAATGCTATTCTGCAATCGTACGAGGGGCTTAGTTTTCACTTTGTTCTCAGAACGAGGCTGGCTATAAATTTATCTCAGTTCTTTGAAGAAACCAACAGTAAAATTTCCAAGGGGGGGAGAAATGGCGGCAGATATCCTCGCAGAGTGAAAGTGACCTCACAAACAGAGCCGCCTCCAGGCTACAGCCCTGTAAAGAGGGACTTTAAGACAAGTCGCCTTCGCCTTCCACTGTGACCCATGTTCAGCATTTTTCTTCCAGCTTTGGACCTACTCTTCTGCTTTCTCTTAAGGTTTTGCTATCATGGGCCAGTCCGTCCCCACACCCATTAAATATGAGATGAAGTCACACTGTGTCCCCATCCTAATGCTGTAATAACTTCTGGGGTCACAGCCAGGTAGCACATCCCAGAGGTCATCTGAGGTTTCCTTGGTAAAATCAGGCATAGAAACGAGAGGTTGGAAAACTCAACGAAGACAAAAAACAAAACAAAAAACCCTTCACTTTTATGAAAATGGACTTTGTTAAGTGAAATCCATAGGGCGTAGTCATGGGGTTTAATTTCATTCCAAGTTATGTTCCCTTTGAGGCATTGGTTTCCTTAAAATTCACTCCACCCCTCCCAAGGTTTAGCCACACCCCCTCATCAAGAGACAATAAGATTCTTTAGAGTGAAAATCGCTAACCCAGCAGGGAGAGCTTGAGACTGTTTCCACCTCTGAGGACTTAGCCTTATTATCCCTGTGCCCTAAGCTGCCTGTTGGCCTGTGTGACCCAAGGGGTTTCCTTACCTGTCATACACAAGGGACTGAAGCCCCTCTTTACTATGGGGATGATTCTAGAAGCCACTGGGTGATGGATAGGAAGCTGGTAGCGCTGGATGAGTGGCGACCTTCATGACCAGGTCTCTTAACCAGCTCCCCAAGAATGGTGACTGTTGACATAAGTGAGCCGTGATGAGTAGGTTGGCTTGGCCAGCATACTTTCCAACTGCAAAGTATCTAGAGTCTCTCCTGCCATGTCCCCTGGCCTAATTGTCCTCTTTCTCATTTTATGCCCCTGCTAGACCACCGCTCTTGATAAGGAGAGGCAGGTTTTCCGACGAAGACGCAACCAGGATGTGAGGAGCCGATACAAGGCACAGCCAGCTCCACCAGAACTCAACTCGGAATCAGAAGACTACTCCCCCAGCTCCTCTGAGACTGTCCGCTCCCCTAATTCACCCTTTTAATAAGACCCTTTTACTCCAAGCCCTAGCTTAACCCTTTTAAGACTCTGAGATTTCCCCCTCCCCCAAACTTCTGTAAAACAGGTTCATCTGATCTATCTAGCACTCAATGCGTGAACGGCAGAACAGAAAGTATGTTTTGGGTACCTTTGTAGCAAGCTCCCTTTACTGAATGAGAAGGCATGTGGTGTTTGTGACGATGGTAATTTGCTGCTAATAGGGGTCCTTAAAGGGTTAAGGCCAATTTGCAATTTTTTTTTTAAATATAGAAGCAATGAATGTTTTCATCAGTCGAGCTAGGGTCTGCAATAGGTAACAGCACCTGTCAGCCCTCTTGAGTGCACAGAATTTCCTTTAGAATCCTTGCTGGGTAATTTTCCAGAACCTTGGGTATATTCACAGACATCTCTGGATTTTGCTGCAGACCAAAGGGCGTCGTTAGGACCCTAAAATGTCCACACACAAGACGAGCAGGGAGGATGATCCGTCGTGGATCCTTCTCTGTGGATTTGGAGCACAACAGGTTTTGTAACGTTCGCAGATGCACCCCTCATTCCTAACCATTTTACGAAGAAGGGACTCCCTTCCCTAAGTAGTAAGGTGGTTAGCTGCAGCGGGTTCTCTGCTTTGATCGGAGGGAATTAGGTCTGTGGCCGCCTCACCCAAGTGATGGACGGTGTCTCTCCCTGTCTCCATACAAAGATGTGCTGATGACGCCCCCGAAATGCTGCTTCCCCATTAGCTGCTGCTAGTGCCAGGCAGACCCTAGGGGAACCACCTAGCCTTGGCTTGTGCTCGGTGAGTTGGGGTCTGTCTGCTCAGAATCAGGAAAGATCTAGAAATTACTGGTGACAAGAGCAATAACTTACCAGGTGCTCTACAGGGCTGGCATTCCAACCAGCGAGGGAACGCAAGGTCCCGTGTTTCCTTCTTCTCAGCTGCTTTTACACGGGACTGTAGCCACCAGTGGGAAACCAACACGGAATTCGAAAGGTCTGGGGCGAGAGGGAGCAAGAGGCGATGCTTTGCAAAGTGGCAGATGAGAAAGTACAGTGGGAACACAATCCAAGAGGGTCTAAGGATGAGTTTCAGAGAAACAAGCCAGTTCCATGAGTCATTCTAGGCACCGGCAAGTCTCGCAGAAGACACCCGAGGCTGAAACCGCCATTCCCCCTCCTGATTTTCTTTACTGGGGCTTGGTCTCCAGTCATCCAGGAGAGATGTGCCGCTTTTGTGGTGTCGGGCCGGGGCCTGATTGGGATTCATTTTTCACTCTTGCTACCCAGTCTGTCTCCCCAGACCCGTGTTTCTTTGGGAGCTGATCGCATCTCAGAATATGGGCTTTGTTGCTTCCAGTTTTTGTGTCCTTGATCCAAAAGGATTCAGGGGTGCCTGGGAAGCCTGACCCAATGCAAATGTTGCCCTAATGTTTTCTCAGCTTTGACCCAGGGAAGAATAGTGATAGAGTCCAGAATGGGTACAAGTGGTCTTTCCTTTCTCATTCTTATTTTGAATGTATTTTAGTGTCTTGAAAGTTACGAACAACCTTTCCATCGTCCGGTCTTTCTTTTCGAACTCCACGCTGATCTTCAACTATTGTATTTATACACAGTCTTTATGTTCTATGCATGTATGGACTTTTACATGACAGAATCCCACATTTGCTGGTCTTCTATATTTAAATCAACATCTATTTAGTTTTTTTTTTCTTTTGAGAGCCCAGAAATGATAGCACGTAAAAGTACAAAGTCGTATAAACCAGCATATTCTTTAAATTGCATGTTGGGAGGAGACAGAGCACAGACCACCAGGAAGGGTTCTGGTTTGTAGACAGAGTTCATATTGGTGAAGGACCTAGAACTGATCAGAAATCACTACTTTCTCTGGGACAGAAAGACAAAGCACTTTTATTCTAAGATTAACAAGCAATGGCATAGCTGAGCCTCAACGCCACGTATGAGACTATAAGATACTGTATGGGCAATAGCAGATTGCCACCTTCTCTGAATTACTGCTTTCCCCTTGGTCATTAACATACGGCCATAGCATCCAGTGCTACAGGTCCATAGTGAGGGCTCTGGTTTTTATCTATCATCATTTATGGGAACTCAAGAGGCTTCCTCATCATGCCGCAGAAGGACAGATCAGAAGACTTCTGAGCCCATTCAGAAAAAAAGATGGCAGTGCACCCCTATAGAGTTTCAGTGATCTGTGCTGAATAAACAGTGGGATCTGCCCTGCCAAGTAGAAAGATTGAGCAGGCAGATGGACTGCGGTAATTCAGTCGTCTTTCCAGCATTAAGCTACCAAGATCTTAGACATCAGAGGTGCAGCTCAGAGGGCGAACAGACAGACACGCGTGAATGACTCTGTGCGCCCAGACTGCTTTGGCTAGCCAACACTAAATTCTCCCCCTCTTCAACATTCTCGGAATAGTTCCAGTTTGAAATAATTAAGCGGTGGTGTTCTTTGAATTTCTATAACCAAATCAACCCTATTATTTGATATTATTTTTTATTTTGTGTATCATAGAACAACTATGTGCTATGATGGCTGTGTATCTCTGTAATTATTCACTTAACCATCATGAGTGTTTCCATATTTTTGAGTATTGAATATAACTCTTATGGTGGTAGTCTGGTGATGGGAATTGCCCTTCCTTTACTAACAGGACCAGCCCTGTGGTATTTAAAGGAATCGTTCCATTTGAGAGTAGAGTAGTTGAACCACCCTTCTCTCCTTGCTTCCTGTAAGTCAATTCTGTGGATGAGACTCTCTCATATTAATGAATACATTTACCCCCTCCACACTGTAGCAGAAGCCACTTTCTTCATCGTGATCAATAAACGTGTGATTTGTTCTGAACCATTAGAAGGAAAAGTTAAGAACCTCGGTCCCCGGAAATGTTCCGGCCGTGCCCTCATCGGCCGCACACATGGTGCGTGTGTATTAACACGAGCGGAGGAGGGAGTGGGGAGCAACAGAACACACTTGATGTCTTGCGTTCACTGAGATTTCCTACAACCTGCTTAGCTCTCTTATGAGTGGTGGTTAGCAGGTCTGTCAAATACTGTTGAAAGAGCACAGTAGATCGGTGAATGAAGGGCTAAAATTGCAATCCTTTACCCTTTGAGGCATAATTCAGTTGTGAAAAAAAAATAGAAAGGAAGAAAGAAAGAAAGAAAGAAAGAAAGAAAGAAAGAAAGAAAGAAAGAAAGAAAGAAAGAAAGAAAGAAAGAAAGATTGGCTCAGAGGGTCACAGGGCTCCCGAATTACCAGGATGCGACCACGTTAAATCACGGTTGTTTGCTGGCCGAAGGCGTTGTTAGACAACTCTATCCTTTGTGCTGAAGTGCAGTTGTGCTGAGGGAGAGCTTTCTTCACTTTATTGTGTTGCCGCTGGCCCTTCTCTGGGTAAAGCCCTGTCAGCATTTCCAAGATAAACTCCTATTCTGCAAGGTTTTTAATTTGACCATAAAAATGTGCCTCAGGCTCAAGTCTGCTATTCAGGGCCTGTCCTAAAGAGTGGGGGGCACATCTCAGGCCTCTCAACTTCTTCCCAACTCCGGAGTAAAACTCAACATCTGGTACGTTGCCCTCATTGTGATTCCAGAGTTTCAGAACGCCCCAAGACCCAAGATGGTAGTTTTAACATAATTATTCATTTGAACATGCTTTTTTAAAAAAATGGATCACCTAGCATATATTATAAGGTATTTTCTATTATTTGTAAGTCTTTTAAAATTACTGCTTGATTTTTTTTAAATCTTTTCTTCCTTTTTTTCTTTCTTTTTTATTTCTCAAAAAATTTTTTTATGAACTTGAAGTTGATCAGCTAGAAGGTCCACTTTTTTCATGAGCTGTCTGACACTTCCATTAGTAATTTGGAAAAAAAAAACAAAAAACAAAAAAAAACCAAAATACCTCTCTGACCTAACAGAGCTTTGGTTTGAATGCTGCGTGGAGGGTTAGACACACGCTTCTTTGGAAATCTGGATTTCCGAATTTAGCCATCAAATTTCACGAAGCCACCCTTGTCTGTGGGGAGAGTAGCAGCTAAAAGTGAAAGTGCCCCACAATTAACACTTTTGTCAACTCAAATTTGAAGCCAGCGTAAAATACCACTTCCTACTCTCGTGTTTAAGGGCAAATAAATCAGGGAAACTTGAGGACATATGAAACATTTGGTGGCTGCAGAAGTACTTCCCAGTTGGGCTCTACGGTGCTTACACATGGAATAGTTAAGAACTGGGACCCCGGGATGTCAGATGGAAGTTTTGGTTCGTATGTAATTACATACAGACGGGGGAGGTGCTCTGGGCCCTCTCTTCTTTTTTAATCATCTCAAATATGCAGTCCACCAGCCAGTAGCATTAAGGGTCATAAACCAGTGGGAAACAGGAAATCTAAGGTAGAGGTTTAGCATGCCTCTGCTGAGGGCTTTTGGTTTGTTTGCTATTGTTGCTGACTCTAATGGGAGGCCTCTGTGGTCATTTTTCGGGAAGTGAGCATCTAACTGGCAGGTGTTGTGGTCATGCGGTTTGCCCATGGCGACAAATGAGGGATCCGGAGTCCTTGATTTCCGTCAAGAAAAGGCAATCTCTCTCAACTATACCAGGACATTTCCTCAACATTTTTTTGGGGGGGTCAATTAAACTGAGACCCTTAATGTTACTTTAATGTAAAGTTGTATATTTTTGACTGTGACATACTTTATTAATTTAAAGTAATTAGTGCTTAAGCCTTCAGAACTGTTAGTATTAAGAGTAAGATTTTAAGTGGTGTTAAACATCCTAACAAGTTCGTTCCAAGTCAATCAGCTGTAGTCAGGAACAGACCTTGACTGGTTTTTGGGGGCAACTTCTCACTTGCCCTTGACCCTAAATCCTTGGTGTGTTTGAAGAATAAATAAAAAGAGATTGAAACTGGTCCAAGGTTAGAGTCACATCCTTGACAACTTTAAAAAAAATTATTAGGAAATTAATATTAGCCTTTTTCATTCTGACTGAAAGAAAGTTATTAAAGGATTAGTTGTGCGTGAAATTAAATAGTATTTTGCTTCTGCATACTGAAGAAGTGGGTTGGGGACTTGGCATATTTAACAAGTTTCCGGAAAGGTTTCAATTTGGAGAAAAAAAAAGTTCAGCATTTCCTTTGCGATTCTGATTTCGTCACTTGCTGCATGGATCCGATGGCGTAGGTTAGTGTCTGGTTTGGGAATCCCAATGAAATAACTTTCAAACAATTTGTACCCATGGTTAAAGGTGGAATGAGACCCAGTTTCCCCCCAATCCTTCAGTTTAAGCTCATAAATTGTAGGTGAATGTGGAATGAAATCATCTGTGATATATGATGTTCATTTACCAAATGAGCTCTTTTGATGTTGCCTGTTTTTATGTAAAACACGTTCTTAAACTAATAAAGTAATATCTCTTGGTGTACACAATGCCCTTCGCTGCTGGGCCAGCTCTTCGGTTTATGTTGCCATCATGGAGTAAAATTTCATTTCAGTTCAATTCAGAATTGACACATTCAGTCCAGGGAGGAATAACCCAGCTGTGTTCAGGGTTGGGGGGCAGGGTATTCTCTGTACAAGGCTTTAAAAATTAGTCATGCGGTCAGAATGTAGCTTTCCCACATGTCCTCCGCAGCACGGTATGTATTTCATGAGCATAATTCAAAAACAACTATTCCAAAAATGTCCCTTTTCATATATTACCTTCCTGGCTGGGCCAGGGACTCGGACAAACACAGAGAAAGCAAATACTGTCCAGCCTCATTTTATCCTTCAATCTCCATGCGCAAGCTCACCAGAGGAGACTGTTATTTTAATAGCTAACCTGGAATTAGCTGCCATTTTGTTGCCCCTTCCCATCAAGTATTCCGTGTGCAAGCTGGGTCTCAGAAAACATGACAGAGCTGGATGATGGAAGAAAGTTCTTTTCTATTGTGGTGTCAGGGCCAGATTGAAAAGTCAGCCAGCAAGAGTGACTCCAGGTCCCCCGGTATCACTTTTATAAATATGTATTTTATGAAAATCACTTTTATGATATTTTATGAATATCTCCAAGCTCTTGTAAAATTGTCACCTTCCCTGCCACCCATGGGCTGCTGAAACACCTGTCTTCCCCTTGGCTCTCAGTAGAGAAGTCATTAGGCTTTTTGGGGGGACTCCTCTCTCTGGTTTAAGGAAACTGTTGGCCTTGCCAAAAATCTGTCATTCGAAACATAGGTGAAAAGTCTTGGTCACAACTCTAGTGTTGAAGATGCTAGAGCTGCCACCCACAGGTAAATGGGAAACAATGGCCTTCCCTGACTACAGGCCACAAGGACTGGGGGTCTGGAAAGGAGGAACGTGTTCCGCACAGAGCAAGCAGTTATGAAAACAGCAGGAAATGGGTGATGAGAAACGGGTATAGCAGCAGCGTGGAATTTTCACAGGCTTTCCTCTGTCTGAAGAGATAGCCTGAGCCTGGTCCAGTCTCCTCAAAGAGGGGCACTCAGACAAGACATGGGGCCATACCCAGCCCAGCTGGAGCAGTCAGACTCATGCTGGCCATCAGCACTGCGACAGATGTCCAAGTCAGCTTGCCTGCACTTCAGAACATTCATTCAAGGGCTCTTGAGTGGGTGCCAGAACTATGGGTGACACTTCATTTAGGCTTAGGGAGATGGAAAAAAAAGAACAAAAACAAAAGCATGGCCTGTTTTATTTTTTTGCTTTGGGTCAGAAGATTTGGAACACAAGAAAACACACTTGACAAAGATGCCATTTATTGGGATGCTTGGTTCAGCATTCGGATGACCTGTATACACCTAGCAAGGTCTTGTATGTTTATAGCAACTTTGATTCTTGAAAAGGTGTCTCTGCCATCTGCCCTTGTAATGGTACACATACCCCATGGTGCTCTTGGCTCGGCTCCTGGGCTCTGGGGTAGAAGGCATCCCAGAGTTCTCTCTGCCATCTGCAATTGCCGTTAAGATTTCAGCTTCTTATCCTACATTAACACTGTAATATGCCCATCGATGCAATAAACTTAGCCAAGACCTACTGTCAATGATATAGTTTAGACTGAAAGAAACTCCATTGCTCCTCTTCATAAGACCTTCATTCTAGCAAGAAATCTACTCTTTGGTCACTGGGAGCTACTGATTTATCACTCACAGATGGCCAAATACCAACCTGTCAGGGGCACAGCATCCCTACCAACTTGTCACTGGCTCCCAGCATGTGTAGACGGTGTAGGCTGCCGGCAATGCAGCCATTAGTCCCATGTAACTAGATCTGTGGTCCACACACTCCGGTGTATCCTCTTAGAAGCAGGGAAAAAAAGGGAGATGGGGAAGGAAACTAAAGTTGAAGACACTAACTGCGAAAGGGATCCAAGTTGCCAACGTCTTATCTTCGGGTGTGTCACATGGGTAGTTGAAAGAAAGTATCCTCAATGTCCTCCTCAAAACCAGGCTCAAGGGATGCTCTGGGTGGGTGTGTGGATTTAAAGTTCTCGGTCCCATCCACATTCTTCATCCAAGAGTATTTTGCAGCAGTCATACTTTGACAGGTGAACAGTAATAAGATGCCAGAAATGGTCCTATTGGTGCACCCCCATCTTAAGCCACGTTTCTTTGTCCATTCTTCCTGGACTCCCCAGATCCCCTCGAAGGACCCATTCCCAGCAAACACCTAGCAGAAGTTTGACCTGGGACCCCACATTTCTATCCAGTGTGAGTCATATACTCTTACTTCCAGTTAAGTCCCTATCACATGGTCATCCCTGGGGCACCTAAATGTGCCGTTCACTACCACTTTTCCAGGTTCATAGAAAGCAGCCATCCGGTACAATCTCAGGTGTTATAGCAAAAGCATAAACAGGGTGCCGGGGAATTCCTTTCCAAGGCCAATTTAATTGTGAGGTAATCACAGACGGCTTCAGGGAGGGGACCTTGCTGTTGGTCTGTTTCTGGTCACCAAATACCAGTGTGAGTTATAAAGAAAGGAAGATGATTTTGATTGACAGCTCTGGAGAAACTACGGCAAGGAGCCACATCGAGGGATAACTCTCTTGTGAGTACGGCACATAGGTGACGTGGAGGGAGGGGCAACGGGGGTCCGAAACTGGAAGACCATGTGCGCATGCTCTCTGTTTGCTCGGCTTATAAAGCACCTGGATTCAATCATGAAGGTTTTACTCTAATGACTGGATGCAATTTGAATTACCTTTAAAAGACCCCGCCTCTTTCGACTCCCACAAGGCCTCTAATAAGGGTTAGAGTTCACACAGTGAAACTTGGAGTCTGTCCTCAAGCCCCAACAGAGCCCTAAACCAGAGTCTGAAGACTGGAAGTGGGAAGAAGGCATTCATAACCGTGAGAAGAATGCACCAATATTCAGAAAGTATGACTGACCCCGGCATGATGGCGGCTTAGCTTACCCCAGTGAGGCAGCAGACAACCCCAGAACTGAGCCTTGCCAACCTACCACTATGGTTTTAGGAAAGGACAGGACCAACCTAACTCACAGCTGCAAGATTGCATGAAAACCAAACAGCCCCATCCCAGCACTGAACAAGGAGAAGATGGAGCAGGAAAGCTCTTAAGGAAGCCAGCCCGGCTATCTGGCATATGTTATGCCAGAAATATAGGCAAACATGCCCGTATCTTCCCACTAAGTCAGAATTTGTTGCATAACAATAAATTCATAAGGTTTAGTGTGTTTAATGGCAGCAGTCTGCCATAAAACCCATCTCACTAGACAGACTGACCAAGGTAAATATGGGTTCTTTTAGTCCCATCTTAACTGCTAATATTAACTAACACTCATAACACACATATACACACACACAGAGTTATGTGTGTATGTGCATGAATACAAGTTAAAGCAGCTGCAACTGAGTTTAAGAAGTTTTGAAAGTTGAGGAAAGGTCTGCATAGATAATGAACCCGACCCATTGGTGGAAGCTGCTGGTACCAGGCTCGAAGGAGATGCTGGAGAATCCAGAAAAGGCTGGCCTGAGTCTGGAGCAGGTAGTGGAGCAGGAGCAGGAAATGGGTCATGTCTAGGCACAAACAGGTGCATGAGCAGGCACCATAGGCTGCTCCGACCTATAAGGGAATGGGATGGGGATGGAGGGTTAATTAATCCAGTGGACAAGTCCCTGAGGCACACACAGGTGTTGGATGACAGGTTGGAACGCAACTGTACCATCACAGTGTTTGGTGTTCATCTCCTTATGGAATGGGAGAGATGCACCCTTTCCTCAATCGGGTATGCCAGTTAAGTTTGGGGCTTGCTTTCCCTCAATAATCTTAATGCACCCCTGTGCTTCTATAATCTCAGTTCTCTCCCAGTAAATTTACAGGGCAGCTCCCTTTCTAGTCCCACCAAATGAGACACGTGTTGGTGTGTGCTGGATGGATGATCCCTGCAGATGGTACAATCTCCAGGTCCACCCAGAGGTTCCAGTCAACCTCTGCCTTCAGAATGGGGGGGGGAGTTGTTTGTAAAATGTGGTTTCCCAAGGCAAAGCACAGCCTGAAAAAAAACCAAACAACAACAACAAAACAAAAGCAAAACAAAACAACAACAACAAAAAAAAAAAACCAACATGGCTTTATACAACATAGAGTAACTTAGAGCCTGACACAGCCTGGTCTCAACACCAGTCTTAAGCTGAAATACAATTGCCCTCTCAGCGATTAGCAGAGGCAGCATCCCAGGCAAACAAAAGAACCAGTCACATGTAATTCCAGCGCAACCAGGAATGTCCTGCTTGCACATCTCATGGCTCTCTTCCTGTGGGGAAAATATCCTCTCCTAGGTTGCTTCTCTTTGCTCTGGGGGAAAAAAAGAGGGGGGGAGAAGGAAGAGAAGGGAGAGAAGTGGAGGAAGAGAAAAGAAAGGAGGGAGAGGAAGGGAAAGATGGAGGGAGGGAGGCAAGAAGGAGATTCGCTGACCCTGAAAACCACTCTCTCCTACCTTCTTCCTAGACACGTCCACATTGTCACCTTTCCTTGATAGCAGGGTGATAATTAATGTTCCACCCAAGAGAGGTTTCGTTTTTCCACCAGAATTACCTATTAATTTGCTAGATTCTTCTGATTAAGCAGTGCGCCTGTCAGCGTGGGCTCATCATTCCGCACACCCTTTCATTTTCAACAACTAAATCAAGGCCCCACCGAACCCAGACATTTTCAATTTCCTCCCTCGCCGTGCGGATGCTCCCGTGTCTTTTAATAACGTCCTCGAGTCAGCTTCTGTCTCCCTGAGCAAAGCTGATTCTGCTTCATAAAAACCGCTATTGTTTCCACCTATCCACTCTATAGAGGAAGCAGCCGTTCGCATCCATGCCTGGAAATGGAAACCTGAAGACTCCCCGCTTGAGAGGAAGGCCTCGTGGTAACACACGGATATACCCGCCTGTTCAAAGGTCTTCTTTCCCCGGAGATTTTCGGGGGTGCTCCTGGAATGCCCACACCTTGGCGTGCGTTTGCGCACAGATGTTGCTAGCATGTAGATGTAGCCTAAGCAGGCTGCCACACAGAGCCGGCTGAAGACAGCGCCTTCCCTTCTCAATGGATTTGCACAGAAAACATTTGATAAATAAAACCGAGGATGGAGCAGCAACTGTCGCTTGTGTTCCCAGTTTCCTGAATGCCCAGAAATGCATTCGGGTGAGCAGGGAAGAGCCAGACCTCCAAGCCTCAGCAAGCAAGTACCAGGACTGTATGGCAGGTTTAGAAACTTTGTTGTCACCTGCCTATAGCTTTTTTCTTTGCCCCCGAACTAGAATCCAGTAGGCAGTGGGTGCCCCGGAGCTCAAGTGATGACTCCTGACTTTGTCCTCAATCTTTCAGCGGGACTTTCTGGACAGGCTAGAATTTGCCAGGTGAGACAGGGTACAGAGTATCGTGGAATCAAGTCAGGATATCTATGCCAGGTTGTACCCCCTCCCTGAACCCTCTTCCTCTCTCTGGGTTGCCCCTGCACTGCCCCAAAGGTGCATCGACTGCCTAAAAATTACTCAACTTGTAAATATCTGTGTAGATTGCATAGCTGTGTGGGCATATGCACATGTGTGTTGAAGGCTGTGATGTCCAACTGCCTGGCCCAGCATCCCACAGTGTTGACAGCCTGCTGCTGTTAGGGCCGCGTCGCTACGGGCATTACTGTTCTAGCCTGCTGTGCCCTCTGAACAGACTGCGGTAACGTGGGATGGACTCCCAGCCAGAGCTAGCCCCCAGTGCTCTAGTTACCCCCCTTCCATCATCCACACCAGTGCAGAGGCAGCTGCAGTAACTTTAGATTTGAACACTCAGTCTCACAAGTCCTGCTGTAAATCAGGAGGGCAGGGTCTGGCCCTGGGAAGGAAAACTGGGCTTCTTTCTTTTTGTTTCTTCTGAAGAAGCTGGGGGGAGGGTTGGGGGGGACTCCCCGTCTCCCAGCCTTCTTCCATATGCCCATTCTCTTCACAGATATCTGATGTGAAGGGCTGCCTGCTGGCTATTGGCATCTTAAAAATGTTTACATGTGGGATCCCCAGACCATTATCTCCCTTCCACATGAGGCCCACTTTAGCAGTCAGCCAGTTGCCCTGGTATTGACTTTCTTTCTTCCTGTTGATTTGGCTGACAGAAGAATCTCTGCTGGGAAGTGCACCCCTCCCCCATCTCTAGAGAGCTAGGGGCCTTGCCTTGCCACGTCCTGGATCTGTGAAGCAGAGAACATCCATCCGTGGGGCCCAGGAAGGAGAAGACCATATGTGAAGTATAAGCAGGGACTTATTTTGTGCAACAGATGCAAACTCAAGGCAAGCTTTTGAAATTCCACTTCTCCGGGCAGGCATGCACTTTCTTCCAGTCTTTTGCAAGTCACAGGTATAAACAAAGGCTTTCAACATGCTTCTTGGGTTCATAAATCACGATGAATTTGGTCCAACATGGTCTTCCTGATGGCTAGACACCTGAGCAGAGATCTCTGCATATACATCAGACTGTGGCCAGTAAACACAATCTAAGGATTCCAAGCTGAACTCACAGGTGGCTAACTAGGATACAAGAGAGGAGATGTATGTATCATCAGGGCTCAGACAGAACCTGAACGCATGAGCAGAGTTTCACACTGTCACAAGAGTCTATGCGAAGAGCATCAAGTCCAAAGTCTGCTGTGGCAGGGATACTGATGGTGAGACTATCATAGGGACCCTGATTATCATAGTTAATAATGAAGAGGTGTCAAAAGTTCAAAGGCAGAAGGTGTTTTTTAAAGATCCCTCTGCTGATAGAGTGAAAAGATAGTTTCAGAAGGGGTGCATGCATAAAACCAAGTAGGGACCTTGTGATACTTTAGAGGCAGTGAGATTGGGATAGTTATTACTGTGGAACTTTGAAGTAGAAATGTCCCCCGAAGACTCAAAGATATAAACACCTGGTCCCTCCTTGGCATTGCTGGTTAGGGAGGTCACAGAACCTTTAGGAGGTATATGCCTGCTGGAGGAAGTACATCAATGGGGGCAGTGATGGTTTATGGCCTCACTCCACTCCTCTGCTTATGTTTGTACTTAAAAATGTGACCTCTCCCATCCTGCTCTGGTGTGACCTCACCCATCCTGCTCTGGTTACTTGTTGCCATGCCCACCCACCACTGTAGACTGTCACCCAGAAGTACACTTTTGCCTCCCTGAGTCACTTCCAAACACGGTGTTTTATCACAACATCAAAAAGTAGCTCACACATCTTCATGTGGCTCTCACAAAAATATCTGACCAAAAAAAAAAATCCAAAGGAGGCAAGGTTTATTTGGGTTCATGATTCTAGAAGGATTCAGTTCCTCTTGATGAGGAAGGAAGGCGTGGCAAAGTTCGTGACAGCAGAAGCTTATGGTGATGTGTCTCGCATCACTGAGGACCAGAAAACAGAGAGATGCTGGAACTGGGGGCAGGCACAACCTTCAAAGGCCCAGTCCTAAACGCCTCCTTCTAGCAGCTGGATCCCACCTCCTTCAGGTTTGCGCAGGCTCCCAAATGATGCCACCAGATGTGGACCAGATGTCTAAACTATGAGTTAATGGGGGACAAGTCAGCTCCAGACTTTAACAGAGGTCCTTAAAGAAGCAGAGTGATAAGGGCAGAGGGAAGGAAAGGGAAACCTTCGGGAACCACAAAGAAGGCTAAAGTGATCCCCAGCAGTTAGTGATATTATTTGGGTAGTTTGGTACTATGCTATATATGACTAAAAGGAAGTGTGTGTGAGTGTGTGAGTGTGTGTGTGTGTGTGTACATCTGTGCACACCTGTGGGGTCCAGGGGTGTCATAGTTTGCTTTCTGTTGCTGAGATACACACCATGACCTAATGCAACCAGAGGGAGGAAAGAACTAGAGCAGAAACCATGGAGGAAAGGTGCTTATTGACTCACTCCCAGGCTCACGTTCAGCTACCTTTTCTTATATAGTTCAGACCCATCTGCCTATGAATGGTATGTAGCCTGAAGGTTTCCTGTGTCCTGCCTAGTCCTGCAGTCATTTATAAAATAATCATTCAGAGGCTTAATATTAATTAAAATTGTTTGGCTAATGGCTCAGGCTTATTACTGGATAGCTCTTACGTTTAAATTACCCATTTCTAATACTCTGAGTATCCCCGTGTGGCTTTGTGGGGTTACCTTTTCTCTATTACATCTTGCTGTTCCAGGGGGCTCACTGACATCTCTTTGACTCTGCCCTTCTTTACCTGTATCTCTGCTTGGGTTTCCCACCTAACTATATTCATCCCTGCCATAGGCCAAAGCAGCTTTATTCGTCAACCAATAAAAGCACACATATTTAAAGCATACAGAAGGACATCTCACATCACTTCCCCTTTTCTATCTCATTAAAAAGGAATGTTTTAACTTTAACATTTGTAAAATTACACATAATGAAACAGATATCAAGCAAGAATTACAGTTAAAATATTTAGTCTTTTCATTTGGCAAAATTAAAGAAAAAGTTATATTATCTATTTTTTGTGAGCCTAAAGCTTCAAATCGTTTTATCTTTTATTATAACTAAAGAAAACTATAATTATAACTATCTAGTCTTCAAATTCATCAAAGACCCCAGACATATATAATATTACCAAAGTAACTGGGAAGTGCATTGTAAGCAACTTCCAAAACTCTAGAAATGACAGAGATATCTGGTTGCCTGGACAGTCCAGTTCTTCTGTAGAATTGGAGAATTCATCTTTAGCCTACAGGCCTAGAATACCTGAAAGATTTCTCAGTGAAGCAGGAAATTCGAAGGCAAAATTCATCAGTTGCTTTTTTCTATGTCCTGCAGACTTTCATGAAGCAGGAACACCAAAGGACTGTCTCATCTTATTTTGGCAAACTCAGTAGTCATTTTCCTGTGGATCGTGTATATCCAGTTCATACAGTATATTGTTAAGCAGTCCAGGAAAGAGTAGTTTCTTGCCGAAATGGCTAGCCTTGTCATATTGAAAGCAAATTTCATAAGGAGTTGCTTCAACACCCATCATCCTCTTGAAGTAATTGGTGCTGCCAGAGCAGACATATTTCATTGTTGAGAGAAGTCTAAGTTCTTAAAACATTTTAAATGCCATATTCTGTAGGTCTTTGAATTGCTTGAAGATTACCTGTCCATTTGAAATATATTTCTGCAGATCTAGAAAACCTGACTAACATGATTATAAGTTTGACTATTATAGATTACTATTAATTTGTGTTTCTTTGCTATACATTACATGTTTTAAAAGAGATGCATAAACACAATACCTTAAACAAGAGTAGAAATATACATGTAGTACAGCAAAATTGACCTTAAATCTGTGTCAATAAACCAAAATCCATACCAATGTAAAGTATTTTGAGGTTAACAGTTGTTTTTTGGATTAAAGTAGATTCAATAATCTGCCCCTTTTTATTATCATAATAATCTATCCTTTCCTCATAATATCCATATTATATCCCCCCTTTTTAGAAAAAGATTGACTATGTCCATTAACCATTTATAACCAACCCCCTTTAAAAGACAACAAACATTCATAAACAATATTTTGGGAATTTGGGCATAGTTTTCTATACTACTTCCTGTTGATTGGGGCACTGACAATCTTATGGGTATCCTGAAAAAATTTAGAATTATGGTCAAGTCCTGACAGGGATATTTTGTGTGGCTTCTCCATCTCAGCCAGTAGCCTTGAAGTTGTTGTGAATGTTTAGTCACCTGGGACATCACTTCCACTGGAGATCATTCAGGGGGTCTTGCTCAATCAAACAATATTAACCTGAAAGGAATCCATAGCTTCTCATCTTCTGCAGAAACAAGTAACTGTGTCCTCCTATATCAATTAGCAGTCAAAAAATGTCCCCACAAATATTTCCACAAGACAATCTGATGGAGACAATTTCTTAACTGAGGTTCCCTCTTCCAAAGTGACCCTAGGTTTGTATCAGGCTAGTAGCTGACGCTAACTGTAATGGAGGTCTGACTTTTCAATATATTGATTTCAGGTGCTTTGGAACAATTGGCAGGAGACAGTAAGAACAGGTAGGTTTGTGCATGGTGACTTTGGAATGGAACTCAACAGTGGTCATGGAAACCTTAAAGGCTAGGCACCATCACCAAAGGAGATGTGTTTGTATGGCAGAGAAGAAGGCCAAGCAGGGACACACACACACACACACACACACACACACACACACACACACACACTGGTAAGAGGAGATACTTGAAGACAGAAAAGATATCACACACATCAGGAACCACAGATTTAAACAAAACATGGGGTTCATGAGAGGCCATTTCAGAGAATGTGACCATTAGTGTGAAAGTCAGCTGAGTTATTTTGGAAGTAGAATATGCGGTTGCTGAAGTCAATACCAATCAAGAAGGAAATATCAAAGCTACTTACTGAGCTTGCTATGTCAGGGACCGAGTCACCAGCACTGTGTTGGGGACATAGATTCAGAGGCAAACAGGAATGAGGAACTTTGTAGTTGTTGTTCTAGCCCACTATAAAAATGTATATATCCTGATGCAAGCTGTCAACAGCATGGGGGCTGTTGAGGGACCTGGAGAAGGGCTCGCTGGAAGTGGGACATCCTGTAGATTTCATTAAGAGGATTATTGGCTTTCTCTGGTGAGTCCTAAGTTAGAGACTGAAATGAAAATGAGAGAAGCACAACTAATTTGTAGTATTGCTCAAATTAGTTGTCAAGTCATAGACATTTAGTTGAATGTTCTAGAAGTTACTATTAGGTTTCCAGGATTGGGGGCAGAGATAGTAACCTGGCTTCCTGTAAATCTGGCTTATAACAAGTTAACTTCCTGAGTAATTTACTGTAGATATGTATTAGGGTAGTTTCCTTGACATGAAACTGCAGGTCATGTGTCAGAGTTCCATTTTTTTTTTCAATCTATTCTAGCCATTTTCCATTTGATCTCTCAGGATTACTAGATTAGTTTCCTGGGAATTTAGTAAAAGTTACAGACTTGCTGTAGGAACTGAAAAGGTGATAACAATCCTGGGTCAAAAGGGAGGGATAAGAGAGCATAACAATTTTATTTGGCCATGGTTTCATGTGACACGGGAGCCTTCATACTGAGGATCCAAAGACTTTTAGCATCAGTGACGCCCGGACAGTTGTGAAGCATAGAGTAGGAGCAGTTACGGAGAAGATAGTAACATACTGCAGCATGCAGGACTCCATCAAGGCCTGCACGTTCAGAATCTTCCTGGCCTCCGCGTGCAGTGTTCCCTCCTAGATATTCAGCCTCCTTTCTGGAATAGGAAACTTATGACCTACAATCAGACAGAGTTGATCTAAGAAATAAATCCCTTATGGATACTTCCCTTACGCAGAAATGTGGGATAAAGCTATCACAGAAATGTAGGAGAAAGCTATCATAATCTCCGCCAGCTTTGTGACTCACTTTGGGAGGGTAACTAAGCAATAGTCAAGGAATTATCCCAGCTTCCTGCATTGTACAGCAGAGAGGTAGGTAGGTTGAAAGTTTTGAGACAAGCCGGAAAGTGGTAGCACATGCCTTTAATTCCAGCACCTGGGAGGCAGAGGCAGGCCCTAGTCTCTACAAAGTGAGTTCTAGGGCAGCCAAGGCTGTTACACAGAGAAACCCTGTCTCAAAAAACAAAAACAACAACAACAACAAAAAACCCCAAAACCTGTCTCATAACCAAAAAGTTATGAGATAATCTCACAAACAAAATTGCAACTACAATGAGCATAAATAATAAGATGGGACATTTTGAGAGATTCTACAATGGTGTTTAATGGAGGTAAGGAGGTCATTCTAAGAAGAGTTGAGCCTTGAACTGAAATTAGGATGCATAGCAAAGCATTTAGGAAAATAAGAAAGAAGAGAACATTTGGGGAACAGCTGTGAGAGCTTCAGGGGCCAAGGAAGCAAGACCACCTTAGCATTGATTTCTGGAAAGTGTAGAGAGAGAATGGGCCAACCAGGGAGGTCTAGTGCTTATCCCTCACATAAGCAAAAGTCATCAATGGGTTTTAAGCAGGAGATAGGGCTGATGACACCACTCCCATTTCACAAGAAACACTCTGGCTGCATTCTAGAAAGCTAAGGAGATGTTAGTGTTGCTGGGAAAGCAGGATGGACAGTAATACAAATAAGAAAGTGTCATCTTGTGGGCGAAGGCTGGGGAAGTCTCAGGTGAAAGAGAGAGAACCTCTGGCCAGTGTTTCATTGGGGACCAGCCTCAACAAAAATACCTCTCACCAGAGTAGAGGCATGGGGATCTAGAAATACAGTAAAAAATACAAAGACGCGGATGAAAATAATAAAATGGAGAATCATATAAGATAGTATCGGAAGGGAATTTCCAGTGAGTACTGAAATTCGCCTGTTTTTACTTT
Source organism: Myodes glareolus (assembly GCF_982192425.1). Classification (NCBI taxonomy): domain Eukaryota; kingdom Metazoa; phylum Chordata; class Mammalia; order Rodentia; family Cricetidae; genus Myodes; species Myodes glareolus. The sequence goes on along the minus strand of NC_142045.1, from coordinate 29,399,176 downwards.
CAAATTGCTTTAAATACCTCTGCCCACAAAAGGTAGGAGTAAGACAAAAACTGCATTAACATGATACAAGGAAACCAATTGAAGGTTGTGGGTTACCTCCGTAGTTAAACATTCTGTTGCTAGAACCAAACAACTCACGCTCACACCCTGGACCAAAACATTCTGTAGGCAAATCACTCCCTGGGTGGAATCCAAAGTTATCTCCATAAAAAACTGGACCCTTAGTTGGGTCCTTAGATTTGTTTGAAATAGGCACGTACCTACTCTATCAGCCAGGTCTGGATATTAGTCGCACCTGTTGGCAATAACCTTGAGAGAGCAGAACTCTCTGAGCTACGCCTAGGTGGGAACTTTGAGGTAGAAACACAATAACCTTGAAGGAACTAGAGGTCAGTTCCAACGCTCTGACCCTTGGTCAACGTGGAAATCGGCCCACATTTTCAGGCCTCCACACGTTTCCATATTCTTATCTTTGTCCAGGAGTTCAGAATTCGGTAAGGAAGAACAGAGGAAGTTAGTCACAATGCAGAACACTAGCAGGGTGAAGGTGGATGTTTCCAGAAGGAGCTGTATCTATCTGAACAGCAGTTACGGACGTGATGTGGTGGCTTTTCAAGATATGCTCTTCAAAGGAGTTTAAAAGACTAAACAAAAATGTTTTGGTATGCTTACTTTTATCTAAGAAGCTTCCTTAGTGGGTGGGAGTATAAGGTGGCTTATGAAATGAACTATACAGGTTCACTGACTGGGAAGATTTTTTTTTAAAAAGCTAAACAAAGCAGGTCAAAGGAATTCTTGCTACACCAGATCACAGGTGTGTGTTTTTACTGTAAATGTGGTTCATAATCCTGTTTGTGGAATTTTTGTCAGAAAATGGATTATATTATATGCAATATATGATATTATATTATAATGGATATACAATGTGCAGGAAGCTCTTTTGCAGGTTCTGGTGAATGAGAGGTACCTTTCCCTTCCAATGTCCCATCTTTCCATTCCATCTCATGAGAGAAGGTGCTACCTCCAGCTAGTGCCAGTGGAAGATGAAGAAAATGGATGTTTAGAAGCTATTATTAAAAATGACTTTAACATGAGGGGTTTTGAACCACAGCGATCAAATATATCCAAATGCTTCCTGCCTACAGAAGCGGTGTGTCCCATCCACAAAACAGGTTGGTGGGGGCAATGTAGTTACATGCTGACATTAACTTTAATTGTATTGTTCTTGAGGTGACTTTGAAATACCCAAGAGACTCAAATATGCTGTTGGATGTCAATCTGCATGTCAGAAGAATTACAAATGTGATATTAATTGTCTTGTCGCTATGACAAATGCCTGAGATCAGTAACTTAAGGAAGGAAGGGTTTATTTGGCTCAGAGTTCAAGAGTACAAACAGGCTTATCATGGTGGAGGACTCACAACACACGAGTGAAACAGTTGGTCATACAAGAGGAAAACAAGCAGAAATTTAGCAACACATGTGCCTCATCTGCACATAGGTGATATCCCAGGGAAAATGAGTAAGTCTCAAAGAAGTGGCTTGGAGTTCAAATCACATTTTCTCCTACAAGGAAGGAAGGTGTTGGAGAAGAAGGGACAGTTTCAAAAGTGTCCAACAAAATTGATGTAGCTCATGTCTTTGTCCATCAATGAGACATGGGCTCCCTCTTTTATGGAGGAGATACACAAACAGATGCTTTCTCCCCATCTCCACGTAGGAGTGCTAGGATTACAAGCAGCTTCTTTTTGGTTTGTTTGTTTTTAGTAGGGTACTTTTATTTGTTTGTTTGTTTGTTTGTATTTATCCATTGAACATTAATCCTGCTTTTTTTAAGAAAGGAAAAATACTAAGAAAAGGTTATTGTAGTGGGATAGATTTGAGTTTTTCTCCATTTAGTTTGTTGTTGGCTGCTGGCTTGCTGTATATTGTCTTTATTATGTTTAGGTATATTCCTTGTATCCCAACTCTCTCCAAGTCCTTTATCATGAAGGAATGTTGCATTTTGTTAATGAGTTTTTCAGCATCTAACAAGATGATCAGGTGGACTATTGTTTTCCATTTTGTTTGTATAGTGGATATATTGACAGATTTTCGTATGTTGAACCATCCCTGCATTTCTGGGATGAAGCCAACTCAATCAGGGTGTATGATTTTTCTCATATATTCTTGGATTTGGTTTGCCAGCATTTTATTGAGTATTTTTGCATCAATGTTCATGAGTTTGAATGGTCTGTAATTCTCTTTTTTGGTAATGTTTTTGTGAAGTTTAAGTATTAGGGTAATTGTAGCCTCATAAAAAGAGTTTAGCAATGTTCCTTCTGTTTCTATTGTGTGGAACAATTTGAGGAGTATTGGTTTATTAGTTCTTCTTTGAAAACCTTGTAGAATTCTGCACTGAAACCATCTTGTCCTGAGCTTTTTTGGTTGGGAGACTTTCGATGACTGTTTCTATTTCTTTTGCAGTTGTAGGTCTATTTAATTTACTTATCTGGTCTTGATTTAATTACCCTGATAACCAAACCACGCAAAGCCATTTCAAAGAAAGAGAATTACAAACAATTCTCACTTGTGAACAATGATGCAAAAAAAAAAATACTCAATAAAATACTGACAAACCAAATACAAGAATTCAAGAAAAATCATCTACCATGATCAAGTCTATATCTATTGCCATGCACAAAACTCAAGTCCAAATGGATCAAAGACCTCAACATAAATCCAACCACATTGAACCTCATAGAAGAGAAAGTGGGAAGTACACTCGAATGCATTGGCACAGAAGACCACTTCCTAAATATAACCTCAGTAGTACAAACACTGAGAGAAACAATTAATAAATGGGACCTCCTGAAATCAAGAAGTTTCTGTAAAGCAAAGAACACGGGCAACAAGATGAAACAACAGCCTACAAAATAGGAAAAGATCTTCATTAACCCCACATTAGCCAGAGGTCTGATCTCCAAAATATACAAAGAACTCAAGAAATTGGTCATCAAAAGAACAAATAACCCAATAAAAAAAATAGGGTATAGACCCAAACAGAGAACTCTCAACAGATAATCTGATATGACTGAAAGATACTTAAGGAAATACTCAACATCTTTAGTCATCATAGAAATGCAAATCAGAACAACTCTGAGATTCCATCTTACACCTGCCAGAATGACCAAGATCAATAACACTGTTGATGACTTATGCTGGAGAGAATATGAGATAAAGGGAACAAACACTCTTGCTTTGCTGGTGGGAGCGCAAACTACCACAGACACTTTAAAAATCAGTATGGTGATTTCTCAGAAAATTAGGAAACAAGCTACCTCAAGATCCAGAAATAGCACTTTTGAGTATGTACCCAAAGGATACTCAAAGGTACCACAAGGACATGTGCTCAACTATGTTCACAGCAACATTATTTGTCATAACCAGAACCTGGAAACAACCTAAATTGCCCCTCGACTGAAGTACACAATGGAGTACTACACAGCAAGAAAAATAATGGCATCTTGAAATTTGCAGGCAAATGGATGGATCTAGAAAACATCATATTAAGTGAGGTAACCCAGACCCAGAAAGACAAATATAAAATGTATTCACTCATAAGTGGCTTTTAGATACAAAGCAAAGAAAAACCAGCCTACAATTCACAATCCCGGAGAACCTAGGCAAAGAGGACCCTGAGAGAGATATACATGAATCTAATCTACTTAGAAAGTAGAAAAAGACAAGATCTCCTGAGAATATTTGGGACCATGGGAATCATGGGAGAAGGCAGGAAGGGAGGGAAGCAGAAAAAAACATGTAGCTCCATAAAAACCATAGAAAAAGTAAAAAAAAAAAAAAAAAGAAAAGAAAAGGTTATTGTAGAAAATTGGATGCCAACCTTAATAGGAGAGGAAGTGCCTAATCTCACTGCAAACATATGCTATGGTTGGTTGGTGTCCCTGGTAGGCCTGAAGAGAAACTTTCTGAAGAGAAACAGAGGAGCAGTGGCTGGGGAAGAAGAAAGGAGGGAGGAGAAACTGTGTTCTGGACATAAGAGCAGAAAGAAAGAAAGAGAGAGAGAGGGAGGGAGGAGGAGAGGGAAGGGGAGGGGAGGGGAGGGGAAGGGAGGAGAGGGGATGAGAGGAGAGAAGAGGGGATGAGAGGAGAAGAGAGGAGAGGAGAGGAGAGGAGAGGAAGAAAGAAAGAAAGAAAGAAAGAAAGAAAGAAAGAAAGAAAGAAAGAAAGAAAGAAAGAAAGGAAAGGAAGGAAAGGAAGGAAGAGTGGAGGTTATGTGGAGAACAAAAGGAAGGAATGAGTAACTGTAATTCTCCTAATCGGAGTACAAAGTTACCAGCAAAATTCACTACACTAGAAATGACAGAAAAGGTGGAATCCTGTCCCTCCTGGGGTTTATAAGTTATGTCAGGGCTCAGGACATGATATCCCAAAATATGGAAGCTTGACATACTAAATATTTTAAGCTTGAGGAAATGGGGGAAGTCACAGAAGCCAGAAGTTCACTCTCTGATCTGCCTTTCTCCCCCGGAGCAGTTCATAAAACAAGTCATAAGATCACAGAGAGGAAGCCCTCCTTCGGCTTGGAAAGGAGTGAGAATCAAAGCAAACAGGCCTTCGTCAGCATCATTATATCAAACCCTCTCGCCTTCCAGTCACGTCTCTGCACAATGCTCTGTGAAAATCACTCTCCCCAGATCTTTGGGTCTTTATTTCTGAAATCTTCTATGCAACATAAAAGTTTTATTCAATACATATTTACGACTTTCTTTAGTTGATCTGCCTTTTGTTGTGGGGATCTCAGCCATAGAGGGGTGCAGAGGTAGAATATATACCATAAACAAAACAAGAATTATCCATTGTTTTCACTGCATTTGAGATACCATCTAGTTGTTATGTGTTATATTTTGATAAACCACTTCCAAATAATCCTTATTATTATTTAGGTCCCTATGCCATTGACCAACTGCCTTTTAGGGTTCGTATGGGGCATGTGGCCATCCGCCTGTCAGCGAGGCAGCTGGACTTCTTACAATGGAGGTAGCAGGGCTATTTGTCCCTCATCATCTACCAGGCTACCCAGGGTTTCTCCCGTGGCAGAGTTCCAAGGCAGGGAAAGGAAATGCTTCAGTCTCTTGAGGTCCAGACTCCGAACCCGAGCGTCATTCCTGCCATCATCGATTGATCAAAGCAAGCTGTAATGCCAGGCGAGATTTAAGGGGCAGAGAAACAGAAGACCTCCAGAACTACATTGGAAACAGATGTGGCTACAAGCAAGAGAATAATTGCCAACCATCTACCACGTCATCAGTTTAAAGACATGCCATTGTTATATGATCTGCCATTTTAAGATGACTGTAAATGGGGGTAAAGCCGTCTATGGACAAGAGACACCAGTGATTGTCAGATACATTCCAATATTAGAGATATTTAATGTCGGAAACATATACATCATAAATCAGTGAAATACACTAGTTAGAAAGGCATAACTTCTGTAATGTATATAATAACTTCTTACATATAACATACATAAATATATATAACTGGGCAAGGTGATCAGAAGTGCTGAGAATAGGAACACAAAGGCCGGCACAGCACCCAGGGCAGGCTTCACTGCAAAGGGTGGAGCCAAGGCTATGAACATTTGATGGAGTTTTGCAGAGAGCTTGGAATAGCCAATAGCGAAATTTATAAGCAAGAACATGCCTATAGCCAGGCATGGCGGTGGCAGTGACCTTTAATCCCAATACTCAGGAGGCAGAGACAGGAAGCTCTCTGAGTTCAAGGCTAGCCTGGTTTATAGAGTTAATTCTAGGACAGCCAGGGCTACACAGAGTATCCCTGTTTCAAAATACAAAACAATAACAAAAAACAAAACAGAATCTGCCTGTCTGCTCACAAAATGGAAAGTGTGATGCGGGAGGAGGGAGCAGTAAGAGATTATATCCAACTTACCCATCAGATAAAACCCAGAGCCAACTGTAAAAGTTCGAAGTACTTTACTGAAGGTCTCAGAAATAGCAGTTCTGGAAACCGGGCTTCAAAGAGCTTTGGTTTGATGATCCCAAGGCTGCAGAGAAAGCAGGGTCTGAAAGAGGAAATCAACAAAAAGGGAACTGGTTGCAAAAGAGGGCGAGTAGGTCCTGTGTGTCAGGAGCTCTGTGACCAAGAGAAGAGAAAAGAAAGAATATCTAGACTCAGTAAATATATCCAACAGTCATGACGCCAGTAACTCTGTGGTGGGTTCTTTGCATCTTTGGGCATCACGGAATGATCCCTTCAAGCTGCCCACAGTCCTTAGGTAGCTGCTGTAGTGGTCTTGGTGTGGAAGTCCCTTGCTCTTACTGGCTTCCAGATGCCATTGGGAGCGGTTTACAGTGTTGTTTTCATAAGAAGTGCTTTCCATTCTCACAGAGGTGATGGGGAGGAAGATCATGAAGACTTTCAATGAGACAGAAGGTGTGAGCAGAAGTAACTCCTCGTGGATTCAATGCTGTGGTGGGATCACTCTGCTGCTGGGAAAACAGCGGGAGACCCTTGCAGGGGTCCGTAGACGTGATGGTAGTTTCCCTGGGACAGCAGACATAGGTGTGCTTGGGAGGTAGGGGTCAAAAGCTCCCTGTGAGCTGTGACAAAGCCGGGTTACTCCCAAGAAGTCAAGCCCCTAGGGTAATGAAGAGAACGGAGGGTATTCTCTGAGTGACCAAAGGCAGAAGGCATGAGATCAAGACTTAAATTTTCTAACCGGAAAGTTTAGGTTTTGTCTATTAAATACTGAAATCCGCTTTTTAGCGCTCTTTCCTCAGGGAGTATTCACCCACAGGTTAGTGTTGCTCTTGCCTGTTTCAAAGAAACTTCTTTTTACAGCAGATGGAGGTTCCCCCAGAGAACCACAGCGGGTCAACGTGCAGAGAGTAAGGGATGCCCTTCCCCACATGGGAGCTGTAGAGCACAATCCCTACCCTCAAGGCTAAGAAGATGTTGCAGAAGGTGAGGAGGGGGGCAGAAAGTCTGTAAGAGCCACTGTGGAAGAAGAGAGATAGAAACAGTGTCTTCTGGTTGAGACAGGCCTGTTATACCCACGGACGCTCAGCAATATGGTCTTTTTAGTGATCCCATATTGGCAAATATTTCCTTTGTTTCTAATGTTGTATGACTCTCAGTGGCGTCAGTGAAGAGTCTCTGGAACACTTTTGGCCTCTTCCTCCCATTTCTGCTCGTGTTCCAACACCAAGACAACTCTTTATGAACTCCCAGAGAGGAACAAATCAGAACCGACGGCTTCAGGTGACTTTCAGATCGACAAACACATGAGTCGTTACTGTTCTCATCTCTGTACCAAAATGCTTGAATTTAGAAACAAGGTGGTGGGGATAGGGGGTGTGCTTTGGTTCACAGGTTCAGAGCCTTCCCCACCACAGTGAGGAAGACCCGGAGAGGACTGTGGCAGCAGAACTCTGTGAGGGGTCTGGTAGCGCGAACTCTAATTGGTCTTAAGAATAAAAAGCTGGAGCCGGATGTTAGGGAGTGAAAACTGAAAGACCAGAGAAGCAGAGCAACAGCCACTAGAGGAACTTCTTACCTCCACAAATCCTCAGACCGGGTGGGCAACCCTGTATCTAGGAATCCTCAGACTGAATGCTGAGCTCCTGTCTCCTCCAGCCTAACGTTCCATCCACTCTGCCCAACCGTATCACTTCCCCTTTCGCTCCTTAGGGCTGGGAGTGAGGGTGTGAGCCAGCACCACTTGGCCATTTCTCTTTTAGACTGATTCAGTGGTGATTTTGAACTCACAGAGAGCCATCTGGCTCTGTCTCCTAAGTGCTGGGATTAAACGTGTGCGCCACCACTGCCTGGCCTTTCTGGCTAACACGCATGGCCAGCTCCTCACTCTGATCCTCAGGCAAGCTTCATTTGTTAAAGTACAAACAAAATATCACCACAAAAGCCCCCAACACTTCAGCGGATCCACAAGTAAAGAGTCCAGGGCAGAACAAATGACAAGCTTCCAGTGACCTCTTTCTGGTCAGGTCCCATGTCCCAAAGCTTCTACAAGCTTCTGAAACAGTACCGCTGGATAGAAAGTGTTCACATACATAAGCCTGGGGCAGGGGCATTTTCACATCCAAACCATAACAACGTCCATGCTCTTAGAAGCCTGCAACCCCCAAGTTTACAGGGACAGAAAGCCCTGTGGAGACCTCACCTGAACATCTCTTCCTCAGTGTCCTTTCTAATATCCTGTACAATCAATGGTCAAATCTAAGTAAATTGTTCTCTGGATGCTGTGAGCCATCCTAGCAAATAGCTGAACCCAAGGAGAGGGTCACAGGAACTTTGTTTTATAACTGGTGATCGGAAGCACCAGTTACTGACTGGAACTTGTGACTTGCATCCCAAGTGGCGGGAACAGTCTTACAGGAAGGGGCCCCTACGCTGCAGGATCGAATTCTGTCTGCAGATAAAATGTGTCAGAATTCAGTTGAATTTGGGGTACCAACTTATGTTTCCTAGAGAGTTACCTGATAGGACAGGAAGGGGGGTCCATACACAATATGGTCCCAGAAACATCCCGTGCTAAGTGTTTTGTTACTTTCAAGTCACAGGAAGCACTTGTTTTCCCACGGCTTGTATGTCCTCAGAGCAAAGTCTTCACGTGCACCAACTCTTTCTTTAGTATAAATGCCTGGATCAAACCTTTTGGACAGCTCATAGGTGCGTGTGTGTTTGTGTGTGTACAGGTACACACACACGTATGTGCACATTTGGAGGTCAGAGGTCAACCTCGTGCTGTTCCTCGTGAGAGCCATTGTGGTGGTTGGAAAGCAGATGGTCCCAAGGAGAGTGGGCCTTGTTGTAGTAGGTGTGGCCATGTTGGAGGAAGCGTGTCACTGTGGAGGTGGGTTTTGGAGTCTCCTATATGCTCAAGCCATAGCCAGTGAGACAGTTCACTTTCTGTTGCCTTTGAATCAAGATGTAGGTTTCTCCAGCACCGTGTTTGCCTGCGCACTGCCAGATCCCCAACCTCCACGCTCCCCAGTGTGATGATAATGGACTAAACCTCTGAAATTGGAAGCCACCACCTTCATTAACTGTTTCCTTTTATAAGAGTTGCCATGGTTATGGTGTCTCTTCACAGCAATAGAAAGGCTAAGACAGTCATCTGTCTTGATTTTTAAGAATGGACCAATTCCTGGGTGGTAGTGGCACATGCCTTTACTCTCAGCGCTGGGAGGCAGAGGCAAGCAGATCTCTGTGAGTTCAAAGCCAGCCTGGTCTACAAAGCTTGTTCCAGGACAGCTAGAGCTGTTAACACAGAGAAACCCTATCTCGAAACACCAACCTGGGGTTTATTAATTAGGCTGGGCAAACTGGCCAGAGAACCTCGGGGAACTTCCTGTCTCCTTACCAAACACTGGGATTAAATGTGTGCACCACTGTCGCCTGGGTGTTTACATGGGTTCTGGAGGCTGAACTGGGCTTCTTATGCTTATGTGCAGACTGAGCTGGCCCCGCCCCCAGTGCAGCCTGTATATTTTTGATATGATTGATACATGTGGCAAACTTGCTGTTCGGAAAGCATATTTCAGTTCGTGTTTTCACCACAGTGAACATCTATTTTCTTGCATCCTTGGCTGAGGTCATGCTCAGTCAGAGACTGAGATTAGGGCAAAGAATTCATGGGCTGAAAATAATTTTACTGTCGAAGCAGCAAAAAGCGGAAGGAACAGCTGCTGTTCTGTGCTGCTGCTACAATCTGTGCCCTGTTAAATCCTCAAAACTATGCCAAACAGTTGCTAAGAAACAAACCCAGAATCAAAAGGTTAGTCTACTGTCAACATCAGGATATAGTCCCTGGATCCAGCAGTTTGGGTACCAAGGGCGGAAACACACCTAAATACATTCGAATCCACTGAAAGTCACAGAACACCCTTGGGGTCAGAGGTGAGCAAGAACAAAGATTTAAAACAAAACAAACAAACCAAAATACTAAGCAAACAAAAACCAATCTCACAAAATTCTAACTTCAGCCCCATGGGGGGCAAGGAGGGGGAACAAGAGCCTTGAAGCATCCAAGGTCAAATAGCACAGGAGAGGATGGACAGCAACAAGCGCTCACTTCAGGAGCCACTCCAAGAGGTTCCCTTCAGCCAGCAAGAAGAAAGCTTCAAGAGGAAACTTCAAGAGCTTAAAAGCATGCTGGCTTTATTGTCTTCCTCAACTGTACAGAGGGAAGACGCGAAATTGTGAGCTCGCACAGCGGGAGAAATCATGAGGCGGCCACAGCGGTGGAAGCCGGGCCGCTGACAACTGGGAGTGTTTGCTGGGCTTCATCCCCAAGCTGGGAGGACTGGAAGGAGACCCTGTGTGCCGAAGCCAGGACACCTCAAAACAAAGGCTTTCCTGGGGGCTTTCCAAGGGCAAATGGTAACAGCAATCATGAGAGCAATGCTGAATTGCCTGTTGGCAGGCATTGGAGCCCAGTAAATGCCGGAGAACAGGCGAGAGCTGCAGCGCGGTCAGTGCAGTCAGCGCAGTCAGCGCGGGAGTCCACAGCGAAGGTTAAACAATGGGAAATCCTGTGCGTCATTCATTTCCCATTACTGTACCAAAATGCCTGAAGTCACCATTGGGAAAGAAGGATTTATGATACCCATTTACAGTTTTGCGGGTTCTTTTCTTTTGTTTTGCTTTAGATTTTATTTTGTTTTTATTGATTTTGTTATTTGACACTTTCATGGATGTGTATAATGTACTTTGATTACTCTTCCGTAACCCCTTCTTATCTCTCCCACCCCCCAATCCTTATCCTTCCACATCCTTACTAGACCCTTCTCGAAGGGGTTCACGACTTTTGGGTTGATTTTGAGACTAAAGGCCATCTATATGCGACCACTGAATTGGGCCTACTTATTGCAGCCTGAAGGCAATAACTTCCCCTCTCGCTGAATCTGTCAGCAGCAAAGAGTTCAGCACTGAAGGGCAGGGCATCCCAAGTCCCTGCTCCAGCATGACTGTTAATGGACCCGTTTTTTGCACAGACCCGGTAAAGGCATGGCCTCTGCAGCTTCTGTGATCTCCCAGTTGCAAGGGCTACATCGTGTCCTGAGTTGACTGAATAACATTATTTGCAAAACCCTGAATTCCAAGGAAACATCTCTCCTGGAACCACAGTCTGGGTTTTGCTCCCAGGTTTGATGCTTGTTTGGAAAGAATGTTCCTGATGGTGGTGGTACACTGCTCTAATCCCAGCACTCAGGAGGCAGACAGGTGGATCTCTGTGAGTTTGAGGCCAGGCTGGTCTACAGAGCTAGTTCTAGAACAGTTAGGGCTGTTACACAGAGAAACCCTGTCTTGGGGGAAGAAAATAAACAAAGAAAGAAAAAGCGAGCTTCTCCTGCCTTACTGAGCCCTGTTTCTTTTTCCGCAATTCCCCTTCCCCCCTTTTTAAGTAGGTCTCCAAATCACCTCTGCCAGAGACACTGGCACAGAAATGTTTACTGTAGCCCGATTCACAACAGTTAAGTCACAGAAACAATCTAGGTGTCTGTCAACAGAGAAATGGATAAGGAAAGTACGGTGTGTGTGTGTGTGTGTGTATACACAATCACAGTTAGTTGTCTTAGTTACTTTTCAATTGCAATGAGAAACCACCATGACAGAAGTCACTTATAGAAGAAAGCATTTTTGGTTTACAGTTTCGGAGGGTAAGTCCATAACTATCCTGGCGGAGAGCATGGCATCCGACGGGCATAGCTGAGCGCTACATCCTGATCCACAAGCACAAGGCAGAGAGTGCTAACTGGGAATGGCATGGGCACAGCCTCAGCTCCTGCCCGCAGTGATGCGCCTCCCCAGCAAGGCTATACCTCCTAATTCTCCCCCCCACAGTCCATCAGCTAGGACCCAAGCGTTCAAATACGTGAGCCTCCAGAAGCCTTTCTCATTCAAACCACCACAGCAACGGAGTTTCTTTCAGCCACAAAGAATAAAGTTACGTCATTGGCAGGAAAATGGATATAATGGAAGGTCATTGTATTAAGAAAATTAAATCAGTCTCAAAAGGCCGGATACGTGTTTTCTTTCACATACGTGGGACTTAGATTTCATTTATGTACACAAAATTACATATGTGCATGTGACATCAGAGTTGATACAGAACAGCTAGGGGCCAAAGCAGGGGTAGGATGATGGGGAAGAGAAGGTGTGTGGGGTGTGCACAAGTACCTCATAGACACATGGAGACGTAGAAAACAGCATTACATGGCATAGCATAATAAGAGAGAAAAGCTTAGGATAGGGGAACCAGCCCGTTTCTTACCACATGGCGAAACATACAGATGAACCGCCTGCTTAAATCTTGAAAATACACTGTGACATAAAGCCATGGGCTCGACCACCGGAAACACTAAACAGGAAACATTCCCACAAAGGATGTCTACGAGGCTGACAGGAATGCACGGACCATGAGAACAGGAACTAGAGCTGAATACAGCTTCCTCGAGTATGGATCTTGAAACTGCACAGAACTGGCTGAGTCCCAGTTCTGGCACTGCCAATTGTAAGAACTTGGGCCGTTTACTGAAACTCGCAGCAAGTCAGGGTGCTTGCCACCATGCCAGACAACCCGAGTTCAAGCCTTTAAATGCACGCGGTGGAAGGAGAGAACTGAGCCCTGCAAACTGTGCTCTGACCGTCACCTACTGTGGCAGGCTTTCCTCCTCACAAGCAACTCAGTAAATGCAAAATGGGCACACGAGATTTTAAAAGTCAAGAGTTGGACAGTTAGCGTTGAAGCTTAGTTCTGACATTGACACTCTAGAATTTATCGTCAAAGGCAAGGTTAGCAAAGATAAATTCTGGTGATGTTCTAAAGTAGACATGCCACTTACAAATATAAGTGGTTTTGCTCCTTCTTTCTACTCTATTGGCTTCTTATTTAAGTGTTGTTTGCTGATTTCCCGGACACGAAGTCCTGGCTCTTTCTGTGTGCTGACTGCTCCAGGCATTGAGCTGATGCTGCCTGTGCTTTGTCCCCTCAGTCCTTCCCCATGGCCTTGTAAGTAAGCGGTAATGCTGGCCACATCTTGTGGTTGTTGGTTTGACTTTAGAGTAAATGACACACGGACACTTGCCGCTACAAGGTGACTACACTTGGACTTGAACCTTTGTCTGCCTGGTTTCACAGCCCAGGGCTGTGTTTGTCTGACTGTAGCAGAGAAGGATCTTAGTTTAGCGAGGTTCTTCCACCCCTTCAAATGTGGGCTGGGTGCACGGCCCCATTCACCCTTCTAGATTTGGAGACCCAAATCATTTGTACAGTAAAAATTCATACATGCATTTTTATGTAGTAATCCAAATAGTGGTTGGCTTGCCATGAAAATAGAGTGTCAAGTCTGGTGACAGAATGCCTCCATGCACGTAGCACCTCCTCCCTCTATGGCCTCAGATGGGATTTGGACCAAAACAGATGAGGGAGACAATGGACACCAGCATCAAGTGGAGGGTGCTGAGGACAGGACTGACTCCCCTGCCAGGTCCAACATAGGAGGGGGGGACCCAAGACACAGATCACTTTCCTCTTCCATGGTGGTATCCAACTCAAAAATATCAGTGTTTTCAGGTGTTTGCCTTGAGAACTGAGAAGAGTGTAATCGACTTCTCGTAACCAAATCAAAAGAGTCAGAACATTTCCTTAGCAGCAACGAAACCCAGTAAGAACCAGAACATGTCCTTTGCAGTAAAGGAAAGCAGTAAGCACGGAGCACCCACTTTCTGCATCCCTGCTGATGTCTATCAAGCCCTCAGTGCCCTCAGCAGCCCCACTGGGACCCAGCAGATTCCTTCCAAGCGAAACACTCAGAAGGGCTCGTTGCTGTCAGTCACACACAATTACCGAGTAAAGGCTGACTCATCCTGTAGGGCTGTGGGTGACCTCTGGGATGCTGAGGAGGAGTTACACAGCTCTAGATCAGCCAGCATCTCCCTTCAACCGCCACGCCAAGACCTTCCCGCCCACTGGGTAACTGTAAAAGAATCCATTTCCAGCTGCTCAGTGTCTAGGAGTCCTCTCTCCTAAACAGTGATGGGCGTTAGAGACCTCTTTTTCTCTCCCTTGCCACCTCACCTACTTTTAAGGCACAATTGACAAAAACGAAACAAACCAAAAAGAGACAGCAACATCCACCTCAACTCTTTGCGGTGTATTCCCAGCCACCAAACAGCCAGGCATGGTGTGTACACTTGCAATCCCAATACTCAGAGGGTGAGGTAGAAGGATTAATGTGAGTTCAAAAGTGAAATCGCCTTCCCTTTTGTTCACAAAGGCCTGTGTCTATAAGAATTTAGTGTATATACTAAGAATTTAGTGTATATTCTGAGCTAGGAGCTCAGTGCTAGAATGCTTGTCTTGTACATACTGGCCCTGGGATGGAATCCCACATGGCAAAAGAGAGAGAGAGAGAGAGAGAGAGAGAGAGAGAGAGAGAGAGAGAGAGAGAAAAGAGAAATTTAAAGTCTTAGGCTTATGCCTTTATTCTAAGACTTCAGTAAAGAATAAAATGTAGCTGGTATAGTATGATACACCTGCCACCCCAGAATTGAGGAGGCTAAGGCAGGGGGCTCTTGTGTTCAAGGTTAGCCTGGGCTACATAGCAAGTTCTAGAATGGCTTAGGTCATATGGCAAAACCTTGTCTTAAAATAGAAAATAAATGAAACATTCTATCATTTTCTTCAATGCTCATAATTTCAGTTCCCAGCCCTACACATTCAAATACATGCACATACATGTGTCTGTCACAGAAACATATAATAACTCAATCACAAAAGTTAGCACAAAACAGAATACATGAACATGAGAGAGGTGTGGAGCTGGCACCACTGCCAAGAACAAGGAAAATGGCGTGTGGTTCCCTTCTATTAAAGTGGGTATTCTTAAAACAGGAGATGATGGGTGGCAAATTATTTAACTGGATTCATTTAGAAACACTGATGACTCATATTTTTTTTGATAACTCATATTTTTAACTGTAGGATTTTACAATATGCCAGAATTAGGCGCTTGGGTTTGGGTTTTTCAAATGCAGTTACAAACATAACTTTGGAGGTTGTATGAGTTACTTTGCTGCTGTCGTAAAATATCACGGCCAAAAGCAGCTTCAGAGTTTCCTTTGGCTCACAGTTCCAGAGTGGCAGACAAGGCATGAGAGCAGAATACATCTCAGCCACACACAGGAAACTGAGAGACTGAACTGGAAGCAGGGTGAGACTATAAACTCTCAAAGCCCACCCCCAGTGGCATAATCCCTCCAGCAAGTCTCCACTTCCTAAGGTGCCATAACCTCCCCCAAACAGCGCCCCCTGCTGGACACCAAGTGTTCCCCTACCTGAGCCTATGGGGACATGGATCATTTAATCCACCACGGAGGCCAACTGAATACTACTGGTACGAAATTTTTCCAGACTGCTTTAGAGAGCATCTAAGCAAAACTGTCATTTTAATCTATTTTTACTCTTTGAAAGCTGACCCTCTGTAAAAAGATACCCACATTCCACTTGTCGTGCCAAGTGTCGGACTGTTGACCTCAGCCATCCGTTTGATTAGCAGTGTGAATGTGCAAAGCGGGGACGGTAAACTTATATTTCAAGAGGACCACCTCAAAAATTCCACACAAAGGGCGAAAAGAGCACCCCGGCGGAGGAACCCTGGTCACGGCTATCCTGCTTTCTTCCTAGGTGGTAGGTAGCTTTTGACGCTAATCCTTTCAGGACGGAGAATGCAAGCATCATGGTGTGGGTACCTCCCTAGCTTGTCGGGGGCCAGGCTCACTCCACAGAGCAACCTGTAAGTGATAATGCCGCGCAGGTGTACCGCCGTAGATTCCCCCGGACCGCGTGCAGAGATCACCGGAGGACCCCATACCTTCTGAAAGCAGAGTGTTCCCTGCATTATTCTACTCCAGCGGGCCTGTTTTCTTTTGTTCTCTGCAAGCACAGGGCCCTGACCCCTGGAATATTGAATTTCATTTCTTCTCCTCTCCTTCCACCAGCTACTGGAAATCGGTTGCTACCCTCATCTGCTGGCTCCACACCCCCCACACACACCCCGTTCATCTCCTGGTCATGGTGAATTTGCCTCTGCAAAAGCCTCGTATCAACTTCAATTATTTTTTTTAATATAAGATAATATTGATCTTGGCACCAGGGCTTGTCAGAAATGCTCCCCTTTGCTCTCCCCAAATGAACTTGCTGCTCCTAATCACACACTTCTCCTGTGCAGCTTCCCCAGCCCACGCTAATGCAGCATGAGGATTTCTTCCTTGCTCCTGCTGGATGCTATCTAGTCATTATTCAGATGGACCACAAGCCTTGCCAGGGCTTCTCACTACCTTCCTTTTTGGTTTTGTTTTGCTTTGCTTTGTTTTCTCACGCCCTCATTATCTTCTGATGGACCCTTGAAACATCTGTTTTGTTCAACATATAGAGTTTTGCCCTCCACTCCCCAATATTGCTGGAATGGGGTACCCAGATGTCTAGTCAGCTTAAGTTCTCGTTGGCTCCATCATTCCCCTGGCGCTGGGCACCCAGTTAGGTGTTGTTTCTATTGGGGCCCTCTCTCCGTCCTGCCTCCCTCAGAAGAAGGGTCCTGTGGGGTCTCCCAGGAGGAGGCTGTTCAGCACATCAATAGCAGCACAGATCTGGACTTGAATCTTGGCTGTGCCAGATACCAGATGAACGATTTAGGAGCCAATGCATTTCTTCTTCTGCCTTCGGCGTCCCTATTTGGTAAACAAGAGCATCCACTTGGTGTGCTTGCCCTGAGAATTAATGAAGATCGTCCTTATAAAGTACTTTTTATAGTGTCTCATGGTGGCAAATACTCAATAACCAGGCAGCCGTCAGTCTAAGAGGACACAGCCAGGAGAGCCGTCAAGACGTAAAGGGTTCTACTCCACTTAGTGCACTGCGTTCACGCAGCTCTCCTCTTGGCCAGCTTCTTTGAGCTCATATCTTACAAGCATTATTTTTCGTCATATTAAAATGCCCTCCAGAAACCTGTCAGGCATAAGCAGGTCTGCACACTAAAAACTTAAAGCAGTATTCGCTTTCCTCTGACTAGGCTAAACAAAATCATTTGTTTTATCCCTGAAATCTGAGTCTCTGTTTCAAAGGCTACGTTTTGTCAACTGCCCCTGAGATTTCTTTTCATCAGCTCATTCCCAGAGTCCCCAGCCTTTAGAAAGCCTGGGAGGCTCTGGGCATCGTGCGTGTACTCAATTTTCAAAAAGCATTTGAGAAGGCTCAGCATCGGGATGGATGGTTCTCAGCTTTCAGCTTTGGTTCCTTTCGGCCTGAGGACTGTTTGGATCTGGGCCTAAGAACATAGTCACACGATGTCAGAGAATTAGTATGAAATAGGCGATGCCCCTCTTCCTGCGTCTTGACCTCACTTACAAAAAACACAGGAAAATAAATCTAATCTCCTTACAGTTCCCTTGTGCTTCCCTGCAGCAGGAATGTTTTATGACTTCAAATTACATATTAGATGTGTTCCTACGGGAATTATATTGAAGATTTCTTTTCCAAAGTTGGTCTAATCATGAGGAAAGGGGTGTAATCATACTTTCTGTCTCATTTAAAAGGTTGCTTCTATCTTTGCACACAAACAGCTTCCAAGTCTAGGGTGAAGACATTTCTCCTTCATTTTTACATGTTTGGGGTGCCGAGCTCACGTAAGGTGGTAGGGTGGGGTGGGGTGGGGAATCACTGTCTCAAACCCTTTGCTTCTTATCATAGACTAGACACGCAGGTTGGCTTTCAAGGGAGACAATGTAGTCACTCTGAAAAGTCTAACCTTAAGAAAGAGTCATTGGGTCGGCAGTATGATCAACACTGTAGCAATTGCTATGTTCAACATCTAGGAGGAGATGTGTTTGATTCCCAGCAGCCCCTAGCCCCAGCCACCCTTAAGAATTATTAAAGTTTCATGTTTCCACTGGTGAACAGAAAACAAGAAAAGCACTCTGCAACTCATGCAAAACAAGAAGACACCCGAGAGACTGATTCCCAAGCCATAACCTCGAACATTCCCTTCACTTCCCTCTGTCAAAACAACTTCCTCCTGTTGCCCTTTGTGTCTGTGGGGCGTGTGTGTGCACTCGGGTGTCAGCTGTCCTTACTTGGGGAAAATCTTTCCACTCTGAGGACAGCACTTGCCGTTTGCCTTGAGTTGACAGCCCCCTCCTTTTGCAACAAGCACATTTTAAACCCCGCCTTTATTAATGTATAATATTCTGCTCTGTGCGTGCTTCTGGGCTTAAGTGTGTGGGTGAGCATGCGCATGTGGCGTATGTGGAAGCCGGAGGTCAGAGTCCGGGTTTCTTTCTAAAGCATCCCCTCTCTTACTTTTCTGAGGCAGATTCTCTTAGGGAGTCTGAAGCTCACAGATTTGACTGGCTGGCCAGTGAGCCCGGGGGATCCTTCTGCCTCTGCTGAGACTGGAGAATCACACTTTCATTCCTTGGTTTTTGTGTGCACCCTGAGGATAAGAACTCAGATCCCAGGCTTCTATGATAAGCACTTTAGTAGTCCGGCCTTCTTCCCAGCCCTTTTGTTTGCTTTTTCTGTAGCATCCATTGTGGGAGGGCTGGGGAGCTGGGAAGCCCCTCATAATATGCTTTAGTGTCAGGTTTTCTGCAGAGAGATCAAAAGTGGGTTTCTCCCTTGACTTTGGAGAGTTTCTTCACCTCTACCCCGGTCTTATTGAGGACTGAACAGGTACAGAGATGGGAAATCCCATAGTTCCTTCAAAGTTTTCAAAGCAACAGTCCTTCTTTTGCTCAAGGTGAAGGACTCTAAGCATACTGAATAAGATTAAAAACACAAATCCATTTTCCAAATGAAAAAAACAAATGACATTTTAACCGCCTTCTCTTCTTCCAGAACAGAAAATTGAGGAGTGACTTCATTTACGTTCACACATAGTACTTTTTTTTTTTGTCCTTTGAATTCAAAAGACATAATTGCTTTCTGGCTATGCAAACATGGCTCATTTTGACCTATCCAAAAATAATAAATCAGGCCTTGAAAAGCTTTTGGAAACCTTGAAGAGAGCTGCATTTGTTCGATTCTCATGACTAAGTCTCCTCAGCTAAAACAAAGTGAGAACATTATGCAATTATTTAGAGGAAACTCGGGGCCTTTGGGACGGTCCATCATATTGCTCAGGCAAAACTGGACTTGGGGACCTGACATTTGCAGATAATTGTGCAACCCTCAGCTGTGCGAGCCAGTTCTAAGAGAGCCCCCACCTTCCAGTCCCTCTTCCCCGTTCTGCTTCGTTTTGTTCCTTCTGATTAATAAGAAGAATAAATCAACCTGACTTTGGCTTGGCGCTTATGAGATACACTCGGAAAAATGTGCATGAATGCTGACTCAAAAACCTGAAGGCTTCCTCTGCAGGCTCCTTCCTCATTCAAGAAACAAAGCAAAAACAGGCAAATCGGCAAACATGGGCTCAGACGCTGGAGCTCAGGCCCAGATGTTATTGCATATAAATATTTATAAGGCCCATAAGGATCCTGGCAAAGCTCAATTTTGCTTCAGTTCGGCAAATGTTTCAAATTCAGCCCCTTCGTCCTATGAAGCCTTGGGAAAACAGGATCTAGTAGAAGATATGATATTTGGGGGAAAGAATGGGAGCCCTTCTTTTGTTTTAGGAATTGCTTTTCATAGATGCGGTATTGTTGTTTTCAGGGACTGTTCCCAAGAAGCCAGGAAAAAGTGTGAAGAAGGGTGAAGCTAAATTCCAGAGTCAGAGAATGTGCACCCCTGAGATGTCACACACAACGGTCAGAGGATGTGCACCCCTGAGGTGTCTCACACACACACACACACACACACACACACACACGGTTAGATGTGTACCCCTGAGGCAGAGGAAGGAAGGGTGCAAGCCAGCCTTCCTTTGTTCCTTCTCCATTTCGGTTGTGCAACAGCTCCAAGGTCACAAAACCACATCCATTAAGTGGGTGTGCAATTAGTGTTGATTGGTTTGTTTGTTTGTTTGTTTGTTAATGGATTTCTGGCAAGTGAATCCAGGCTACCACATCCGTAGCATCATTCAGACTTTTAGAAATCTCAGTTGAGCTCACCAGCACACACTCCTGAGAAAACAAAACTTGCAATCACATTTCAAATATTGGGGCTATTATCGATTCATCTGTGCACAGTGTAAGGGTGCAAACACGTACTTCAGCATGTGTGTGGTAGTTGGAGGACAATTTGTGGGCGTCGGCTCTCTCTTTCCACCATGTGGGTCCCAGACACAGAACCCAAGTCATTGAACTTGACAGGAAGTGCCTTATCTACAGAACCATCTCTCTGTCCGGTCCCCCAATATTTAAACAACTGCTTTGTAACTTATAAAGGAGCATCAACAACAAAATCTGTTGTATGTACTAGAATTTAGTATTGAAACTTTTTAAAGTGATGTGATGATTTAGGCTCTTGATGACTCATTTGGTTCTTCAGATCTGTAAAAACTGATGAACCCATTATTCACCATTGTCATCATCACCTTCATCATCATCATCATCAATATCACCACCATCACCATCATCATCATCATCACCATCATCATCATCATCATCATCATCATCACCACCATCACCATCATCAACATCATCATCACCACCATCACCATCATCACCATCATCATCATCACCATCATCATTATCATCATTATCATCACCATCATCGTCGTCATCATCATCATCACCGTATTTCTATTGTGGTGGAGGGATGGAACCTTGACCCCCAAGCATGCTGAGCACATGTTCCCCCATTGAGTTGCACACCCCCCCCCATGAAATCACTTTTTTCTCTCTTTGAAGTTCAACTTCTTGGCCTCTCTCCTTACCTGCCTACCAGGGAAGCTATCTAGTTCTTAGTCCTCTCCCCAACACCTACCTTTCCCAATACCTCTCTCAGAGTTCATTCTAACTGGTGGTAGAGGCTTAAGGACACAGATGGACAGAAGTTAGACCACTTTGGAGGAGGGGCGATGTAAGGGACCGCGGTAAGACTTAACAGACAGCAGAGACCCAATACATAAGGCTGCCATTTTGAAATTATTTTAAGCCATGTGTTTTATGATATAAGAAATGGAATACCTGCAAGCCTTGCCCACCTATGAACCATGCACCTTGCAATTTAAGATAGTTTATGTCTTATTTGATTTGATTCATTTGTATATGGGAGTGAGAAGCGGCTTGGCTTTCTCCAATGGTTAAGTCCGAATCTGTGGAATAATTCCTGCCCACCCAGGAGAGTCCTGATAACCTTCAGTACCAGGTGGCTGTGGACGGGGGGTGGGAGCTCTCTTCTCCTCAGACAAGGTTTTCCTACTGCCGAGAGCTCAGGGGTGATTGGTCCATGGTCTTCCACAGCTCCTGATCTGCTGCTGGTTTCTCAGCAAGCTCTCCAGAAGGTCTGTGACAGTTTCATTGTCACCGCTCAGCCCTCTGGCCCTTAAAGCACAGGTCTTTTGGGGGAGGGGAGGGCAGACTTCATCTGCAGGAACATCTGGCAAACTCTCCAAGGTCCTTACCTGGTTTCCATGCTTAACTTCTGTGTAAAGATTTTATCAAGGCTCCTGGCGGCTGAACTTCATGATGTAATCACAAAATCAATCCACATAGACTAACTGGACATAGACTCAGTAAGAAATCATCCCACAAGGTCAGACACTTAATTAAGGTGCTCTCCCCCACCCCTTGCCGGCCCCCATTGATTCTTTGCTTTGCCTTACAGATGTTACTGCACAAGTGGCCAAGCCTTGCCCGACCTGGGATCATCTTCAGAGCTTTGCAGTTTAGTAGGAAAACCACCAGGGGGCATTTGTGTATTATCCCAATCCCTAGGGACTGGCCCAAGCCTAAGGAGACAGTTAACCCACCCTATATAATCTTCTTGGCTGTGTTCTATTTGCTAAGCTTCAAGATTCCTCCTTTAGCTCTGAGCATTCCTTGAGAAAATCAGGGACTCCTCTCTCTCCAGCGTGGGCACCTCAGTGAGCATGGGCATAGACACCATCACTTCTAGACAAGGCCTAGGAGATCTTTCTGCACCAAAGAGATGTTCTACTGAAAACTTTGAATGCCAGAGTCTTTGAATTTGGAAACATGTGAGTGCCTCGTTAAAGGTGCCAGCCTGCCTTCCCTCAGTGGCATGGACTGTGATTTGCATAGCCATTGCTCAACCTTGATGAGCCAGGCTCATTTTTGATGATCTTGAAACCAGGTCTTGAAACGGAGGAAAGAACCGACTAAGCAGGATATTACAGGGCAGGAAGTTTGTCCAAAGCTAAGGAGGCTTCCAAACTAAGACCAGATATCAGGCTCTGCCTTGAAAGGTAGTTCATCTGGTCGGTGGCATCTGAGAGGACCAAGGTCTGAGTGTTTGAGATCTTACATACCAAGGGACAATTCCATCCCACCCCCAAGAACAAATAGAGCTTCCAGAGTTCGGTTTGAGTGTCTACCATGCACCAGTGCATCTGAAATCGTGCAGGCTATGGCAGTATTCACCTGGTACGTTGGGCACAAAAGCCTTGAGTCCAGACAGTTTGAAGGCCCACCCTGGGGTGTTTACAAGTTGTCTTTGCTCTCAAGAGCAAAGGAGTGCCAACCAAGCATGACTCAAAAAAGGGTCTTCTGAAGAAGGGGATACTTGGTCCTCTCCAGACCTTTGCTGCCTGTGGGGTTTGTCTCAGCTAGGGCTGATGTTTCTGACAAGGCCCTTGATGCCATAAATCGAGTGAATATCACCCACAGACCCAGAAATGAAAGAAATAGGAAATTTTTAAGATTTTTTTTAATTATGCAAGTGTGTGTCTGAATATGGGTCCATACTGTGTGTCTCTGTGGCACATGCACACAGAGTTCAAAATAGGGTGTCAGATCCCCTGGAATCAGACATTAGAGGCCATTGTGATGTCCAGCATGTGTCCTGGGAATTAAGCTTTGGAACTCAGCAGGAGCAGTGCATACTCTAAGCCCCTGAACCATATCTTCAACCTTGGTTTTTTTTTTCCTAAACTACACTAATCACCTGACTGCCAGAAACATGTTTTACCTGATTATCAGAAATTTCCTCACCCTCCCCCACCACTGCATTCCTGCTTTCTGATTTTCCCAGGACAGAGTTGAGCATTATAACAGGGATGTTGAAGGAAATGCCACCCTAGAGTCCTCCACATATAGAGAACACAAGGCCCTCACTGTGAGACTGCCGGACGAGGAAATGAGTTCTTGGGCTCAGCAGCTCTCACGAACCCTCTCTAGGGTCTTCCCTTTGTGAGACCTTCTTTCAGGCAGACATCCTAAGTCTTCTCACCCCTTGAGGAATATTTTATCCA
Organism: Myodes glareolus; assembly: GCF_982192425.1. Taxonomy (NCBI): domain Eukaryota; kingdom Metazoa; phylum Chordata; class Mammalia; order Rodentia; family Cricetidae; genus Myodes; species Myodes glareolus. Next base: position 29,375,756 of record NC_142045.1, on the reverse strand, counting down.
CTCAGATGCAGAAGGGTTGGCTGTCCTACTGGATGAAGCCTGGAATCATCTGAGTGGAGGAGTGTCTTGATTAGCTATTGGCTTAGAAGGGTTCAGCCTCCTGTGGGCGGCACCGTTCCCTGAGAAGTAGTCCTGAACTGTATGAGAAAGCTAGCCAGCAAAGTAAGTCCCCTGTGGTTTCTTCTGCTTGTACTTCCTTGGTTGGAGTGAGTTCCTTAGTCAAAGGTAATATGAGATGGAAAAGCAAGCAAGCCTGCCTTCCTGATCCAGCTCCCCTCTTGACTTCAGGCCATAATGAACCAGAGAAGCCCTCTCTTCCCTCAGTTGCTTTTGCTTGTGTTCTTGTTCCTGCAAGAGACAAAAGCAGAACAGGTGTTGCAGGAGATTTGCTCCGTGTCCCCTGAAACTGTCGATCAACTAAACCTTGATTCAGAGGACAGAGTCTGCGACCAGCTCTCCGGAATAAACCACAAAGGTTTTTTTGGTGCACTTAGACAGGGAGAGGGGGACATGGAGAGGAAGGAGGTGGAGCTTGGGAATTTCGCAGGCCTTTATGAATCTTAGAAAAGCAGAGGTAAGTCTGCTGGACTTTTCTTAGTCCCTTTTTGGATCTACCAGGTTCACATCTACTGACTCTCAAGTTTTTATTATCAATAGAATAATGTAGATAATCATTACAAACAGGGAAACCCTGTGCTAGTCTCCCAATATTCCCTGCAGAGTAGTCTGCTTGGTAGGAAACATTCAACTGATGCACAGACTCCTTCCTGGATAAAGGGAGCAGGCTTGGGAGGCTGCTGAAATTCAGGAAAAACCTAACAAGACACAAGAGGCCCCCTCAGGTTATATAAGCAGCCAACAGTGGCAGGTGAGGCAGTCTCTTTAGTGAGATTAGCAGCCAAAGGGCCTTGCAGGCAGCTACAGTGCTGCAGCCCTGTGAACTCTCAGCAGTGTTGGCTATGGAGCTTTCTGGTGACACATCAGAGACTTGTTCATGCTCCTGTAACTAACCCTTCCCCTGTGGTCCTGTGACTAACCCCAATAAACTCGTTGGTTCTCCAAACTGGATTTGATGAAGTCATTCCATGATCCATCACCCGGGCCCTCCCTGGGTTGACAAATGCATTCTCAGGGAAAAGGAAAGAGGGACGGAGAAACAGCAGTGTTAGCAGAGACTGCGTGTTAACTTCCCAGTCACTCATACCTGAATAATCACACAGAAACTATATTAATTACAACACTGTTTGGCCAATAACTTAGGCATATTCCTAGCTAGCTCTTACATCTTAAATTAACCCATTAATCTGCATGTTACCATGAGACTGTGGCCTACTGGCAAGGTTTTAACATCCTTCTCCTTTGGCAACTACATGGTGTCTCTCTGTTTCTGCCTACTCTCTCTCTATCTCTGTTCAAATTTCCTGTCTGACTTAACTCTGTTAAGTCATTGACCAAAACAGCTTAACCAATAAAAGCAACACATATTCAGAAGGACCTCCCACATCACAACAGAGATGAGTTTCCAGCTGCAGTACAAGGGTCAAGTACCTCCAGTGTCCATGAAGGTGATTTACAAGACGTCATACCAGCACAGCCTGCAGCAGGCTCTACGTGGGGGTGCCATAGCCATTAAATGTTCCAGACAGAGTCTGGGACCCAGTAGACTAATGGGGCACTGAAAATGGTTGTATATTCTATTAAAATCAAAGGAAACCATGAACATAACAATGAACTTAGCCTGGATATTTGTCTTATGTCGACATGTTCATTAAAAGATGATCCGCTGATTTTTTTTTTTTTTAATGAAGGAACCCATGAAAACACAATGTCCAAGACTTATGGAAGTCGAATGGCTCTGCCACAATGGTTAAGGATTGGGCAGTTGTTGCTTATAAGATTTTACACAGACAAAATACATTTCAGCTCTGAAGTTCATGCATTGAAACACAGGGTTACAATGAAATCTAACATCTCAGGGTATAGGTTTCAAAGAAAAATGATAATATTGTGCCTTTAATAGAAACAGGGAAAAATAAATACCCACATGCCAGCCTCCCTTTCAAAGACCTGGTGCCTGGCATGCCCCTGCCCCAGCTTCGAGCCCATGTGTTGAGGGTTGGTCCTCCCTGCCGGAGTAATCAACAGTGCAGACCCCTTTGGGTTCTCACCTCACCAATGAGCTAATACACTGAATTCATAGCCTCATGGGACACCTGGAGGTGACAGAAAGTTTTATAAGGGCCTAGCTGGAAGAAGCATGTTGCTTAGAAGTCCTCGAAGAATGTATTTGTTTCCAGTCCTATCCTTTCTTCCTCTGTCTGACAAAGTACCCGTGCCCGTTCGATAACAGCTTCTCTTCTATGTCCTCTTACGGTCATGCTCTGCCTGGACTCTGTTCAAACAATGGAACCATAGGCCAAGCCCATGAGCAGTACTCCAGCTTTTCCTTCTTTTAAGGTGCTTTATCGATCATTTTGTCACAGCAATGGAAAAGTGACAAATACAGATTCCAAAGAGCACCCTTGGGTTTCATATCATGGAATCAGCAGAATCTCGTGTTGCGAAAGTAGCCTGTGTGTGTGTGTGTGTGTGTGTGTGTGTGTGTGTGTGTGTGCACATCCTCGCGCACACGAGCAAGCACACAAGCATGTGTTCTCTCTCTCTTCCTCTCCCTCCCTCTCCCTCTCTGTATTACAGAGTCCTCAGGTCACTGAGCAATCAGGTCAGGTCCTGGATACAAGAGTCCCTGGGCACCAGAGAGTCCAGAAAAACAGAACAAAACAAAACAGTTCAGCCAACTTCCTCTCCAGCAGAACCAGTAGCAGGTGACACAAGCCCCCGTGCTGTAAGAGCAGAGGGTCAGGCCAGTCTGTGGAACCTGGGACTCAAGGAGTGAGGCCCGGATGGTACTTGCTCTCAAAGCACTTCAAAACACAGTCTTGGATTTAAGGGCCTTTCAAAGGTACCACAAGGACTAGTTGGAATTTTTATGATTTTAAATCCCCGCGTCCAGGGAGAAGAGCTATCGCCGGTCCCGCCATGCGGCGAGAGGGTGCAGGCAGGCAAGTGGGTGGAAGGAACCTACAAGATCCCCGGAGCAGTTGCTGGTCCCAGCGAGGCGAGCCACTGGACAGGCCATGTGGACTGGTGTGAGCAGGCGGCGGGTAGAAGGAAGGCACATGGGCAAACACATCGTACAGAATAGGATTGGATAGTTACTAAAGGAGAGGGAGAGTGTGGGGGAAGGAGAAGAGGAAGGAGAGGAGAGAGAAAGAAATTGGGGGAGCGGGGGGGGGGGGGGGGGGAGGGGAGGGGGAGATGCCCGCACCCCAAGGGGAGGGGGGCAGTGAGTGATCTAAGATGGCGGCGGCAGGGAGGGGCCGCCGGGAGTGGGCGTGGCTTGCCTCTTAAAGAGACAAAATCCATAACAGGAACGAGATGGGGCAGTTTGGTCAACGCAGGTAAAGGCTGACACTAGACAGTGACTTGAGCTTCCTAAGGATCAACTCCTACCTGGGTCCAAAAGTTCAACAGCGACATTTCTCAACCCACCCCACCCTCACATGCATCTCCCTTGTACAGTGTTCTCTAACGACCTCAAGGTCCAGAACTTGGCCCTGTGCTCATCAAATCCACATTCTTACAGATCGTCCAATTTTACAGATGTTTGCGCTGACTGCTCCGTGCTTTGCTGCAATAACCTGGAGCTGCTTCCCAGGGACATGCATCCTTTCCCCAAGTTCATGCTGAAGCACTGTCCCCGAAGATCAGCGGCTCCAGAGCATCCTCTGAAGAAAGGGGGGAAGAGCAACTATGGTTCAGACAAGACTCAGGCGAGGCTCTCCTTATAACGTTCAGAAAAGGGAAGCTGTGTGTCAGGTTGCAAGGGGAACGGGCCACAGGGCTTATCCACACGGTGTGTTTACATTTTTTCCAGCAGAGCTCTGAGAGCCCCCCCAAGGGCTCAGGAATGTTCCTGCTGACCTTCAAGCTGAGATGAAGGCCTAGATGGGTCAACCAATCTCTGAGCTCTTAGAGAAATGCCTGCCTACTCCATGGTTAGGTAGAAAAGTTTGACAACTGGGAATGCATAATGACCCCAAAGCTGCAAAAGAGGGGTCACAGCCCTACCGTCAACCGACTTTAGTCTATATAATTTCATTAGTGCTCAAAATCCCAAGGGTCCAAGGCATCAGTATTATTTATTTGTTTGTTTATGCATTTATTTATTTATTTATTTTAGAAAGTTAAAGGATTAACCTGGCAGTGATGGTACACTCCTTCAATCCCAGCATGGGGGAGGGGATGCAGAGGAGGGGGGTGACTCAAAGGCAGGCAGGCAGGCTGATCTCTGAGTTTGAGACCAACCTGGTCTACAGAGGAGTTCAGGACAGCCAGGGTTCAAAGAGAACCCTGTCATTAAAAACAAAGAAGAAGAGGAAGAAGAAGATGACGAAGAAGAAGAAAATTGAAAGATTAAGGAGTTTTCTGATGGTCAACTAATGTCATAGTATCAGAGTTTTATATGTCTTATCCTCTCTGGGATCCTGCAAGAGTGTTTTATTATGTTCATTTAAATGTGGAAAAATCAAGAGACTGAGCTCAGACCTGAGGCCACAACTCATTCGGGAAACATTAGGCTTCACCTGGGGCCGAGCACTGGGTGACTCAGAGGCCAAGTGGAGCAAGCTTGATTCACAGCAAGAAACTCCTAAAGGTTTTAGCCAAAACAATTCTGTATTTTAAAGGGGGGGGGGGGAGCGGAAACATGGTTCAGTGAATCGTTGGGTTTTCTGCGCTAACAGATTGAATTCTATGTAAAACAAGGGAGTGGTTAGTAACAGCTTGCTTAGAAAGATTATGGACGTACATAGGCTTGTTTCACTAATTAAGCAGGCCTGGATGCTATGTTAGTGGCAGGAAATGCATGCCCTGAAGGAGACATTCAAAAGGAATCTTTGGATTTATGTGCAATATAGACAGAAGAATCTAGAAGGTGAGAGTGGGGGGCCATCTCTGTGACAGGACCTAGAATCCAGTTAATATAAGTGATTTCTATAACCGGTACTGTCCCCAGCCACACACCAGCTGGGCGATGTGGAATAGCTGTGGGAAGTCATTATAATGTAAAAAATTCTGGACCTGCTCGCTTTGCAACAACCTGCCCCAGCATTGCATTCTCGCACCCCGCTCGGTTCTGGGGGCCAGGCCGGCTTGCCAGCACACTGTTTGCACCAAGTCCCTGCCTGCCCCAGCTGCTCAGGCGCCTCTCCCTGCCGAGCATGCTGATGCTGCTGGGGCCTGAAGTCCCCCTCCAGCTGGAAGCTGCCCTGGCTGACCCTCAGCTGCCCTGTCCGTGTCCGTTCTAGAGACTAGCCTCAGGGGCAATCCTGTCTTTAACAGCCCCGCCTCTTCTCTTCCAGAGGTCACAGGAGACTGAGCCCTGAGCGCGCCTCGTCTTAGAGAGATTTTAATGAAACAGCTTTTCTATTTATTTGTGTTGCTGCCTCTGTTGCCTGGGGCCAAGGCACCAGTACCCAGGAGGGGGAGGCTGAGAGTTGGGGGAGGGGACTCCTACAGACCACATGCTCTCTTGCCAATCACCTAGCCCCTACACTGACCCTGACCTGCACCAATCCGGTACCCTTTCCCAGTTGCCTGGTAAACCTACGGTAATCCTGCGGGGGGTGGTGGGGGTCAGGGACCGGGGCGGTGGGGAGGGGTGCTGGGCGTGTGGATAATAAACAGTTTGTCGTCTGTAAGCCGCACTAAGAGTAGACAGGTTTTCCAAGAGACTGGGGATTCCACCAGAAGAGAAACAAAGGGTAGGCAACCTTAGGAGATCTGATTAATACAAAGCCCCTGTACATACCCTGACTTTAGCTTCCCTGCAGGCCTGCCCCAGTACCGGCGGCAGCTGGACTAGCAGGTGGGGAAAGGCTTCCACCGGCTCCTGGGAGGCGGCTCCCACCTGGCTTGCCAGTCTACGCACGTACTGATGTGTTTAAATTGTGCACGTAAGAAAAATTTATTTTTGTGCGTGGGTGTTTGGTCTGCGTGCATGTGTGGGCCACACGTGTGCCTGCTGCCCGGAACAGGGTATCTTGATTGTGACTCTCTTCACTTGAATTTAGAAAGGAAAGAAAGCCAGATACGATGGCGCACACTGGCGGTCCCAGCATGGGGGAGATATAGGCAGGAAGATGGAGAATTTCAGACCCACCTAGTGAGCCTGAGGCTCCCCTCAGTCACATAGTGAGACTTCGTCTGAAAAAACGAACAGAAAATGAACTGACTAAATAAAAAAATGAATGGAAAGATCACATCAGGGTAAAAGAGAAACGACATTTTTAAAGAGTTTGCTGGACTGGGGATGTGTCTAATGACGGGATGTTTGCCCAGCACATGGGAAGTCAAGGAGTCCTTCTCCAGAACGAGCAAAGGAGGAAGCGGCCATTTGCTGAGATAAAACTTACATATGATATTTAACCCTTTCAGATGTGGGACATGGAGGCAGGTGTCCATCTGGGTAACATCCACAGTTAAGTTTCCAGCTTCTTTCCTCTCAAAGTTCCCTGTGTTCCCTTGTTGTAACATGACGGGCCTGCTTGTTGGGGTATCTGTCCTGCCCAGTACCCCACAACCGGCAAGTCCCAAAGAAAATCAATCACACAGAGATCTCTATAAGTTATAAAGCTGATTGGTCCATTAGATCAGGCTACTTATTAGCTCTTATAACTTATGCTACCCCATTATCCTTATCTACGTTAGCCACACAGCTCAGTACCTTTTCTAGCTGGGCAGCTCACATGTTGCTTCTTTGGTGATCTCAGCAGGAATGGCAGAGGGAGCTTCCTGCTTCCCAGAATATTCCTGTTCTCATTGCCCCAACTCTACTTCCTGTCTGGTTGACCCACCTATACTTCCTGCTGGCCAATCAGCGTTTTATTAAAATATGATTGACAGAATACAGACAATTCTCCCGCATCACCTTGTCATGAGCTTCCGTCTAGAAACCTCTGAACTGGCTTGCTGGCCGTCTCTAGATCATTGTATGAGCCTGCCTTGGCCTCGGCTTGTTTCAGCCTTGAGATCCACCCTTGCCCATGCTGTTGCCTGGCCCTACTTCAATATTGCCTTCTGGGGCGGAGATGTGACTTTCATATCCTTCCATGGGGAGATTAGATTGTTTCTAGATGTCGATGATAGAGTTGGTATCAGCTGTAGATGGAGGCTGCTCGTTCGTTCCCGGCTGCCCAGACTCGAAATAACCACATAGAAATTGTATTAATTAAATCACTGTTGGCCTATTAGCTCTAGTTTCTTATTGGCTAGCTCTTACATTTTAAGTGAACCCATTTCCATTATTTTATATTTTACTATGAGGCTCGTGGTTTACCAGCAAGGTTCTGGTACATTTGTCTCCTGTTGTGGCTACATGGCATCTCACTGACTCTGCCTTCTTTCTCCCAACATTTAGCTTAGGTCCACCTCCCCAACCCAGCTCTATTCTGCCCTATCACAGGCCAAAGAGCTTCTTTATTCATTAACCAATAAAAAGCAACACATACACAGAAAGACTTCCCACATCAATCAGTTTTCATGAGGACACATGTTTTTATTTGTGTAAATGATCCAAAGTAGGATTGCTGGCTTTCTTTTATTTTTATTGATATTTATTGAGCTCTACATTTTTCTCTGCTTCCCTCCCTGCCTTTCCCTTCCCCCCTTCATCCTCCCCCAAGGTCCTCATGCTCCCAATTTACTCAGGAGAGCTTGTCTTTTTATACTTTCTACTTCCCACGTAGATTATATCTATGTAAGTCTCTCTTAGTGTCCGCATTGTTGTCTAAGTTCTCTGGGATTGTGGTCTGTAGGCTGGCTTTCTTTGCTTTATGTTTAAAAACCACCTATGAGTGAGTACATGTGATAATTGTCTTTCTGTGTCTGGGTTACTTCACTCAAAATAATGTTTTCTAGCTCCATCCATTTTCCCGTAAAATTCAAGCTGTCATTATTTTTTTTTGCTGTGTAGTACTCCATTGTGTAAATGTATCACATTTTCCTTATCCATTCTTTGATTGAGGGGTATTTAGGTTGTTTCCAGGTTCTGGCTATGACAAACAGTGCTACTATGAACATAGTTGAGCACATGCCCTTGTGGCATGATTGAGCATCCTTTGGATATATACCCAAAAGTGGTATTACTGTGTCTAGAGGAAGGTTGTTTCCTAATTTTCTGAGAAATCACCACCCTGACATCCAAAGGGGTTGAACCAGCTTGCATTCCCACCGATTGCTTGCTTTCTTGATAGGTATATGACAAAAAGGTTTTTAAGGAGGAGGGACATTCAAGAAGGATGCTGGGTGGCTTAAACAGGAAGTTGAATATTAGGTCGCTGAGTTTAATTAAGGAAGACCTTCTCAGCTCTGAACTCCCTCATGGCTTCCGGTCTAGGACCAGGTTTTGCAGCTAACAAGCTAAGATCTAGGTTAGTCTAGATACAGGGGATAGGGCAAGTGATCCACTAGGTTGCTCACAACGCTGGAGTTTCTTGCTGTAAAGTGAACATTGTAATTGTGCCTACGTCGTAGAGATGCTGCGAGGATTATTTTTACATTTATTTTATGCGTGTTTTACGTGTGTGTGTGTGTGTGTTTCCTCAGAGGCCAGAAGAGGACATCTAACATCTCTCCTTGGAACTGGAGTTACAGAGGGTTGTGAGACATCACGTGGATGCTGAGAACTGAGCCTGAATCTTCTCCAAGATAGCTTCGGTCCCTTGGTGTGGGGCTTTTTGAAAGGAAGGCAGAAAAACAACCCAGAATGCAGGAAACAGCCAACAAGTGCAGCCTATATGTATCCCAGTTCAAAGTCAGAACAATGACTTTAGGGAGAGGAGGTTGTAGCATAGTCCATTTGTCTCCTCGGAAGCTGGTGGCCGATTGAACATGCTTACCAAGTGACACAAAGAACCTCTTGTCTTGTTTGTCATCCGATTGCTGTGTACCTGTTGAGTGCAGGAGAGAAGACCCCATCCCTACTCCGGCACAGCTCCCGGCAGGAGAGGCAGTAGGTGGAACATAAGAAAGTGTTCATTTGGACACTCCTGCAGCTAGCTCTCCCATCCTACGTACAGTGGCATTACCAGTACATTAGGACTGCCCTCCGCCATGTCTACCCTTAGTTCAGTTATTGATTCGGATTACAGGGAAGCGAAGGCCAGCCGCTCCTGACCTTCTTCAGCGGCGGGAAGTCATTCTGTCCCATATTTAGCTTTCATCCGCTAACTCGAGCCTGGTGCCTTTTAAAAATCACCTCGCTGGCCTAAGCACCGAAGATTTCCAGCAGGGGCCCGCAGCAGCAAGGCAAGGCGCTGCTTCTGCCTGGAACAGCACAGGAGCTGGATTGGGATGAACACAATGTGAGCTCTGCTTCCCACTGGGGCGCCCCCGATGAGAAGATGATGCGTTTAGCTAGGCACCATTTCTGCTGGCCTAGATTCACCACGGTGATGGTGCCGCGGGGGACTCAGGGCACAAAATAGATGTTTTGGCTCAATGGGGCCAACAGCCCTGGGGACGCTACTAGCTGGTGGGGGTGGGGGGGATAAAATAGGTTAAAGCTCCCTGAAGGGGCTGTGGAACAACCTAAGAGCCTTGATCAGTTTCCATGAATCCAGAAAGTTCTCGCCAGAGGTTTGCAGAGGGAACCGGGTGTGAACAAGCTGAGCTTGGTGCCAGATGTCTAACGTGTCTTGGGAAAGAGCAAATGCTCCTGAAAATTGAAAAACCGGTGCTGACGTGTGCAGATCTAGGGTCCACACCAGGAACATAGGACTGACATCTTAGGTTTCCCGTGAGTCCTGTCAGGCCAGTCACAAGCTGAGAGGGTGCAGGCAGAGGGCCCAGGGAAGTGGGCGGTCCCACCAGGGTGCCCAGAGTAGTTGGCGGTCTCACCTCAGGTTGTATCAATTTCAGCTGCTCTTACTGAACAGCTTCCGAGTGCTGGGCATGCTGCTCCGACCTGGGGGCTATCATAAGGGGACATTTTCTTTGTTTGGCTTCTGTTCCTGAATTCCTTTGGGGAACTAGCTTTCTCTGTTTCCGGAAGGTCACTCTATGGGCTTTCGCCGTGGTTTGTACCTTCTTAGTCAAGAGGAAGCCTTCTCTGCAAGCAACCACTCAACCACTTCCTTTCCGTGGGCTTGAAGCAGTCGTGTGACCTGGGCTGAATTTACTACAGACTTGCTTAGATTTTACATTGCGGATGTTTAGGTGTAGTGGCTTTATAGGGGATGGGGGTTACAATACTGGGCTGCATTTCTCAGTGTGAAAGATACTTTCTGGTGTGCTTTTAGAAATGGTCTTTCCTCTCAGAAGGCCTGGAGGGCAGAAAGGAGAGGGAGCCCTTTATAACATACACTTCCTTGGTTGACTTTTTCCGTTAGATTATCGAGTGGAGCCTAGTTTTGTTAGCTGGAAGGGCTTCAGATATAGGCTTGATCTCATTTAAACCATAGGTTCTTAGGAACCATCTGGAAATTCACTCTCCTGGATGGCCTACCTGCCTACAGATTTGACTTGCTCAGGCAGGCAGTTCCACACCAGGAGGGGTGTGTGTGTGTGTGTGTGTGTGTGTGTGTGTGTGTGTGTGTATTCTGCTTTCATGGCTCATTCATAATAAACAGGGTTCTCCCTTTGAAATATCATGACGGTCTATTTTTTTAATCACATTATAAGAGAACTTCTAAATTATACCCAGTCTCATCACCACCCAGGGTTCCAACAAGAAACAAATGCATCCATCCACAAAAGGATTTGTGCATGGATATTCGTAGCTGATTTATTAATTATTCAAGTCTTATAATTCGAGATAAAGATCTGGAAACTAACAAAAGTCCTGGGCAATGTGTCTGGATAGACATTTCTCTAAAGAAGACATGCAGATGAGCAATGAGTACCTATGAAGACCGTCAACAGCGCCTCGCAATATAAAGTCAGAACCGAAGGGGGAGCAGCCATGGCTGAAACAATCAGGCAACAGACAGAGCAAGTGCGGGCAAGGGTGTAGAGAAATGGGACCAACCACTATACACCATTGGTGCAGATGCCAAATGGTACGGCCAGTTAAGAAAGCAGTCCGGCAGTACCATCAGACCCTAATATGGAGTTACAGGTTCACCAATACCATTCCATAGGGATGTATGTCCAAGAGAAACAAGAGCACATCTCTACATGAGAACTGGCATTTAAGACCTATGGCAACATTTATTCATAGACACTTAAAGGTGGAAAGAGTCCCAAATGCTTACCAAGTGATGGATACATGAACAGAATCAGTTGGACACATACCCCTACATGCGTTGTAAGGCTATTAGTCCACAAAAGCGGTGCCATACTACAGGATGAACGCCCTTTAAAAACATTATGCTAAGAAGTCAGACAGCAGGCTCATGTGCTGCTGGAGGACATTTCTTAGAAATGTCCAGAACAGGAAAATCCACAAGACCAGCAGTAGATTTCCAGGGTCTGGGGCAGGGTAGGCATAGAGAATGACAACCAACCCATACAGGGCTGTGGTTTGCTATGCCATCTCTTGTGTGGAAGGCTTGAAGCTCAGGTATAATGATGTTCAGAGAAGCTGTGGATTTTAGCTGATGGGGCCTGGCTGGGAGAAGCGCAAGAGCGAGCCCTCGCAGGCTACACCCTTCTCTGGCCCCTTCCATTCCAACCTTGGATTCCGCTTCCCAGCTGGCCCATGGTGAGCAGCAAGGCTACTTCCCTGAGAACAAGAGAGCCAGACTACCATGGAAAAACCTTAAGCTAATATATATATGGTTTCTCTGTGTAGCCCTAGCTGTCCCGGTGCTCACTCCATAGACTAGGCTGGCCTCAAACTCGGCGATCCATCTGCCTCTGCCTCCTGAGTGCTGATTAAAAGCCTGTGCCTTAATGCCTGGCTCCAAAATGGATCTTTTCTTCAGATGCTTATCACAGTGATAGACAAATCTGATGGATGCGGTTTGTTTGGAGATAGTGAAAACATAAAATTTGATAGTTTTATTTAGTACTTTTTTTTTTTAAAGTAGAGTTTCCTTATGTGGCCCAGGCTGGCTAAAATCTCAGGATGCTTTTACCTCATCCTCTGGTTACAGACGCGTCACTCAGGTTAAAAGTTTATTTAAATAAAGATTGTACTTAATTCTTTAAAGGTCTCATTCCCGCCCTCTCTTTAACACACACTCACTCACACGCACACACACACACACACACACACACACACACACCATACACACTCATGCACACTGACATACTCAAACACACACACTCACCACACACACACACACACACATAAACACACACACACACAAACACATACCATATACAGATATAGATAAAAGGAAAATGAGAAAAGAATCCTGGAGGAAGAAGAGAGGCTCTTAATGGAAAAGATATGGGGGGAAGGAAACAATCCTTTATTCTGCCAAGGACAAATGTCTCTAGGAGAAGTGTATGTGCTATCATTTATGACACGGGTGACCCCAGCAGGTCCCTTGACCAGTGGAAGACCTCAGCAGGTGAGAGATAGACGGATACACCACGCCGAGAGAGCCTGAGTTTATTTAGTGGGGGGTGGCGGGGAAGGACAGTGAGAGAGAAAGAGAAGAAGGAAGGGGGTGGGGAGAAGGGAGAGAGGCAGAAGCTGTCTCTTCAGAAGAAGGACAGAGAGAGAGAGAGAGAGAGAGAGAGAGAGAGAGAGAGAGAGAGAGAGAGAGAGAGAGAGATGGAGTGGAGGCCAGAGATCCCCTTGCCTTTGTGGGAAGGGGGAGATTGGGAGTGGGCAGGGCTTGCCTCTTAAAGGGACAGGATACTCAGGTGACAGGGCAGGCCAGCAGATTTAGAACAACATTCTGCCTTTCTCTTATAATAAAAAGGCGAGGAGTTAGGCATGACAGGTTAGGACTGCTTGCTGCTGGTTTGTGGATGTCAGATTCTTGGGGGACCTGAGAAAGCAAGGTGCTGGTCATGTCTTGGGGTATCTGGTTACTTTGCTCTTGTTCAGGATTTGTGGTGTAGAGCTATCCAGTGTCTCTTGGACCTGGCAAGGTTGGCAAAGCAGAGGGCAACATTAGGTTTAGGAAGAAAACATTTTTCTTTACGTCCTGGTAATTGAGGAGGAGATTAGGGACTTGGGAGGGGATGTAGCTGACCTGTTTAAGGAAAATCCTTCAGTTTGGCTTCCTGGAACTCACAAGAATTCTCTGAGTTTATAAAACATAAGTTTTAAACATATACATTGTATAAACAACAGCATAATTAAGCCAGAATAACTGTGACAGATGTTTTTGCACAATGAAAAGTAGCTTTAGAAAATGACCGAAGAGAATTTAAAATCTTGATTTTGCAGTAGTGGTAGCAGTAGTCTTCTGCCAAAGTTTGATTAATAGCTCGTTAGCATTTTATTAACATTATTGATATGTTATTTTATTAACATTATTGATTATGTTAAGACTATGAACAGCAGCATAATAAGAGAGAAATTTGGTAACTTGAATTTGTCCTCAGATTTTTATAACTAGCAGGTACACACCTTAATATCTTGCATTTGTGTATCTTAAGACACCTTTTATTTAGAACATGGTAAGAAGTTATACTGAAATCTGTTTGGTGAGGTTGTCCTTTTTAAACTGGCGAAGACTCTCAGCTGTCAAACTGCACCAGAGATCTTTGAGAAGGATAAAATTTTCCTTGAGTTATTGATTTAAAAAATGACAGAGAACTTACTCGATTGGATACCCAGAGCCACTTCTCTGGGTCCTCCATGGTTGTTGAGGGAAGGGGCATCAGGTCTATATCTGCCTTCTATTAGAGCAGGGCTTCAGAAGATCCTGTGTGTTAGGAAGCTGTAGGAGACAAGCCTACCTTGCTCTGAGATGCTAGGCAATTGATTCCAGCAATTCTAACCCCTGTCTGGAGAACTTCAGGAGTTGAGAGGAAAGGCAGTTTTCCCCAATGGTTAGCACTTTCACTTGATGAAGCGAATTGCGGAGGGTCGTTGTTCTGTGCCCATCTGTCTTCTGTCTTTGGAGGAAATATAAGAGTGCTGCTGCTAGGAGCCAACCTGTCTCTCTGTTATGAAAAGCCTTTTAATAATTAAACATTTAAATACCATATTCCCCAGATCTCTGAGCACTTGAGGGTTGTTTATTGGGTACAGATAAGTTATGACTACAGTATAGAATCATCTGGAGAGTTGGGTCCAAGCTTCACTATATTGGTTTTTAAGTTAACAGATGAGATTTATACTTGTGAAAGACAAAGTAGAAAAAACTGTTTGCAATAGAAGTTTAACGGTAGAACTGACTATAGTGGAGAACAGCTGACAGGAAAGGCTGAGGGTTAGCTTTTGTTAATCTGAAATACATTTTCAAAACCTTAAATTTTTTATCATTATATAGAATATATTTTAAAGCAGAGTTGGATTACCTATGCAGAATGTTTTAACAGATTTAAAAGTATATATCAATTTAAAATATTTGAGACTTATTGCTTTCTTAATCTGGAATGAGATACAATGAACAGAGCTCCTTAGAACTGGGATTACTTAAAACATTTCTTTAACAGTAAGTACATGTACATATATACACAGTTGAATTTAAGTTTCATACACATATACACACAGAGTTAAAGTTAACTTATGTTCACACACAAAGTTAACTCAAAAGTCATGTGCATGCACGCACATATTAAACAGGAGTTGAGTGAAGTGAATGCTCTGGTGGGCCCTATTGCAAGCATGCTACTGTGTAAAACAGTAACAGAGTCAGTAAGAGGAATGTAGAGGCAAAAATGTAAGAAAATGCTGAGATGAGGCAAGGAGTACCTCAGTAAAGATGATGGCTTGGTTACTTGACCTGCCCTTAGTAAAGATGGCAGCTTGGTTCCCTGCCCTGCCATTAGTCAAGATGGCCCTGGTTACGAGTTGCAGGAGAAATCAAGTTTTCAGAGCCGTTGTGGGAATTTTAAATGGATACAAATAACAAGAGAGACATAGGGGGAAAAGTAGGTCAGAAATTTAAAATTGAACCACATCTGTGTGGCCACACCATTTACACATTGTTTCATACATGAAGCAGACAGGAAAATTACTCAGTGCCTCAGAGAGCGATTGCTGGGACTAAAACAGACACCTTGTGGATCTGATCATATTTGCTGGTTTCTGTGAGACCCACAGTGGTAGACAGTGGCAGAGACAGAATAGGAGAGAAAAGGAGCATTTCTAGGTTTTAGAGTCTGTAAAAGACATGGGCGGTGGGAGTGGGAGGTTGGACTGATATATTGGAAAGTTTATTCTTCATGGCCAAGGATGGGAGAAAGATGGGACCCCAAGGCTAGGCTGTCTACAAACGTCTTTGAGACCGAGCGAGGGTTGAGGTCATCCTAAGGCTCGCAAGCTCAGAGGGTAGGGACGGGGTCACTTTGTGTGGCTGAGGGACTACAGTCCGACAGGAGAAATGAGATTTCAGTCCTCAGCCCCAGGGAATTAGCAGAGATGGGTCTCTGCGAGAGCTGACTTGGAGAAAGGGACCTTATCGTTTAGTCAGTGTTGTGTGCAGCGATGGAGTGGGTACAGGAAGTTGGGAAGTGGCACAGGTCCAGCGTCTTCGTATGCCTCAGCCTGCCCCCACCAATGTTATCATTCATGATGCGGGTGACCCTGGCAGAGCCCCTGGTGGGCGGGAGACCGCTGTGGGTGAGAGACAGACAGATATACCATGCAGAGAGAGTTTGGGTATAGTGGCGGTGGCGGGGAGGGGGCGGGGAGGGAGAGAAAGAGAGAGGAGTGGAGGTGGGAGATCTGCTTGCTTGCCTCTGCAGGAAGGGGGAGATTGAGAGTGGGTAGTGCTTGTCTCTTAAAGGGACAGAGTACTCAGGTGACAGGGAAGGCCAGCAGATTTAGTACAACAATATGGACATGTACCTCAGATGCTAAAAGTCATAGGGACTAGACCTGTACACAAGGGCACAGCCCAACTATTACATGACTGCCCTCCTGAGAGAGTTTTGCTGACATCTCACACCATCAGGGCTCAGGCAACATCACGGAGGAGGGTTGAGACAAGGTCCTCAGATGGATCTGGAGCAAAAGGGTCCTCACAGTGAGCAGGAGAGGAAGAGGCCAATAGCGCACTGCGGTACTGCAGCCAAATGACGAGGAAGGACCAAGCCCTGTCCAGAGCTATGAGATACTTTTTGGTCTGGTAAGTGGTTTACTGAGAGCAGAGTCGGGCTAGAGATGTGAAACCATTTGACGCTTTTGTAGCTGCCCCCCTTTTCCACGAAGTGCTGTCCCCATTTCTTTCTTGGGTGCTCACCACTTTTATACCCACTCCCAAGAACTTTCCAGGCCTAGCAGCAGCATCTTCCCTAAGCCCACTACCCAGAAGGGGCGTCCCATTGATGCTAAAGTACCCCTGGCTCTCATGCCTTTGATAATAGTTGTGTTCCTTCATAGCCAGACACCGCTGGACCCCTCCTTTACCATGTCTGAGGGGGAAGTTTTGTTTCATAGATTCCTGTGAAGTGGGGTCACCAGATTAAGACATAGGGTGCCCAGTTAAATTTGAAGTTCAGAAAAATAAGAAATAACTCCGTAACTCTGTAATTTTTTTAAAAAAAGACTTTGTATGCATGTGAGTGTTTTGCCCATTTGTATGTCTGTACACCACATGTGTGCCTGGTACCCACAGAAGTAAGAAGAGGGCATTGGTGTTAAGGGCTGCACCATTGTAGGCTGCCACGTGGGTACTGGGAATTGAACACAGGTCCTGTTGTAGAATATTATTTTTGTTTGTTTGTTTGTTTGTTTTTCAAGACAGGGTTTCTCTAAAGCTTTGGAGCCTGTCCTGAAACTAGCTCTTGTAGGCCAGGTTGGCCTCGAACTCACAGAGATCAGCCTGCCTCTGCCTCCCAAGTTCTAGGATTAAAGGCACGTGCCACTACTGCCTGGTGTAGAATATTATTTTAATGTGTATTACATTTGTTTATGCTGTGGAATATTTGTTTAATGATGCAAAGATGTGTCGCATTCCTTTATGTTACATTTGCTTAACTCTGTGAAACTTGTCACTTTGCCTGTCTAAAACACCTGATTGGTCTTATAAAGAGCTAAAGGGCCAGTAGCCAGGCAGGAGAAAGGATAGGTGGGGCTGGCAGGCAGAGAGAATAAATAGGAGGAGAACTCTGGGAGGAGGATCAGGGAACAGGAGAAGAAGAAGAGGATGCCAGCGGCCAGCCACCCAGCTACACAGCAAACCACAGAGTAATAAGTAAAGAAAGGTACAGAAATAGAGAAAGATAAAAGTCCAGAGGTAAAAGGTAGACAGGATAATTAAATTTAAAAAAAAAAAGCTGGCTAGATATAAGGCAAGCTAAGGCCGGGCGTTTATAAATAACAATAAGACTCTGCGTGTGATTTATCTGGGAGCTGGGTGCTGGGCTCTCAAAGAGCAACGAGCCAAAATAAGTTTAAAAAAAAAACAGGCAAGCAAATAGCAAAACAAAACAAAATACCAAAAAGCAAACAAATAAACAAAGAAGCAACTACAAGGTCCCCTAGAGCTCATAACTGCACCCAGAAAAGCTGAGCGCTGAGCCACAGGGGAACATTGCTTTTCTCAGTGTTTGCTACTGAAACAGCAAAGACTTAGGTGGGGTCTTCTGCCTTCCCCTTCTCCCCAGCTGACCCTTGGGCTCTTTTTTCCATCTTTCTTCTGTGTCTGTCCCACATGTGACTCACTACTCTCCTCCCCTGGATAGTATCTGTGTTCTTACATCACATGGTATTACTTCAGCCAGCATCAACCGTGCTCTCTGTGGTGAGGCCTCCCTGTCTTGTGTCCTGGGTTGGTCTCCCACTTCCTCTGCCCCTGCTGGCATCAGCAGAAATTCAGTCATTCACGCCCACACCTAGACTGGATCTGGCTCAGATGTGGTCTGCAGATTCCCCCATTAGCCTCCCACTTGCTGTTCACAAGCCTGACTCCGTGAGGTCCCATCTAGGATCTCCCCGCCCTGTCCCCAGCCCACAACTCCATATCTCAGCGATTCCTTACCACGACTTCCCCTCATTCTACCCACAGAGACACACACGTCTCTTCCGTCTCTTCCTTCTCTGTTCTTTCCCATGGACTGCTTGGGGCCACTGCAGAAAAGTCCAAAAAGTCATTACTTCACAGTCAGGCATATGGAGGCATAGTCTCTGAAAACCATCCAGTGAGAAGCTATCCCTGCCTCCTTTGAAGGATCCCCACTGCCCCGCAGGGCCACGTCTTCTGCTCCAAGGATACGGTGTTGCCCCTTAGACACCACCTCAACTACCTGGCATCTGCTGACCACTGCTGTCTCAGCCTCCTCCTTCCGGTCTCATGGGAACCCTCTCTTATTGGAACCCTCTCTTAAGGTCTCATCTTCCATCTGGACTTTCAGTTTTTTCTCCTCGTATATCTTTAGCCATTCATTTTCCTCTCTCACCAATCTTATCAGTGCCCTCCGGCTGGCCAAGTCTCCTGATCCTATCCCTGCTGGTGCTGGGAAGGGGAGCAGCAGAGGACAGCAGTCAGCTGACCCTGGAAGCAAATTGAGCTACTTAATACTTGGGGGGACAGCGGGGGAGGGGGCATTACTTAATCTCAGACTCTCCCCGGCTTTGAAAGGTTGTCAGCTGACTGTTGGTTGCTCCCTTATGCTCAGGAGGTCTGATGAATGAGCCTGGAGACCCGACTTTTTAAAACCCAGGAGGGAGGGCTGTCATTGTGACCCTTCAGGAGAGACGGACAGAAAATATTGTCTATAGAGTGGAGGGAAATGGAGTCTGTCCTGAGGATTGTGGGAAAACCAGGAAACAAGTAGCTAACAGGGAATGACAGATGTGAAGAGAAGAGGGTGACAGGCAAGGATCAGATTGGTGACCCCCTTCAAGTCCTGCCCCTTAGACTTCCACAGGCGGGCTTTCTTGGTTTGCATCTCCTTAGGTAAACAAAGGTCCTCTCCTGAGCTCGCACACTCTACCCCTTGTGCAATGTTTGCACACAAGGGTTGTTTTCACCAGCATAGTTATGAATATGTGTGTGTCCCCACGAGTGTGTGCCATATAAGATCGCCAGGTGAGTTCATATTGTTTCATTGAATTCCTGGTTATTGGGAATCTGCCACTGCTGAGGTAATATGCCAATCAAACCAAATTAACAAATTCAGGTGTATTCTGAGCAAAGCACTCCTGCGTGGACCCTGTGGAAGTCAAGAAGACCATGAGGGGAACCCACAAGGTGGGGGCTTTTAATGCCCTCTGGGGGTGGAGCCACAGATGGCAGGCCTTTTCAAGGGCCAAGAGATACCCCCTCAGGGTGAAGCCTGGACTGAGGCAACTCCAGGGGAGGGACCTGTTGTTCGACACCCTGAGGGTGGGATCCTGAATGGTCCAAGCTGGAGATTCCACATACATATGTTTAATGCAAGATTTTTTTAAAAGAATCTGAAATTGAGGCTCTTCCGAATTAGATTGGTTCAAATCCCATCAACCCTCATCTCTAATTCCCTCTTGATTCCATTTATTTTCATATACTCACTTTCTCCTTTCCTACCCTAAATACAGTCAGGGAGGTAGGTTTTCAATAGGGAACTCCCTCCAGCTCCAAATCCCCATGAGATAGAGAACATGGAAAGGGGCACTCTCCAGAGTGCAGCCTTGACACATGATCATCTCCTCCTGCCAACAGGATCATGGCAGAGCTCAGGTGTCAGCCCTGGCTTCCCTCCAATTAGCTCAGGGGCTTGGGGACCTCAGGCACATCCTTTAATTTCTCTAAAACTCACCAGAACACCTACAACTCAGATGTAACAGTATCCACTTGTGAGGACAAGGACCAAGTGATGTGGTGACCGTGGTGTGCATACCTAGTGAGTAGTGTCTCCTGTGTCCTTGTTAGTGTCACCATGTGGAGTCTGGTGTCTGCCTGGCCCCTGCACATCACAGATAAACCCGTTTCATCTTTGTGTCTTCTGAGGCTTTTGTGAC
Source organism: Myodes glareolus (assembly GCF_982192425.1). NCBI lineage: Eukaryota > Metazoa > Chordata > Mammalia > Rodentia > Cricetidae > Myodes > Myodes glareolus. The sequence continues at coordinate 29,355,676 of NC_142045.1, read as the reverse complement.
AGATGAGAAAATGTGCATCTGAGGTATTCCGTAATCCCAAGGTGGCACCAGCAGTAAGTGGTGTGGCTGGGAGTGTGCCACCTGACACCAGAACTCAACAGCATCCCTCTCCACCATGAGGAAACCAGGTGTGGTGGCTCTTCTTTACTGGACACCACCCTATGCTGACAATGATGTTAATGACATTATCCCTCTTACTCCACAAACGAGCTAGTCCAAGACCTAGAACTGAGAGGGAGAGCCAGGCTATCAGCTCAGTCCCTCTGAATCCATGGCATGTGATTTAACCTTTCTATGGCTGATCATATTTTAAAATAAAGTAACACCAACTCAAGTATCCATTGGATAGATAAAGAAATGTAACACACATTCACAGTGGAATATTGCTTGACTTCAAAGAGGAAGGAGGTTAGACTATGCTTCACCATAGATGGACTTTGAGGTCATTATGTTTAGTGGCACAAAGAGCTATAGAAGGAAAAGGATCATATAGTTAACTCATGTCAATCACCTTTAGTATTCACATTTATAGAGGAAGAAAGTAAAATGATGTTTACCAGAGACTGAAGGGAGGGAAAATGAGAAGTTAATGTTTAGTGGGATTTCAGTTTTTCAAGATGAAAAGAGCTATTGTGTGACTGACTACAGCCCTTAGAAGGTAGAGACAGGGTGTCCTTGGGTCAATCTCACCCCAGGATTGGTGAGCTCTGGGTTTTGTTGTAAGGAGGCTGATAGTTAGTTCCTGGCTGTTTATCCCCGAAATAATCACACAGAAACTATATTGTTAAATCACTGCTTGACCCATTAGCTCTAGCTTATCAGCTAACTCTTACATATTAATTTAACCCATCTCCATTAATCTGTGCATCACCACGAGGTCATGGCCTACCAGCAAAGTTGCAGTATGTCTGTCTTTGGCAGTGGCTCCATGGCTTCTCTCTAACTCCGCCTCCTTTCTTCCAGCATTCAGTTTAGTTCCCTGCCTATCTAAGTTCTGCCCTATCAACAGACCAAGACAGTTTTTTTATTCACCAATGCTATTCACAGCATACAGAAAGGAATTCCACATCACCTCCCCTTCTCTGTTTAAATAAAAAAAGAAGGTTTTAACTTTATCATAGTTAAATTACATATAACAAAACAGTTATCAAGCAAGAATCACAGTTACAATATTTATATCTACTTTACCTTTTAGCATAACTAAGGAAAACTATAACTATAAATTCTTCAACTCCATCAAAGACTCCAGAAGGACATACTATTGCCTAAAAAACCAGGAAGTGCATTGTAAACAACTTTCAAAACTCTAGAATTGACAGAGACATCTCGCTGCCTGGACAGTCACCCAAAGTTCTTCTGTATTGTTGGGGCATCCATCTTCAGCCTACAGGCCCATAGTATCCAACAGATTTTTCCATGAAGCAGAAAATTTCAAAGACAGTTCCATCTATATTGGTAGTTTGTCAGCCACTTTTTTCTGTGTCCTACAGAATGTCTAGCAGACTCTTTAATGTAACAGGAGCCCCAAAGGATCATCTCACCTTTAGGCAATCATTTCTCTGTGAGTGCTGCATGCCCAGTTAAGCAGTCAAGGCAAGAGCAGTTTCTTGCCCAAATGGCTAGCAAACTCCATAAGGAGCCTCTTTGATGCCAGTCTTCCTCTTGAAGTAACTGGTGCAGTGCCATTATTCTGTAGTCTTTAAAAGATTTACAGAATACCTATCTATTTGAAATATATCTCTGTACACCGAGAAAATCTAACTAACATGATTATAAGCTTGACTATTATAGATGATTATCTATTAACTTATATTTCTTAATTATACATTACATTTTTAAAATGAGCTACACAAACACAACACCTTAATCAAGAGCAGAAATATACATATAAAAATTGACCTTAAGTATGTATCAATAAATAAACATCCATACCAACGCAAATCTCTATAGCATATCCCCCTTTAAATGTAAATAGACATTTATAAGCAATATTTGGGAATATGGGCGTAGTTCTCTAGACTACCTTCTGCTGGTTGGGGGGCACTGTTAATCTGGTCTTTTATGATGTCATCTGTGTGCTAGGATCATCTCAATCAGCAGTTGAGCGAAGCAAGTTTTGGGGGGAGTTTGCCAAGAGACTTTGCCTCAGCAAATTAAAGAGCAACTCAAAAAGATATCCGCTGCCAACTTCAGGCCTTCACATGCATATGCACCTCTACAAACATGTATACCCATAGGACCGCACAACCACACACATACACATGCAGAAGGAAGGAAGAAAGAAGGAAGGAGGGAACTCTGGAGTAGGTATGAGCATGCTTACACAGAAGGATTGATACCCTGAGCACCATTCAACACTCAACTGATTAAGGAGGTCCCATGACTCAGTGAGTCCATGCCCTCATCCCCAAGACAGTGACACTGGGAGACAGATGGTCAGGCCGTGATGTCAGAGGCTATGTGAAAAAGATCCATACCTGGAGGCCCTTGGAAAACCTTCTCCAGTGCCTCCTTGTGAGAGACCACAAGAAGCAGCTGACAGCCTGTAAGCCACCTGAGTGCTCTCACCATATCCAGCCATGCCAGCCAAATTTTCCAGACTACAGCCATCAAAAGTTTTGAGAAGTGCATTCCCACTGCTTACAAAACACACAGACTATTGGTCATTTGTTGTGGCCGCCCGAACAAACCGGTCAATAGTTCATTTGGCCTGTTTTACCACACTTGAAACTAATTCTAGGTGGACAACGGCAAAGTACAAAAGCCTCAGAACCACAGGAGATGCCGCTTCATGTCTGTGAAGGCTAAGTTCAAAATACAATCACAACATGAAGAAAGAAAAACAATGCAGGAGTGTGCAGTACACAGAAATAGAAAATAGATTGACAGTTACCCCAAAGGGTGAAGCTGAGTTCCCATGTGAGCTTGGCATCTGCTTCCAGGCAGGGGCCAAAAGAATAGAAACATTCTCAGAAGCTTTCACAGAATGGTTGACAGCCACCTCGCTCCACTTACCTGAAACATCCAGAAGAGGTAAGCACTCATGCACAGAGTGTAGGTGAATGAAGCTGAGGTTTGCCTTGGAGGTGATGTAACTATTCCAGGGTTGATTGTGGTGGTTGTACAACTGTCTTACTAAAACCTTTGAAATTTAAAGTTTAAATGTGTCTAAGCATCATAAGTTAAGACATTTTTTTCCCCTTAATACCAGTGGGTTGACACCAGACCTTATGCTGATCCCACTGAACATGTACTGAGTCTGGGCTTGCCCTGTGTGACTCACTGGATAGATTTGGACAGAGCTGAAAAGGAGGAGCTGATGGGAAGGAAGCACTGGGGATAAGAATAAAGGATAAGAAGAACATGTGGTCGGAAGAGGTGTGGTCGGGTTAATGCTTGGTGAAGATGCCTTGGCTCCAGCAAGGGGCCAAGTAACCCAAAGTCTAAGAGACTAGAAACAAGATAAGTAGGAGACAGTATTGCTGGGGAGAGACAATAGGGGCATGAACTCAGGGCCTGCTTGGCGAAGTGGAACCTTGGAGTCATGAGGATTGAATTAAAGAGCATTCTGGGATTAGTTTGGAGAAACAGAAGGGGGAGTATGCTTTAAGAATTGAGTCCCAAGGGAAAAGAAAGCTTCGAAGATCCTCAGCAGCAGAGCCAAACCCTCTTTCCAGGAGGTGTGGAGACTGCCCAAGCTAATGTTCTCTGGAGGAACTCCTGCAGAGTGTATTAGTCCTGTTGCTGCTGAGACAAATGGCCACACACTTGATACTTCAAAACAAAACATATGAGTTTCCTTGCATATCTGGAAGCCAGAAGTCCAAATTCAGCCTCACTTAGGTAAAACCAAGGTGTTAGCAGACCGGCTTCCTTCTGGAACTTTTGTGGGACAATCTGTCCCCTCGCCCTTTAGGCTGGCATTCCTTGGCTCCAAATGTAGGGTCACGTGGCTTTCCCTCTTCTGTGCTGTAATACCCTAAATTCTGTTTCACCTGTTTTAAGTGTGAGTGTTGCTGCAGATTGAACCAGGGGTTTGGTACAGACTTGTAAATGATTTGCCACTGGGCTACAATCTCTAACCCCTGACCCAAGTCTGGTGTGTTCTGTGTTTGATTCTAGGCCTGCAGCAGCTTCTGGATGATGGTAGAAACATCAAGCATCCAGCAATCAGGTCATTAGTGCTGTGTCCTTGAGGGGCCATTGGAACTCTCTCCTCTCTTTCTCCAATCTCCCCTTTTCCTGACACCACTGAGGTAAGCAGCTCTTCTCTGCCATGTACCCCCGCCATGATGTGTGCCCCCATCACAGGCCCCAGCACGATAGTCAGCTAACCTTGACCTGACACCTGAAACCATGAGCCAATATTTTTTTTCGTTTTAAGCTATTTCTCTCAAGAATTTTGTCAAAGAAACGGGAGGCTAACCCAGTTTTTGTCAAGTCTCCTGCCTTTCTCATGAGGACACTATGATAGCGGTTAGTCCTCTGACCTTCACACGTGTACTGCATGTTGAGTGTACATACATTCATACACACACACACACACACACACACACACACCACATCCATGCATGACCTAAATACATGTTATAAAAAAGAATTTACTCTGATTGGGTATATTATATGCTCTGCTTGTATGAGCCCTAGGTTCTGTTCTAAGCACAAGAGAAAGAGCAAAAAAGATGGTTTTGTGATAATGGAAGCCAAAAAGTCTCAGTCTGTAGTCTAGAGACCCGAGGAGCAAGGAAAGCTATTGGTGTTCAGACCAAATGCAAAAGTAGGGAAGACTGACGGTCCAGGTTGAGGACCATCAGGCAGACAAAACAAATCTCTCCTTAAGAAGAATGGGGTGACATCCACCTAGGGGGCGGGGCCCCCTCCTACCCTTGGCATGCTGATCCCAGGATTCATTTCATGCAGACTCCCACACGCACTTCAGAATGATTTATGACCAGATATCTTGTGCTTTGTAGCCCAGTCTAGCTGCCACATAAACATCAATGGTCATGGGACCAGAGGGAAGAATTTGCAAGGGAGATGAAGAATTAATAGAGACAGAGTGGTGTTGGGAAGCTCAGAGATAGGGGGATTCAAAGTGAGAAGGGTCAAGATAAATCTAATGGGAAAGCACACCCCGTCCCTATGCGCACGTCCATGAGAGCCTAAGGGGGTGAGTTTCAGGTCTTTATCAGGTAACCCCAAACCAGGAGACAGGATCCACTTTCAAGCCCAGCCTTCAGTCAGGGTAGGAGATACCCCTTTATTCTGGAAGTACAGCTCAGAGAGGAATATTTACTCCAACAAGAAAATCTCACGCTGCAGCCCTACAGTACCTGAGTCTTCTCTTGAAAGACAGATGGCTAATGAAAAGTCAGTTGTGACCTCTCCTAACTAAGTGAAGTTACATTAGTTTGACCTTCCCCCACAGAGTTTTCCTCCCCTCTAGAGCCCCCCCACTCCACACACATACCCTGTTTTCATTCAATTCTCTTTCCTGGGCTGTGATGGTTTGTGCTGTCTGTTTCTTTGTGTCATACTCTCCCCGGCATTTCACTCACCCACACACCCTGTTGTAGGAGAGCCTTTGGATGGGAGGGGATGAGACAGATATTCTCCTGAGCAAGAGGCCAAGGCACCGTCGTGCCAAACGGCATCCCTGTCTCTTTGGAAAGGAAACCAGGCAGCCAAGAGAAGCCACAGCCCCAAACAAGCTCCTGCAGAGAGGCAATCTTTGCGAGCCTGGAGGCCAGCATCTCAGAAACATATTAGAGCCTGTCTTTATGAAAGAAAATGATCTTTGTGCAGGCAGGTGGTATGGTTTAGGAGAACATTTTTATGTGCAATTTAGAGTGCACTGTCTACACACAGCTCAGACTGAAATAATCAGTTTAGTGTGTGTGTCTGCACCGTCATGTGGTCAAGCTTTAGGTGAGAGCAGATTTACACACCGAAATCAAAACGAACTAGCAGGAGCCCTCTCCTGCTGCATTCCATGACAATAAACGGCCACACGATGGAGGGCTGCCAACCCCGCTCTCTGCGTTTATTTTTTCTCAGAAAGCTCTTGTGATAAAGAGAAAATTAATTTCCAAGGAGGTGCTCAAGTGCATCTGTTAAGTAGCGTTTTTCCTTTCTTTCTTTTTCTTTTTCTTTTTTTTTTATTAACACGGGTATACATAAACAAAGGCCATGTAAACAGAGAGTCGCCTGAATGTATCCCTCTCATAAGGAGGTTTTTAAATTGAAGGGTAAGGAAGTTTACAGGGATTCCTCGGCATGCCTTTCAGTTCAAGAAGGCATCCCGCTCCGGATGGCAGCTGCAGGAGATACTCCACTCCAAAGCTCAGCTTCTGCAGTGTTTGTCGCTCTGGGGTGCTTGTCAAAGGAAAGAGGTGAATTTGTTCGCCTGGAGACCGGGCACCTAAAGGACAAGGACATTCACGTCCCAACATTTGAAATGTAGTTTTCAGGAAATTTAGCCTTCAGGTGAAGGAATTAGACAGAGCACCAGTCTTAAAGGAACAAACAAACAAACACCAAACAAAACGCCCCTGGAAGTGTCCACGTGTGAGTCTGTCAGGAGGCAGGAGGGCCTCCAGTCAGGCCTGGATGAAATCTTCACCCCAGTAATGTCCCAGATACGCATGCGTCACCCTTTGGCTTCCTGCACAATGAATCAGCGCTGACTTGGCAGAAGCAACTGCGTCGAGTTTGCTGCGTGCCCCCTTCAGGGGCTTTGGCACTAGAGAGAGGAACCTTCTAGATTAAAGGGCAAAGCTGTGTTTCTGAATTGGTATGATTGGAAATCCCCGCCCCCCCAAAAAAAAATTTTTTTAGAGAGAAGCAGCATTCTCCCCGTTGTGAGAAATTCAGTTCTGAGTCTGGAAAGGAACTCACCTCCCACCCAGTGGAGGAGGAGGACTAAGTCCAGGGGGTGAAGGCCAGGATTTCAGCACATGTGTTCTCGTTTATCAGGGGTGGGACTCGGTGCGAAGCGGGGGAAACCAAGAGCGAACAGAATCAAGGAGATCAAATTATTTTTCCATTTGTCTCCGAAGCAAAGCGGGGGGTGGGGGCGGAGGAAATAAAGAGGGAACTAAAATCATCTCACGATGTCCAATCTGGTGCAACCTGGGGGCCAGCGAGGGGAACTTCAGGTTTCAGAGATGCCCATGCTAGGGTGTCCACCAGCCTCCCTGGGTGTGGGGTGTAGCTGTGGACTCTAAGAGCATCAGAGGCACAGGATAAGAAGCTAAACAGCTATCTCTGGGTGTCATTTCTCCGAGGCTCTCTCTGACCATGACCCCTGCTCGTCCACCTGTGTGAATCCGAGGGCACAGAGGAGAAAGGTCAAGTGTTCAGCTGAGCATTTGATTTCACATCAAGCACTTTATTTCCACACTTAATCTGCCCAGTGACAGTCCCACTTCATCCCAACTCCTAGCGAAGTGTTCTGAGTATCTTAGGGCTCTTGTCCAGAAAGGCGCAACCAGTGACAGAGTGGCTTAGGCGGCACAGGGCCCAATCATCACGCTTTGCCGTCCCCACAGGTTGCCCTGGCATGTGAGCAGTAGAGGTTAAAATGGCCTGGATGTTAATTAAATAAGGGGTGTGTGTGTCAGGGGGTTAATACGGTGGGATAATGTCCTCAAAGACAGGAGTGAAAAGAACACATTTGGGGTTCCGTTGGGAACTAGGAACTGTGCCTTCCCGTCGTCGTTAGGTGAGGTAGAATGAGCCAAACTTAGGAGCTCCCCACTTCTGACACAGCAGATGGGAGGGTGACCCTTCATTCACTAGCTCCTGGTGGGTGGTCTGGGAGGGTAGTGCTCTTGTGGGTTTGGCTATAGGGTGAAATGGACGTCAGCTGATCAGTTGTTTCCCAGCTTCATAGCACATCAGTGCAAAAAACCCTGTGGCCACTTGGCTTCACAGGTATCCTACAAATCCCACCCCTGTAGGCAGACTTTTCTGTTTCGCCAACCACTCCCCAAGCAACCACACAGAAACTTAATATTAATTATAAATGTTCAGCTGATACCTTCAGCTTGTTTTTAGCTGACTCATAACTTAAACGAACCCATTTCTATTTGTCTGTGTGCGGCCCTGAGGTTCCTGTGTCTCGTGGATGTATTTCTCATCCTGCTTGCCCTGAGTTTCATGGCGTCCCCTCTAACTCTGCCCTTCTTCTCCCCTGCATTCTCTTTGTTCCGAAAATTCTGCCTAGCCATCGGTCAAATGGCTCTTTATTAACAACGAGAGCACCATATCTTCACAGTGTACAGAAGGATTATTCCACAGCACATCCCTTTATGGGGGGGGCAGTACTGTTGGGCCAGATCTCAGTCCCACGCCCCTTTACACACTTGACTCTGGGTCTTCTACCGAGCAGGAACACGCATGAAGTTCCTATCAGTCCCGTGTCTTTTCAGATGAGGTCCATACAGGACCTCACCTTGACCCCCTAGGATTCCCCAAGAGCTGAGGGGAGCCAGAAGCACAAAGCTAAGCCTAAGGCAGAGGCCCCTGCAGTTCTGAAACAGGAGCCTCTTGCTGCTCTTTGAAGTTACATGTGGCCCCATTGTTTTCTTCCTGATGATAAACAGGGTGATCTGGATGGAAAGAAGGCAGATGGGAAAGCAGAGAAGAGGGCGGGAGGTGGTCCTAAGGAGAGTGATCCCAGGCCAGCCTGCGAAGGAACACTGCCAGGTTTTCAGGGCCATCATAGGCCAAACTGGTGGGAGCATTTTCTCAGCTGAAGTCCCCTCTTCTCAAATGATTCTAGCTTGTGTTAAACTGACACAAAGGTAATCAAAATAAAAGGGCCGTTGGGGCAAGGGGCGAACATCTACAAGGACACCCCTGACCACTAGAATAACAATCTCCCGAGAGCTCAAAAAATCCCGACTGTTGGTGCCAGGCCAATGACAGGCCAAGAAGATGGCATCCTGGGTGAAAAGCAAGACCGGAAGCAGGGGAGGTAGAAGCTACATACTCCCTCCTAACTGAGATCCTAGACTGAGAACCACAGCAAGTGTCCACAGTGAGCAGTTTGGCTTCCAACCCCTGGGCTTAGCTCTGCCCCGAGCCAACAGCAGCAGCATGGCTTCTGCTCTGCCCATCCCTTTCTTGCTTCCGGGAGCTGCCCTGTAAATGCTTCCTTTATTAACAACACTTGACAGAAGCTGTGAGCAACAGCCCATGGAGCTTCACCCAGTGAGGAACTGGCACATCAGATTTCTTACCCTACACCGGGATCTGCTCCCAGCCGTGAAGTCTTTCTGCGTGGTTGGAATTTCCCACTAACGGCTGCTTTTTATCTTCTAGTTTATATTCAGACCAGGCCAGTGTGGAAGACAGCAAGGCTCTCCTTAAGGCCCCCGGATCAAACATATCCCAGTGGTTGAGGGCACAGCCTAAGGGAGCCTTTTGCCCATATGTAGGATAAAACCTTCCACATCTTCGTCTGGCTCTCTAGAGAGCCTAAGGAGATTTTGCCAGCATAGGTGTGGGTAGCTGTATGCGTTCCTTCCTCATCAGCAGTCATGAAGGGAGTGGGGAGGATTCTTCTTGAGAATATTTGTTCTATGTGACTCTTTGCTACTCCACAACCATAATTCCCAATAAGCAAGCATGATAGTTATAGAGCCTACGGAATGTTCTTTCCTCTCGGCCTATTAATGTCATAGCAACTGGAAAGCAAAAATAAAAGTGGGGGTACCCAGGGCCATGGGGCAGGACCAAAAGCAGGCAACAAGGAGAAGGCACTGAAGAAGAAGATGTGGGTGTGGCAGGTAGAAGGAGCGGACTTTAAGACCCAATGGTGTCCTCATCTGCAACCTTCCTCCCAGGGATGGTGGGTCTTCTTTGTCTCTAGCTGTTACTGGCCCTCTCTATTTCCTCTCCCTACTGGCTGGGGGTGGAACTCAGGGCCTTTGGCAGGTTCAGAGAAGCCTTCTACTGGCCCCGCCCACAGTTTCGCAGTCAGTGCCCTCACCATTTTTCACCTGCAACCTCATCAGGTCGAGGGCCTGGAGCACCCAGTGTTAGGAAAGCCAGGGTTTGTGTGAAGGAAGCCTTTGCCCTGCCCTGTGGGTGCTAGGCAACAGCTAAGGTTGCTGGGGTGGGGGGTCAGTACCAGCTTTCCTACGCAGCTATGCCTGCATGCTGGAATGGTATAACAGAGAGAGAGGAAGAAAGAGATGGGGTGCAGTGTGGTGGGGGAGGGTGAGGAAGCCAGGAGCAGAGGCTTGAGCATCCCTGATCCACCTTCCAGCCTTGATCCCCTGGGAAGAGCAGTTCCTTGGGGTCCACATTTGCCCAGTTTCTTGGCTTAGGAGTGCTGACCTAAGCCCCCAGCCTGGTTCCCCGGGAGAAATCGCCTTCCAGACCAAAGCGCTCTACTCCTTTGGCCTAGGAGGTTGAACCCTGGCATAGACTAATTCTTTTGAAAGTAGAAGGAAGACAGGAAACCAAGTCCCAAGAAAGAGAAAGCAAAGTCTTAATCCCTTAAGGATGGGGCAGGCCTAAGGCTGGACACAGAAGAGTATTTTATGAGGCCTCTGGGTCCTCCCCACTTACCCTGATTGGTCCTGTTTTGATACCTGCCTCCTTACCTTCCTGGTTGCTCCTTGCAAAGTCTTCCGGAAACAGGAAGCGGACATCATCCGGGAGCCCTTTTCTCGTCTCTTTTCTACTGTGTCCCGCTAAATCTCCTTCGGATTCCAGTTACCCTGTCCTAACCCAACGACTCTAAGTCTCTAAATACAGGTGTGGTCTGGAGCGTCGGAGAGAGGGACTTCAGAACAGATTCTGGACTGGGGACAGCTGATTGACAAGTGGCTACAGAAGAAACCACGATCTTTGCCAGGTAGCAGTCTGTTGTTCTTTAAGGGGGGCTATGGGGAGATTCCCAGCTGGCACTGTCTCAATCGTAGGATTCTGGGTGTTCAGAGTCTTTTTCCCAGGGGTATTCCCCCATTCGCCCTCAGATCTTCGTCAGGTCCCCCCCTCGACCCTCCAGGACTTCTGCTTTGACTCTTGGTTTTCTCACATTTTCCCTTTAAAGAGCCTGTCTTCTATCTCTCTCCTTTTCATTTCTAGCCCTCTCTGTTCCCCATCAACGTAATTTTAAAGTGAAAACACATGGCTGCAGACCCGGGCCCTCCATTTACTCAGCTGCACCTACTTATTCAATTTAAATTGGAAGGCTAGTTTACAAACTTTCAAAAACTATGTCCTGGCCAATGAGAAGAGCTGTGTAAACACAGGTCTAATTTCGTCTCTGGTCCTGCCTCCCCACCCCCCCACCCCCCACCCCATGACCTTCTGAGAACAAAAGCCAGGACCTTTCTCTCTCTCTCTCTCTCTCTCTCTCTCTCTCTCTCTCTCTCTCTCTCTCTCTCACACACACACACACACACACACACACACCATATTCTCTTTCTAGAATTTTCTTGATTTCTAATTGTGAGTTGGGATAATCAAGTTAAACGGGGTCAGAGTTTCAGCATGCAATCCTTTCCAGAAAAGTGTCAATTAACATTCCTGACACCACCTGATGCCTCTCTGCTGGGAGAGGAAGGGGCGGTGTGTGTAGAGACCGCTGCAGAAGGAAATTCGGCTCTCTTCTTATGAAAGACATACATTAGTTTCTCAATTTTTTTTTAAATCCTTTTAGGAGCGAAAGGGTTGGACGAAAGATGGATTTCTGGCGTTCTAGAAACATGATGGAAAAATGAACTGACCTGAAAAACTAAGACGAAAAAGTTCTGTTGTCCTGAAATTATCAGATCTGTAGTCACTTCCTCTTCCTCTCTGGCCCCACTCAATCAGACCATTTTGATTTTTATCTTTCTGGGCTTGTAAAATATCAAGAAGAATCATATCGAAGTGTAAGTTGCCTTCTGTGTCGGGCCAGAATCATCCGTTTTGCACGATGACTTTAGAATGACCTGGATGTAAAGAATACTCCAGAAGGCTGACTTGCTACAGCTCGTGGATTCAGCATTCATTGACAGCGGATAGGATGGTGGGAACTCTGACCTAACCAATGGACTCCTCCACTGATGAGGTCCCGATGAGGTGGCATGACTGGGTGGTGGCACAGACTTTTGGAGGCAGGGCTAGGATGGAGAAATAGGTAATAGGGTGGGGGCATGACTGGGGTGCTATATCTCCTCCTGAGTGCCCCTCCCTCCTTTTCTCCTTTCTCCTCTCCTTCCTGGCTGTCACAAAGTAAACAGTTTTGTCCAATACTTTCTTCTTCCATGACTTGGCTCGCATAAGCACAGACCGAAATCATGAACCAAAAAGGTTCTTTCTTGCATTTAATATTATTTTTTAGATATTCTGCCATGTTGATAGTAATTGACTGAACTATTGTCCAAGGTTCCCTTATTGGGTTCACAATGGAAAACTCAAAACCCTATTTGTGAAGGTAATGGGAATGCCTGTCCCCTCAGGCAGGAAGCCTAGAGAGGTGTAGGCTCATGTCATAGTGTCACGTGTTACCATAAACAGGTGTTCAACAATATTCTTGTTAAGACATGAACTGTACCCATCCAGAACTTCCCATTTCAACTGTATATTTGAGATAGGGCCCTTAAAAGGAGGCCCTTGGGGTTGGGGAGCTGGATTAGTGGGTAAGGAGCTTGTACAAGTATGAAGTCGTGCGTTGGGATCGACAGCGCAAAAGCCAAGTGTGATGGAGTGCTCACGGCATTCCCAGCCCTGGAAGGAGGCAAGAGGATGGCAGGAGATCACAGGTGGCCAGTCTAGACAGCTGACGAGCTTCAGGCTCACAGGTGGCTGGTCTAGACAGCTAACGAGCTTCAGGCTCACAGGTGGCCGGTCTAGACAGCTGACAAGCTTCAGGTTCACTGAGAGACCCTGCCTCAGAAAATAAACTGGAGAGCAGTTGACAAAGACACTAGACATTGACCTTCGGCCTTCAAATGCTCAGTCATGGGGCGTGCATCCACACACACATTTGCACCCCCCTCACACACACACCCTTCCACTCCCCTCACACACTATCCTCACACACAGAAAGCCATGTGTGATGACAGTGTGGAGCCTTCCAAATGCCAAGGAGAGGTTCACTGGAGTCCAGCCTCCCTGCAGCTGTTACACAGTACATCTGGGGTGTAATATATCTGTAATATCTGGCCAGGAGCTGCTTTATGGAACAATATGCTTGTGATAACCTGCCTACGTTTTATTCTGTGCAGACAAAGCAAAGTTTCTATTAAAAAAAAAAAAAAGCAAATTTTCTTTACCCATCCTTCCTTCCTTTTTTGAAACACTTGCCCCGTGATTCTAGGCAAGTCCATGACCAAGCTACCCTCAAAGCCCCAGGGAAGAAGTTCCCTAAGGACCTTAAGGATTTTATGGTAGGAAGAAATGATTCGATGTTTGCGTACAAAGCCACAATCCGATGCAAACTGAGTTCCAGCAAAATTATAAATTTAACTTTTTCTCTTACTTGACTGAAAAATGTTGAAAACCTTGTTGGAGTTGCCAGATGAGATATGTGTCACTAATTCTCTTGCTTTAATAAGGCTTGTCACCGAGACAAAATACCCAAGGCAATCCATTTAAAGAAGGGGATTCTTATTTTATCTCTGGTCGCAGAGGTCTTACTCCATGGACACTCGACTCTGCCATTTCTGGTTCTTTGTCGTGTGACTTTTTCTGGTTCCCTAGATAGGGAGCCATTGTTGGAAGATCAGAGTAACCACCAAAGTTCAACCAGATGAGCCAATGAGTTTATTGGGGTTGCTTACAGGGGAATATGGGGGAGGGGCAGGTTACTTACAGGTACAGGGGGCATCAGTGAAAGGCTCACCTGTGCTGGGTGTGAATTTGAAATGCCCTCCTGAGGTGCATGTGTTCACAGCCCACGGTGCTACTGGGAGTGCAGGAAATCTTTAGGAGCTGGGTTCCAATTTGAGGTCTTTCACAGCATCCTTGCAGGGGATTGTGGTACCCTGGTCTCTTTCACACCCTGCCATGAGGCACGCAGGCTTCCTCCACCAAAGGCTCCCTTCAAAATCTCCTGGGTGATGCCTGAAGCATCATGTAGTGGGGTCACCAGCCAGGAGGCAAAATAATTTTTTCCTCCTTCTTAAGTTCCCTCAGGTAGTTTGTTACAATAACAAATGTAGTCTTGTTATATTTCTTATTGAAAGTCAGCTAGATGTCTGAGGGGGTATAGGATGATGGATGAAGTATTCTCTCTCAGACTCTTTTGAGTATGAGATGGTTTTACTGACATGATTTTTAATTGAAGATTTCATATGTGTATATAAATATGTTTTAATCAATGCCATCTCACCGCTCCCTTCCAGCTCATCCCTGTTCCCATCCTCACTTTGGAGTCTGTTTCTGTCTTTTCCCACACAGTCTACTTAGTGATGTTAGGGCAAACAAGGTGTTTGTGGGGCCACCTACCAGAGCTTGGGTAGCTCAGGGATGGCACCCCTGAAGCTGAAGTCCCCCAATTTATTTACAATAGCATCTCAGCTTGGGTGGCTTCCCTCGGGATTGGAACTTCCTCTTTGCTTTCGGTGGTGTATGTTATTACAAATGTATGTATTAATTCACTTATAAATTTTGCCCCTTGTTCTGAAGACCTAACTATTTTACTCCCCGTCTCTGAATACTAGAATATTGCTTTCTGTCTATTTTTGAGCTCAAATAAAACATATGTGGAAGATTCTTTCTTCTGACTTTCCTGCTTTTCTGTTTTCTATCCTACATTCTAGACAATTTCCTAAAACTTAAATTTCCCTTCACTGATTCTTTCTGCAGCTGACTCTAACCTGTGTAACACATTCCACTTTCAAGTCTTAATAAAAGCTCTTTTTATTTCAAGAAACCGGATTTGGTTATCTTTAAAATTTGTTTTGTCTTGTTAAAATAAAGTACTGTCTTTCCATATCCATGCTTCTCCCCCCACCTCAATTGCTTAGAAATAACCAATAACACTTCAAAATATGTAAATATATTCAAATTTAAAACATGTTAAATACATTTTGCTTTTGGCAGTTCTGACATCTTAGGTGATCATTGCTGCTGTTGCTTCCAGCTCTTCTAGAAAGAAAGAGAGGGGGAAGAGGGGCAAGGAGGGAGAATATTTATGTAAATTTAACCATGAGACACTTTTGAAGACCTGGAGCCTATTTTTCTCAGACACAAATTTGCTTTTATTATTATTATTTTTCCCGCAAGTGTCCAGGAAAATGCTTTCTGTTGAAGCCCTGGCATAGGACTTCCAACATCTCACGAGTGTGGGCAGGGGTAGGCTGTGACATTTCTGTAGACGTTTTCATTTCCGGTGAGGGCCTTGCTCTTTTTGTGTCCGAATCCAGCGTGAAGGGGAGTTTAGCTTTTCTGTCGTTTGCCTTCTGGCAGCCCTGGGTTTGGTGGTGGCCATTGCTCGGGTTGGACCTCGCTGTGCTAGGCACATCCTCAGCGTTTCTCCTCAGCCCTGTAGAGCAGACGTGGTAAAGCGTCTCTGGCCAATTGCAGGTTGTGTAGAATTCTCCTCCATAAAGCAGCCTTGGTTTTGGTTCTCATCTGACCTCCCATCTTTGCATCTCCAGCGTTTTAGGTGTTTTGGAGAGGAATAGCTTTTTAACTAGCTAAGCCTCCCTCAGCATTGCCAAATGGCACCTACTTTTTTTTTTTTCTGATTCTTTACAGTGCTAGTTGTCTTTCTTTATAAACTTAAAATGTAGGGCCAGCTAATTTCCTCAGAGAGTCACCCCAAGATCCCCAGGCAGTATCCCACATGCTGTTTACGTATGTCAATAGATTTCCCCTCTAAACCTGCACCAGTTTTCTCCTTACAGCTGGTCCCTGGCCCTGCTTCCGTGTTACGGTCACTAAGGAGCTGCTACCTGCTCCTGTCACTATGAACTCTGCTATCCCATTCTTTCCCATTCCCAAACCCTCGGAAACTGTGATCTGTAATAAAGATTTTCTTCTTCTGTCAAGACGCACAAAACTAGCTAGCACAGACCTTGCCCGCCCGGTGGTGGAGGTGGGGCTTTCGGGGGGTGGGGGTGGGGGAGACAAACAGTGCGCAGAGCAGCCACACTCAGCACTGAAGGAGGACACTCTCTCTGCTTTTTATAGTTAGGATTCTAGTGACAACAACCCAGTTTGCCTCCAACACCAGTGTAGTAGCCAGGGTGCGGTTGAACAGGACAGTCTTCCAGCCGTCTTCAGTTCTGCTGGGCCTGCTTGTGAGCAATCATCACAGCTGGACCTGTTGACAGTTGACCTTTCCCATGGGACCCAGTCACTCCTCCCAAGCATTTGTGTATGAGTCTGCCTTAATACACGTGCCCTTGGGCGAGAGGCGAGGATATAGGGTAGGAGGGATGAGGGTGGTAGGCTTCTGCACTTAGTCTTGGGGGAGTCATGATCCATGCTGGGTACCACGCCAGCGCGGTCTGGAACCATGAGTCTGGGCGGAGGGTATCCAGGTTGAATGAAATCCACAGAGCACGTGGTTGAGGTGAAACAGCAGCTCGTTTATTGTTCTGCTGGGGCTAGCTTTTATACCATGGCACCAAATGGGGAGGGGGCTGCAAAGGGACTGTCACCTGACCCAAGGAGGGATTCTCACCTGACCCCAGTAGGGGTCAAGGACTGATCACATGCACTCAGCCTTTACCTGTCCCAAGTAGGGACTGTCACCTGACCCCAGCAGGGATCAAGGAATAATCACGTGCACTCAAACTTCCTTATCCAACTCCAGGAGCAGAGGGAAGTTATGATTCTTTGCAGATAAGCACCTCAAATGGGGGCAGGGAAATATAATTCGGGGTAGCAATTCCCATAGCTGGGTATAGACCTTCCAGCATGATTGCATTAAGATCCTCCATACTTCTGCCTGTAACCCCTCACCTATGATCTGCAAAGAAGCCTAATAAAGTCATGGGTTCCCCAGAGTGGTGAATCACGCCTTGGTTTGTCTTTGGGACCTTAAGAGGAAGGGTAGATGCTGTTTACTCCTCCCCTAAAGACAAAAGTTTAGAAGAGGTTGCCTCTTTCCAAAGACCTTGCAATGAACTGATCAAGAGACAATGTATAAAGCTAGGCTTCCTGAAAGCTATACCTGGGCCCTTTTGATCGCCGTGCCCAAGGTTTAACCTGATTGAGCTGTATTCAGATATAGCTTTGGATTTTACCTAATACTTTTATGGGAAAAGTCACATGATTACAGGTTCACACCTGTAATGCCAGCACTCCAGAGGCAGAAGCTGAAGGATCATCGCAAGCTGAGTGTCCCATGTGTACTAATAATTTCTGAGTGTGTCATTGAAGGAGACACCTGACTTCTCTGGGTCTCACATCTCTCCTAAGAATGACTGGAATGATTCGGCCAACTCTGGGCTACTAGGAAGCTAGGATGATAGTCACCAAAGCTGTGACGTACTCAGGGGTCTGTCTGTCAATAACCTCTCCATCTCGGTGAGTGTGCTCGATGCTCATCTGATGTTCACAGACAGCAGTGACACCAGACTGTGTCTCTGTCACTGTTCTCTGCTGCTCTGACAATCTCCGGGTGTAGGTGTGTTGTGTGGAGTCTACATGCTTGCCTGTAACCTTGTGTTCCCATCTCACCTCTACTGAGAGAGCTGATGCTGTACCACTTCTCCAAGCAAAACCCAACAAATACCAACAAACCAACACACGGACACACAAAGGCCTGCTCACAATGCTGGCTAATATTTGCTAAGAGCATCCAACCTTCCCTGCCTGCCAGCGACTCCAGTCTTCTACATTTGTCTTGAAATAGCTGTGTAGTTGATGGGACTGTACTGATCTAATGTCACAGGCATTGAGGAAAGGCAAGCAGGCTTATCTTTGGCTTTTCTGTGACTCTTGGTTGTAGCACTTCTTCCTCTAGGCCATGGTACCAAACTCCTTCTGAAAGAAGGACGAGTATTAATGATCAGAGAAAGTCGCCAGACTATTTCTTTATGGTCAGTGTAGTGGTTTAAATAAGAATGGCCCCCATGGGCTCATATATTTGAATGTTTAGTCATCAGGAAGTGTCACGATTTGAAAAGGATTAAGAGGTGTGGCTTTCTTGGTGGAAGTATGGGTTGGGGGAGGGGAGTCTTTGAGGTTTCAAAAGCCCACTCTGAGCACAGAGTCTCTCTCTTGGCCTACATGTCAGCATGAAACTCTTAGCTACTGCCAGCTGCCATGGTCCCCATTGTCATGCTCCTGGCCATGACGATGATGGACTAAACCTCTGAAACTGTAAGCAAGCTCCCAATTAAATGCTTTCTTTTATGAGTTGCCTTGGTCATGGTGTCTCTTTATAGCAATAGGACAGTGACTAAGACAGCCAGGTCTTACTCAGAATGCTAGGGTGGGGGTAAGTTTCAGGAAGACTCACTTGTTCTGGGAAAGGGGCTCTAGCTTCTAGAACCTACTGTGGGCAAGAAAACCTTGATATCTATGACTAGCTTCAGAGGGGAGGAAGAGTGAGAGGCAGGAGGTTAGGAGAAGATCAGCAATCCATTGGTTCTCAGGTGGCTTCTGAGATCTTTTTTGATCTTGAGTTCCAAACACTCAGCAGGCTTAAGTGCTATGTTTTGGTGGTATTACTTTTCGAGCCCTGGTAAATGAGTAGGTAATGCTTGGTCAAGCAGGGACTTGGAAGTTGGGCTTGAATACCAGCTCCCTTTTTATTAGCTCTGTGATTTGGAACAACTTCTCCCATCTTCCTGGGGCATCGCTGAGGATGCAGTTGACAGAGTTCTGGAGGAAGTCACATGATTTGCAAACCCAATTGTAAGTTATCATACGAACATTGAGTTCCCAAGGGCTGGTTCAAGGGCTGGGACGTGACCAAACCTCGCTGGAGAGTCTGAAGCTTTAAGAACTTACTTTTAAAAGTTTGTGTGTGTTCAGGTGTGCGTGTGTGTGTGTGTGTGTGTGTGAGAGAGAGAGAGAGAGAGAGAGAGAGAGAGAGAGAGAGAGAGAGAGAGGAGAGAGAGAGAGAGAGAGAGAGAGAGAGAGAGAGAGAGAGAGAGGAGAGAGGTGATAGAGAGAGAGGTGATAGACGGTTAGCTTCCTGGAAAAGAAAGCATTGAAGCCAGGCTGCCATTAGGAGAAACGTGTCTACTGGCACAGGGCATCCAAACCACTGCAGAGGATAGGAACCAGCGCCAGGAACCCAGTGGGTGGAGCCTGCACATTCAGTGGTCATGAGCTGGTGATAGGGGTCTATTTTTCACTTTTCAAAGTGTGCATTTTTATTGACCTGTGAGTACTGCACACACAGACAAGGCTGTTCAGTGACATTCTCAGAGGAGCCCTCCTTGGTGGCACACCCAACTCCGAGACAGTATCACACCCAGAATAGAATTCTGGTGCCCTAAAAGTCCTTTCAGGACCAAGTCACTACCTGTGCCCCAAAGTCGTCATTCTTTCTTACCGATGGAGACAGGACACTTCCTGCAATGCGTGGGTCCTCCTACACCAATTAGCAATCAGGAAAATGCCCCACAGACATGCCCACAGGCCAGCCTGACCCAGGCAAACCCCCAGTTGAGATTCCCGTTAATAACTCTGGGCTGCCTCTACTTGACAGCTGAAGCTAACTAGGAGAGTGAACATTCCAGAACTGTGACATCTGCGTGACTGGGGGCAACTTGTGTCCCCTGGACTCCTGGCTGGCATTTCCTGTGGCTTCATGCTCACCCGCTGCATGTGTTCTCTGTGCGATGTGGACAAGGCTGCTAACAAACTCTGACTGCTTAATGACAGGCCAGAGACTCTAGAAGAGAAAGATACCTTTGCCTTCTCACTTCGGGATACAATTAAAAAATTAAGGGAAGCCATCCAAGCATTGCCTGGTCCTGCAGCCCAGGACTGGCAGGCACCAACCACTACAGTAAGCAAGTATGTGCTAGAGAGATGGGAAAGATAGAAAAAACGGAGTGGGACTGCAGGATGGTGTACAATACCCTGGAGCTTATGAAGATGCATACTCTTACCTCTGAACCTGCTGCCTGGCAGCGGGATTCCCCTGGCTCTGGGCAACAACGGAGGCTGAAGATGAGAAAAGGTTCATTGTTCGGATTGGATCTTCTGGAAGGACCACCCTGGTTCGAGATGCCAACAGAGACCATGTTGGTGTCTATGGTCCATGCTGATGCCCAGGGTTCGATGAAACCTGAGATCGTGAGGAAGGATGCAGTTTGTGCTGCTGCCTGAGGCCTTGATGGTGTCCTTAGGCTCTGCTGCCTCAGGGTACCAGGCTGATCTAAGTGGGCCGTGTAGTGACCTGAGGCCATCCTGAGACCTGTGGGACCTGGTCTGGGCTGCCACCCAAGGCCATGTCAATGTCAAAGGACACAGGTAAACTGTCCCAGCCTCTGTTGGGAGAGCTGATCCCACCCTTCTCTGGTCACTGCATGACTCTCCTCAGTTGATGGCTTCTGGGGGAGATGCAGGCAGAGGAAGACTCACTTTCTCTTGTGGGACTGGCCACTAGAAATTTGACCATGCTCCAGTGAGTATATGGACCACACAAAATGGACCTTTTTTGTGTTGGGGGGTGGCACATGGGAGAGGACATGCCACCAGGACATGGGAAGACTGGGAGGTCAGCACAATTGGGTGCCTGGTGTAAGATTCCCCAAAAATAAAAAATAATAATAAAAGAAATCAAGAACCAGCTCTGATAAATCTCTCTCAAGCCATCTGCCACCTTTAGCCAGAGATGTTATCACCAAGGTAGCAGGAACGGAGTGTCCTGGTTGGCAAGGCCTGAGTTTAAGACGTCCGTCCTAGGGACTAAATGCTGTGACTGGAAGTCTCCATAGACGTCTTGATAGGAGTAAAAGCTCACTGCGCCCAGTGAAAAGACAGCAGTTAAGTCAAGGAAAGGATGTTGGACAATGAAAAGACACTGTGGACAGTAGGGGCAGTGTGGAGCGCCTTGGAGCCAGGGACTGTACCAGGGCACACATTGTGTTTTGATGCTTAATGTAATCCTTGCCAGAGCTATCATTATGCCCCCATCTTAACTGATAAGGGAAGGAGTGACTTATTTACAAAGGAAGGCCTCCAGGTTTTGGATTCTGCTTTTACACCCCAATCAAAGAAGCTCTCATTCAAATCATCCATCAGTACTGTCTTCTTCCAACGACTGTGTGAACTCTGGTTAAAAGCAGTAATCAGAACACCTCAACAGTGGTATTTTTGAGATGGGAAAAGAGCCCGGGATTTGCATGGTGACAAAAGCATGGGGCTCTTGGGTACCACCGTGCAGAGTGGGAGAAGGCAATGAGAGGCTGGAGGGCTGGGGGGCTGGGCTATAGGAAGTTTGTGGGCTCCTGATTGTCCCACTGAACTTTGTCATTTTTGCCTGGGGCTCTGAAATCACCTGCTTCTTTTCACCTATCACCTTTGTCAGTGCATTGCTGAGAAACTTGTCCAATTCCAAATACTGCTCTGAGGCTGTAAGATTAGAATCCCAAGGCCCCCGAAGCCTGCATCCCCAGGAAGGAGCCAAGTGTCAGTGTGCTACAACAGTCTCCTGCAGAGTTTTATGACAGGGACACACTGAAGTGTTGGTAAAGCAACACAGGGCCACCCCACAAGTGACCACCATGCAATTTCCTGTACAGATAAGCTTGTGCTGGTTTACATTGCATCCTGGGGACAGTCAGTATTCACACTCCAGATGATTTGTGTATCCAAGAGCTGTCATCCCAAACTCAACTCCAGGAAGGGCAGAAACATTATGGTAAGGGTATGATATCCTAAAGATGGCTTTTTGAGGGTGGGGTAATTAGTTTGCAAATTAGCGTAGAAAACAGGAGAAATGGTCTTTCGCTGAGTGACATCTAGGGTGCTGATTATAAATAAATTCACTTACTCAGAGTCTTATCCTAATTCTCTTCCTAATCAGGGTATGAGATTCTTTTGAAGCCTTTCTTAGTATGGTGGTACCTAAACAAGTGAGTGAGACAATTCTGGATGCTGTTATGAGGCTTACAGAACTCACTTCTCTAACACGGGAGCATCTGTTTTTGCTGTTTCTTTGGTACAAATGGTTGTCACACTACCTAAAATGGCACTCTGACTTCACTGACCACAAAGAAGAGCTGTATCTGTTTGTTAAAGTTTGTTTAATTAAGTTGTTTTTATTATAATGTTGCATGGAAACGGGTTTGGGGGGACCTCTGCCTGTCAAACGAGACTATGCATGACCAGTGAGTTGAAATCAATTTAATGAGGTGTGAAATGGGCTGATGTGAATGGTCTGGGCATTCTGGGGAGGAGGAACCCTGGGGACAAGGGTGCTGGGGTTCTCAGAGATTGCAAAGGTAATGCTTGTTTTTGGTTTGAGACAGTTCCTCAGGCAGCACAGCCTGCCCTTGAACTTGCTGTGTAGCTGAAGGTGACCTTGAACTTCTGATCCTCCTGCCAAGACTTCCTGAGGACTAGAATTACAGATGACCTAGAATTAATTGCACCTGTTTTATTCCATGCTGGGGATTGAATCCAGGGTCTTGTGCATGGACACAGGGTGCTCTAACAACTGTGTTACATCCTCAGCTCTGCAAAAGGACAGAATGGCCAAGGGTGTGCCCAAGCTTGTGTATGCACGCATACACATACACACACAGAAAAGTAGAGACAGAGATGGGGGAGGGAAAAAGAGAGTGTGTGTGCACACACATGCACACGTGTGTCTGAGTCAACTGTGTCCCCCTGAAGGACTCAGGGCCTGGACATTAATTAAGCAAGGGCAAGACATATCTAATCATGTGGGGGCGACCCTATGTCATATTTTTTAAGGCACCTGGATGCTTTTCTTAAGATCAACAATCCTCTTCCCAATACTTTAGAAGACGGTTCTGAAGGAGGCAGAGCAGAGTACAGCATAGAGAAGTCAGATTAGAGACCAGCCTCAATTAGCAGGTTTCGGGTGATGGTGCTGGGAAGGAGTCTGCAGTTTCCAGGTGTTTTGGGCAGTGATTGGCTTGCTGGAATAACTGACAGTTACCACATGGGCTGGGCTAAAGGAGCTCCGGAGCTTGTGATAGCTGACAAGTTTCTGGCTTTGGCGAAGGATGGAGAGAGGGCCAGTCTTTCTTGGGGTTCCATTACCCCATCCTTTCCATTACGGGAATGCAGATGGCAGCCTGACCTGCCTGTCACCCACCTTGCTTTGGCCAGCGGCTGCTCAGCTCCTCCAGACCTCAGTTCCTGCCTGAGTTATCTGGTTTGATGAAGAACTCGACAAGGTGTGGTTTATTAAGATAAAAATGTCATTATCTGATCATCCTCATTTAAGAAGCCATTTCCTTTATCACTTGCTTCCTGTCTCTGTGGACCCCACTGCCCACATTCCTGGCAATGAACAAGCGTGCTGGCTTTATTAGGGCTCTGTTCATGGTTCTGCATGTGTGGCCCTCACATGAGGCAATGCTGATTTTTCAAATTCAAGGGCCAGTGTAAGGAATGTGTGTCACTGAGCTATCCAGTGACATGTGAAGCAATATGAATTCTTTGCATATTTTATTTTTCTTTTTTTGATTTCCAACTCACACACATCTGGCATATTTTACATCTTTGCAATAAAACATGGTTACAATAGCTTAAGGAATTTATATATCCAAAATATTTCACCATGATCTCAAGATGAAATGACCTTGTCTTCCAGATGTTCAGTGCCTTCCCAATTCTAAGCTACAAACTCAAGATATTGCTCACAGCCTGGTGATGATAACGTAGTCAGTACACTGATTTCCCATAATTCCAGAATTTCATAAATACAAACAACAATGAAGAAGGAATAATTCAGTGCTAAAACGTTCTAGTACAAGGTGGATGACAAATAAGTAATCACAGCAATAAATAATGATATGTGCCGGGTGCAAAGTGCCAACACAAAGAACCCAGTATCCTGGTTTATCTTCTGAAATAAATGACTGCAAGTGAGTGAAATTCTGAGAAAATTACATTCCTGTAACATGCCTCATAGCCCTACCAACACGATATGTACATCTATGACAATACAGTCACCAAATATACAAAGAAGAAACATGAAGAAAATGTATAGACCCCTGGGTGATAGCTGGATCGGGACAATGGATGAAAAAAATCATTTGAGAGCCATCATTTTATATTGTAAAGGATGAAGTGCCTTAGGCTAGGCTTGTGGTTTTAGGTGAGAATCTCACAAGAAACGAAAGGGACAAGTTCAATTATTGTTGTAATAAAGTCTGACTCATTAATTATTAAACTAAGCTATTTGAGAACCACGGAGGGAAATGTTAGCATCCTCATCCTCTCCCAACATGGAGACAGGGCCAGAGGGCTGACACCAGGGGAGAGATGTCCAGGTGCTGGGACTAATGATCATGACTCCCATTTCCACAGTAGAAACCAGGCCCTCATCCCCAGGCTCCCTTCCTGTTGCATCTTCAGGTCCTAAAGGGTAGGGCTGAATTTTCTTTGTATAAACTACCAACAATGGCAAACAATGGCTTAGTATCCAAACACTCTATGAGCAAACTTTACTTAGAAGGGATGGATTTAGATTAAAAAGTGCAAATCATATTTTGGTGAAAATGTCAAAATTACTGATTGAGCCCAAATTCAACCCTTTTGAACAAGCTGCGTCCTTTCCATTCCCTAGCTTGAATGCACCAGTTCCATCAAAGGGGGAGTAGGGAGCATGCAGGTTGTAACTCCACGGTAAATTAACAAAGGCCGCTCTTTCTTTATACAAGGTTTCACTTTTACAAAAGTATCCCTTTAAATAAGATGCATATGATGTACAAAGTATCAAACGTGGGTTTTGTTTTTCTCAGCTTGAAAAGAGGCTGGAAATGGGATGCAGGTTAGGTTCAAAGCTTAAACCTTGTAACAACTGGACACAAGGTTCCTCAGAATTGTCAAAAGTCTCTTGTGAGGCTTCCTACAACCTTTCTCAATAAACGACAATATATGAAATAATTACCAAAACGTTTCCTAATTCAGATAATTTACATGATAAGAGCTTGCTTGACAGCAGCTGGTGTTCAGTCCTGGAAAAACAGGATGAAATGGCTCCTGACTATGATGTTCGGCGACTGCTGGGTGGGATGGATGTACAGAGCCGATGTGGACGAGTGTCCCCACCAGAGATACCGCCTTTCCAGAGCACTTGTGCTCTCACTTGAACGTGGCCTCTGCAGCTTCTCTTCAGTACCTGTTCTGATGCTCATAATGCCACCGATTAAAATCTATATTAAAAGCTACAATGCTGCCGGAAGCCATGCCAGTGATCAGAGTCCTGTAAAAGCAGAGATGGCGGTGAAGAGAGACAGGAAAATAGTACACACTTGCCACTTTCTACTGGACACAGGCCTTATCTCAAAAGCCCCCATATCTTAACTGTGTTCACTGAGAGAGGTCTAGCATTTCTTTTCGATTCTGTCAAGAGCTGCTCAGCTAGTGGAGAGTCCTGCTGGAGAACATTAGTCAGGCCCATACAACCACACATTCCAGTGTGATGTGGGCTCTGCTGCCTCTCAGCAGTTGTATGTATGGTCTATCCATATCCTCTTCTGGGACCAGGCCCAGGCTTTCTGTACAATTCTGGCCTTTATTTCTCAGTGTCCTTAACCACTCCATCCCTTACCTACTCGCCATATACCTTGATATGGGGGTGGATATATGAGTCGTGAGTTTTCCTGACTCCTCAGGTACCAGTTTCATTTTGTATCCCAGATAGCTTAGTCACTGTACACAACAGGCGATATCATAAAACCTCCATCCTGAGTCATTGTAGTCAACGTACAGGTGAGCTAACCTCTGTCCCCTCTTACTTGAGCCTCCTAACGAAGCAGAGGCTCCTTCCTTTGGGATGGCTCACGACAACTGACTGCATACAAGTCTCTTGACATTCTGCCGTCATGGAGCAGTGTGCTTAGCTGTTAATCCAGACCATCTTCAGACAAGTGTGTCCTGAACATACTTCCCCAATAGGTGTCTACCAGTTATACTTCTGTGCATGAACTGTCCCAATGTAGCACTGCGTTGCACCGAACATATACTCAAAATCAAGTATGAGATTAAAATGGAACCTTTCCTGCACTACTGCTGTTCTACACATGTTCGCTGATGCCCACTCTGACCAAGCCTGACAAATGGCTCCTCCTCAGCTTCCCACATTGCCAATCATTTCCTCCCAGGGTCTGGTCCTGCTCCCCTGCCATTCAGTTAGATTACCATCACGGAATGGGTCACCTTATCATGTACCCTTAGCACTTGGCAGGACACTTCTGCTAAATACTGGTAACATATATTTGCAAAAAAGCATGTGAATCAATTGAAGGACAAATATTTAATCTACTTGAGAAGATGTAGGTCAGAAAACTACTTGGGCTTCATGCCTCAGACATTCTTTGTCTCTCTCTCTCTCTCTCTGTTCTGGAGCCCCCGGACTAGGCTAGGCTGGCTCACAAGCCCCAGGAATCGTCATGTCCCATCTCTCCAGGGCTAAGGTTACAGTGTACACACCATGCCTGGCTTCTTTATGTAGTTCTGAGATTTGAACTTGAGTACTCATACCTACATGGCAAACAGTTTACTAATTAGATCTTCACTCTGCTTTTCTTGATGTCCTCTGTACCATTCTACTACACTCTAGAAATGCTTCATTTATTTATTATATGTGTTAATACCTAAAATATTTCAAAGCTAATATTTTCCAATAAACTTTTCCTTTAGTAGAAAAGTTGGGGCTTCCTTGGGTTCTTACTCATCTCCAGTTTGCCCTTTCTGTGTTGCTCAATCCTTAACCTGGGTGGGATGAGGAGAATGCCACGCTTCCGACCTGTTCCAGTGATCACACTGCCCTTGACACGGCTGGCTCACCTTTGGTCATGGGATAAGTCCATCGCTCTAATGCCAGCATCACATCCGGGGTAAATGTACAGTTGCTTGAAGTCACAGGCCTGCCAGACCTCCACCACACCATTGTCCCCTCCAGTCACCAAGTTCTGTCCATCGCTGCTCAGGAGAATAGCCTTCAGAAAAAAAGGCAGATATCAACGATCTCTTTGTTTCTGGTCAATGGCCATGACTGAGCAGCAATTAGCTGAACAGTCACACAGCTTCCCTAGTATATGCAAACTTAGTTTAATCAACCACCCAAACAACCACCAATACCCAACCAACTACCAGCCAATCACCACCCACTCACCAACCAAACAAGCACCAGGTAACCAGCTATGAAACAGCCAACCAACCACCAACTAACCGCTAAACGACTGGGCAACAACTCATCAATCCACATCCAACTACTAATTAACCAACCAACCAACCACCAATCACTCACCAACCATTAACCAATCACCAATCATCTACCAATGACCAATCAATCAACTAACCACTAGCCAACCGACCACCAATCACCCACTGACCACTAATCAATCATCAATCAACCACCAATCAACCAACTAACCACCAGTCAACCAACCACCAATCAACCACCTACCAGTTACTAACTATCCAATCACCAATCAATCACCCACCATCACTAATCAACCAACCAACCAACCAACCATCATCCACCAACCACAAACCAATGAACAGTCTACCAAGAAACCAACAGACCACCAAGCAACTACCTGGAAAGTACTGTTAATCTCCTTAACATTAGCTCCGTATTTAGCTAGATGTCTAAGTTTCCAAGATCCAATCCAGAGAACTTTCAATATGGAATCTATCAAAGTTTTTTGTTGTTGTTATTTTCACAAAGACATAAGATCTTATTAAAGTCAACTGAAAAGAATAAAATTTTTAAGGGGCTAAAGAGATAACTTAGTGTTTAAGAATGCTTTCTGTGTCCATCCATTTGCATGCAAAATTCAAGATGTCATTGTTTTTTACTGCTGAGTAAAACTCTAATGTGTATATGTTCCACACCTTCTTTAACTATTCTTCTGTTGAGGGGCACCTAGGTTGTTTCCAGGTTCAATTTTTTTAAATATTTATTCATTTATTATGCATACAATATCTGCCTACATGTGTGCCTGCAGGCCAGAGAGGGCACCAGATCTCATTACAGATGGTTGTGAGCCACCATATGGTTGCTGGGAATTGAACTCAGGACCTTTGGAAGAACAGGCAATGCTCTTAACCACTGAGTAAGGTAAGCCAGACCCAAAAAGAGGAATATGGTATGTATTCACTCATAAGTGGATTCTAGACATAATTAAAGGTCTTTGAGCCTATTATTTGTGATCCTAGAGAAGCTAAATAACCTGAAGAAAATCATGTAGTTATCCTCCTGGAGATTGGAAATAGACAAGAGTCCCAGGTAACCTCGGGTGCACGGGGGGTGGGGAGGGTGGGGGGGTGGGAGAGTTGTTGGAAGGGGAGAGGGTTAGAGAGAAGGGAGTAGGGGAGGAATGGGGAAAGCTCGGGGGACTGGGATGGGGGGGGGAGGGAGGAAGGATGGATATGGGATCAGGAAAGAATATATCTCAACTAAGGGAGTCATTTTAGGGTTTACAAGAGACTTGATTATAAATGGGATCCCAGGTCCAAGGAGAGATCCCCAGATTGTTCTCTGGACAGAGGAGAGGGTGCCTGAACCGTCTTGGCCCATAACCATAGTGATGAATATTTTGCTTATCACCATAGAACCTTCATCTGGCGATGGATGGAGATAGAGACAGAGACCCACATTGGAACACTGGATTTAACTCCCTAGGTCCAAACGAGAAGCAGAAGGAAAGAGAACGTGAGCAAAGAAGGCAAGACCAGAGGGAACCTTCATCCGAAGATGGATGGCGATACAGACGGAGACCCACATTGGAGCACCGGACTGAGCCCCCCAAGGTCCAAATGAGGAGCAGAAGGAGGAAGAACATGAAAAAGGAAATCAGGACCGCGAGGGGTGCGATCACCCACTGATACAAGGGGACGGATCTAATGAGAGTTCACCAAGGCCAGTTGGACTGGGACTGAACGAGGACGCGATCCAGCCAGATTCTCTGAATGTGGCTGGCCCGGAGTCTTTCTGAAAAGCCATCGACAATGACACTGGGACTTGTTTCCTCTGTATATACTGGATTTTTTTGGGATCCAGTCTGTTTGGATACTCACCTTCCTGGACCTGGAGGGAGGGGGGGAGGAACTTGAACTTCCCACAGGGCAGGAAACCCTGACTGCTCTTAGGGATGGAGAGGGAGGAGGAGAGGGAGTGGGGGGAGTGGGAGGGTGTTGGGAGGGGGGCGGAAATGGAAACTTTTATAATTTAATAAACTTTGAAAAAAAAAAAAGAATCTCATCTAGAAAAACGAAAACTACGAGCTAAGTAGGAGTCAGCAGTGGGTGACCATAAATCCTAAAGTTACTAAAATACTGTAGCTTCCAAATAAAAGAACAGCATGGACGGCTTAAAAAAAGAACGCTTCCTGTTCTTCTAGAGGACACAAGTTTGGTTCCCAGCAGCCAGGCTCAGTCACCTGGAATTCAAGATCCAGGGGATCTGATGCCCTCTCTGGTCTCTGAATTCAAGTGTGCACACTCCCTGCTCCCCAAATATAGCATAATTAAAATAAAAAATTTACTAATTTAGTTATAAAATTATGAAAGTCCCAATGAGAATACTACCAATCTAATCTAGGTAGATTAGAGAGAACATTGTGAGATGTTCTCAATCTGTGAGTATATTGCATTTTGTGAAACTCTTAGCATTGCTAATGGAGACTTAATATAAAAAGCAGAAATATATTTTACAATAGTTTTTAGTACGGACACACCAGGCACTGTACTTCATTTGTAAATCTGGGCAATAGGGAACTTGAAGCTGTAGTCAGGGTTCTCAGGATAGACCTCTTTGTTTTATAGTGCCATGTGTCCTGGTCATTTTCTGTCTACTTGGCAGAACCCTAGATCTGGGAAGGAGGAATCTTAATTGAAAAAAATGCCTCCATAAGATTGGGCTGTATTTAAGCTTTTAGGGTATTTTCTTAATTAGTTACTGAGGTGGGAGGGCCCAGCCCACTACAGATGGTACCACCCCTGGGCAGGTAGTCCTAACTTGTATAAGAAAGTAGGCTGAGCAAGCCATGAGAAACAAGCCAGTAAGCAGTGTTCCTCCTTGGTCTCCGCTTCAGTTCCTACTTAGAGGTTTCTGCCTTCAGTTCCTGACTTCCCTTCATGGTGGAGTGTGATCAAGCTGAAATAAACCCTTTCTTTTCCAAGCTGCTTTTGAACACGGCGTTTTATCACAGCAATAGAAACTCTAACTAGGACACGATGGGAACATGGAGCTGAGATCACTGTTTGTAAAGGGGCTTGGAATGATGGCCTCTAGGCAAACAGCTGTGGTCTCTAGAGTCTCACTTACTGAGCTGCTTATTCAGTATCGAGGAATCTTGGGTTTGTTCAAACCGTAACCACGAGTTTGCTTGCTTTCAAGCCCAGCATGTGTTTAAGTGGATGTTGGGGAAGCTCTATGCCAAGCCAATTTTATGTCAAGCAAGTTTGATTCCCGTGGCTTCTTGCTGCTCAGCACTGATGAGTACTCACCCGAGTGGAATCATTGATCTCCATTTGAGCCAAAAGTTTTCCATTGATGCTGAAGTTGCTAAACCGTCCTCGCTCATAGTATATGATGCAGTGGCCTTCACTGGATACAGAAATTAAGCGTGGGAACAAGCAGTTTTCTGGCCCTTCTAGGGCCCTCAGAAGGTCTCCAGTGATGGTATGGACAAGGCAAGGGCCTTCTGCAGTGAGAAACACAGAAAATACCAGGGTGACCAACCCCAAACAACACCTAGACACCGGGTTTTGTTAAAGTGGATGAAGACAACAGAAGTGTGCTGTGGCTGCAACACTTATGCACACACACATGCATGCAAGCACACCCACGCCACCCACCAACACTCACCCACACAAACACACACGTGATGCAGCACCCACAGTTCTCTAAAGCTCTAATCTCTTCTCCCACCTGCAACAACAGTCATCACTGCAGGCTTTGGTTCCCCAGTCAAATGAGCAAAGAGTGTGCGCAAGGAGTTTGATCAGCATTTCTAAAAGGTTCTCATTAAGAAATTGATCAGAGCCGTTGCTACATTTTCCAGCTACATCAGATTTCAGCATCACAGTACAGACATGTCATTGCCAGGCGAATTGTGTGTTGGTAGTTTATATGTAAGGTGTAAATGTATAATTAAGAAGTTAAACAATTAATTCAGACTACAGAAATACTTTTTGCCTTTTAATATTAACAGTGGGGCAAAGGTGTAAAGGGTGTAGAGAAAGGCTTATCTAATTTCAGGGCAATTTTATGGCCTTGGAAAATATATTAAGAAAATATATTAAGTTTCCACTGACCTAATCACGGAAACAAATGCTGTAACTTCATACTATATGCCTGCCTCTTTGCTCTCAAAAACCAAAGCTTGCAAAAACTGTGGTTGCTTTTTATTGGCCAATTGATTTAAACAGTCACATTTTTACACACACAAAAAGGTGTCAATATCAAACTATACTTAATCTCTCCCCTGACTAAAAAGGCAAAAGCTATGGAGACTTGTGGGAAATCCTTTGCCATCACCACTTGTAGGAAAATAGCATTTTGCTTACACCTGTGGAGCTAGGCTCACTTATTCTGAAATGCAAAGCAAATGGTCTCTTGTTCTTAGACTGTACATACTCCATCATGCTGTCGAACAATATTTGACAACAATATCTGATCATCTAGAGTTAGACCTTGATAAAAATGAATATAATAGCACTCCCCCCCAAAAAACTTCAAGGAATTCTCACTAAAAATAATAATGCTAAGCCCTTCTACCTCTTGGGCTCTAGGCCTCTGCTCAGCTTTGCTAGTCTCTTCCACTCTCGCCCTTATGGTCTTTCTGCCTGGAGAGTTCCCATAGACGTCTGTAATCCCTTGTCAGAAAAGCCAAGAACCACCTAAATTTCCTCTTCAGATGACAATTCTTCCACAAAGGCAAAGAAGCATACGATGTCTCCTTTCCCTCTCTCCTTGCACAGTCAGTTTTGCATAGAAAGGATCTGTAAGGATGTGGAGGTCCTAAGGCTAGACTAGTGAGTAACCCGATCCAAGCTCCCAGTGCATTAGTGATATGCCTCCTTTGCCTTTTGAATGCGCCTTTTCATGGCTGTATGATATAGATTCATTACAAATTTAATTTATCAGTGTCTGGGTTAGAATGCCGGTGACCACATTGTAAACTTTTAACCATATTTCATGTCAATGCTGGTAAACATTACTAATCTTTGATAAAACTAAGCAACTGCAGAGAACCCAGACGCTACATCTGTCTATGTTGAATCTCTGGAAGAAACCAACAAGAGTCACAGTTAGCCAGAAAACGCTCACTGTCTAGAGGTGTACCGTGAAGGAAATGGTTTCTGACCTTTAGCACCACTGATGACGAGTCCGAGTTCCGCACAGACGGAGACACAGACGACTTCATGGTCATGGCCTGTGAGGACAGCTCTGGGCGCAGGATAGTCACCTACAAAGAAACAGCAGCAGGACATCACTGGAGAGCAGAACAGACATGAGGAGCCGCTTATAAAACAGTCACCAGCGATGAGGACAGTTCCTAGCGGTATGGCCAAAGCCACTCACTTTACCTTTCTGCCTGTCCCTCGTGTGTGACACGGCATAACTACTGTCCTGCAACAGGGCGGCTGGGACAGCAAGGGGATTGATCCATGTGCAAGCTCAGAGGTGTCGGTGGCTATCCTCTCAACCACGCAGTTATGAGTGGGATTATGTAGTCATGGCAATGTCCTGTTAGGTCAGGTCATCTCACTGTCTCTAGTTCCAGCTTAAATATGAACATGGGAGACACAGAGCACTGGGCAACAGTAAAAGGTTCCCATGTACAGTGACTAAAAATTAACTCAAAATCCCATGATAATGTCCATGTGGTGTTTTCGGAAGCTGGCAGCTCACATCCCTGTGCGTATGGTTCTGAATGCACATGTTCCTGCACTGTGTGAGCACAAGTTAGGGACTGGAGTTCTTGCAGCACACATATGGTTTTCTGCTACTTTAGACACATGATGGTCCCGTTACCTATTCCTACTGTCATCTTCGACATGTACCAACTTAATACACATTTAGATTGGGTTGCACCAGACTGTGTGACTTTTAAAGTGATTAATATAACTTTTATTAGAATTCATTAAGCAGACTCTGACTTGGGATTAAGACAGAATTTCCAACCATTTTCGAAAGGAACTAACAAGCTGCTGCCATCTTGTAATATGGATTTATATAATGTGGCATTCTCAGCATTGAGAACTATAAAGTCAGACTGTCCATGGACTCTGAAAAATGAACACAATGCTCTACATCCTCCAGTGTCCAGGGTTCAACCAAGAGTTAGTTCTTCATGTAAAAACGAACCATTAGCTCAATGACACTTGGCTTCCTCCTTTAATAAATGGTGAAATTAAAAGTATACCAAAGAACTGTTTTTAAAGAAATGTCTATGATTTGTTATGGGTAAATGTTTGATGTGTATACCTCTTTCTATGCCTGTATAACTATGGTTGTATAAAAATGTCATGGGTGCAAAGGGGTCACAAGTGGAGGAGGTTTAAGGAACTGCCCTATGTCAGTCTGTCCCACAAGGCTCCGATGGCCACTGAGCCCCTTCCAGAGTGCCAACTGTGACAAAGAGCTGGAGTGGACAGGAGCTTCTGTGTCTGCATCTCATGCTCTCACACTCACTTTAAAACAGCCCTACGCCTCCACCCAGACAGGCAGAGATGAGCAGAAGTAGGAGTGGGTATGGGCAAAGTTGCAAAGGAAAGACAAGTGTCTAAATTTTCCACTTCTTAGGAAGAAAACTACCTAGGAAGTCAGGCTGAGTCATCTTCCACTGGTGCCCCCGTCTCTGAATGCACTCTCCAGTTGCCTGGCTACCTTCTATCGGCCAGGGGCTGAGGCCAGAGTTATTGAAAGTGAGGATATGCAGCATTTGGTAGCAATATTAATGAGAGCTTATAATACCCGGTTTTCAGGAACAACACACTTGTTATTCACCCATGTCTCATCTTGGTTCTTGTTGGTAAAACAGTTATACTAAACTCACATGGTCAATGTCATTGATTCATGTCTGCAGTATCATTATCGGAAAGAGCATGTATACAGAAAGCTGCCTTTGTGTGTATATCTGAACCAGTTACTTCATTTGAAGTCACCAGTTTCACAGGCCATTGCTACTGCACCTTAAAGAGCCACACTGTAGCCTGGGTCTCATAACAGCATCCAACTCTTTCACAATTCTAGAAAATTTATGTTCTAAGAGATCAGCAGATACTTTTCTGAGGACAGAAAATTGTACGATATTTTGTGCTAAATTTCATTCATTGTGATGAGACTAAAACTTCTCTCAGGGAGTTACACAGATGTAATCCCTGTGGTCATAACTATATTGTGAATTTCTTTCCTGTGGAAAGTTGCTCTAAGATTAATTGTGAGCAAGACTGTTTCTCTCTCGCTAGGGTTGAGGGGTCCAAGAACACATTTGCAAGATGTGAGAATTACCCTCCTCTTCCTTTCTTTGTGATGTTGATGACAATTTTGTTCTCTTTAAAAAGAACCAAGTTGGTTCTTCCAGCACAGCAGCCAGACTTGCCTTTGTTTCTGGAATTAGGGAATTTTTAAAATATTTATTACACATTAAGTATTTATATGTTTAAGATTTAAAAAAAATAAAATGAATTTTGTTCTGAACCCTGCATAATAAATGTAGAATTGTAATATGCCCTTCTTACATCTTAAAGAGCATCACATATTTTTAAAGTTTTCTCTTCTGTTTACTGTTTACTTTTGTGGAGTAGGCTGCTCAGCTTGGGAAGTTTTTTGAGTTCTTTGTCTGCTTTTTTTTTCCTGTGAATTCTTTCTGGATGGGTACCTCTGCACACCGTCACCTTTTATTTCAGAGAAGGGCCCTCGGTTTGGGCCTCAGATCTTAGCACTCCTCTTTCCAAGAACCACGTCCTGGCTCGAGACCTGGCACTCACTGTACGGACAGACAGACAGACGTGGGTGTGGAGACTTGAAGGCTCAAGGGCTCCCACGTGCAGCTGCTGCACTAATGTGACTCGGGGAGGGCTTACTATTTTCTGCTTCTCTAGAGATTTTCATGTTGGGTGAGTTTTCTCAGACCCTTCAATGTGAATTCCCCTTCTGATGCATTTCTAAGTGCGGAGTGGGAGGATGAGCACTGTAGCCCACAGCTCTAAACCTATGCAAACTGTTGTAATGGGCTTTGAATAATGATACAATATCTGTCAGTCTTGAGTTTATCTGAAACATTCACAAAACTGAAAAACTGTGTTTCCAAGATAGCTTGAGTTTCTGTTTAAAGTGAGAATCGGGCATTAATAAGATTTGTGGGTGCACACTTGTAGGCCAGACATTGAGATTCAGTGTCTTTTATTGCTTCTTAATCTCATTTTTGTGACAGGGTGTTTCAGTGAACCTGGACCTTGCTGTTTCAGTGACTACCAGTGATGGGGATAAGGTGCTCAAGGTCACTTCTGGCCCCCCACGTGTGTGCTGGGGAATCCACGTGCAGTCTCCCTCACACTTGAGCTTCACACTCACCCACTTAGGCTTCTCTCCCAGACATACTTTCAGTCTCTGTGATTATTTTGGAGATATTAGTACACTGAAAAATCCTGAAATTAAACCTCTAATAAATTGTTATCCCCCTAATATGCTAGGAAAAAAAGGAATCATTCACGATAAAGAATTAAGAAAAAATGCACAAGAGCAGTTTAAATTCCTTCTGTGACATATTCTCCACAAGGAAGCAAGCCCCTTGAAGACCTGTCTAACTGCTTTTCATCACGATCTCCTCAGATCATGGAGGACGGAACCTAATAACAGGTGGTGTTGCCTGGGTCC
This sequence comes from Myodes glareolus, assembly GCF_982192425.1. Taxonomy (NCBI): domain Eukaryota; kingdom Metazoa; phylum Chordata; class Mammalia; order Rodentia; family Cricetidae; genus Myodes; species Myodes glareolus. Next base: position 29,319,711 of record NC_142045.1, on the reverse strand, counting down.
TGGAAGCATCGCTCTTTTCACACTGCTCTAGGTCCGGCTGTAAAGTAAAGAAAATGTTCTTGAAAGCTTTGCGAGTGGGAAAATCTGCAGCAAGGACAAGTGCTCTTCCTACATTTCATCACCAGGGACAGATGTCACACACCCCAACAGTCACTCGAGATCTCGGTAATATCCTGTCACTGTCACGTCACAGCTGATGGATGGAGCTCAGGGTCAAAGGGCCTGGCACACAGGGAGGTGCAGGTGAGACCTCCTCTCCAAGGACCATGGCACTTCACCCCTTCCCCGCTCATTTCCTCAAGGATGAGGAAACCTCATCTTGCCTCACTCCAGTGCTGTGGATAATAAGGAACAAATGCATCTGGTCCTCACAGGCAAGCACTGGGAATTCTAAACAGAAAAGGCTTAAAATACACAGAGTTCATCTCACCTTTATTAAAAGTCATTTCAGTATCCTTGAAACAGATGAAAACCTAAAAAGTCTCTTAATGCTGCACATAGACGTGGCAGAAGTGGTCTCAGCAATATACAGAGGTCAGATCTTACTTATGGCCATGCACAGAATCAAGGCACAAACTATTTTCATTTCTGCTAATTACACTTACAAAAACATGATGGGACTGTAATTTAAAGTTTCAAACCAAACATCAAATGTTATAGTAATTTCACTGACACACAGATTTCAAATATTTACCAGAAACTTTCTGGAATAGCTAAGAACAGTGGCTGATAGGTTGGATCACACCAGTGGCCCATGATCTTTAACCACACCCTCACAGGGGTCTAGGACTTCCTGGTCCCTCCTTTTCTACAAAACAGCCACAAGATGCTCAGATATCCCAGTCTGTGAGTCAAAGTTGTCTAGTCAGAGAACATATTAGTCACTCTTGATGTTCATGTTATATACAACACAGGCTAAACATCTTTCTGACAGTCTAAGGGCTACAAAGGGAGAAGACTAACAGAGAACAAGAGGAAAGCAGTCTCACTCCTGTCACCAACCCAAAAATGTCTCCTAGATGATACGGGACACTATGCAGAATGGTTTCGTCCCTCCCTGCGCTAAGCTAGGATGATCCATTATGGGCATGGCCCATGAGGCCTCAGAGTATCCTGTGACTGAGAAGTATCCCCAGCTGCCCATGCTTCCTCTTCCTCTGACACCTAATAAAAGAACACGCTAACATTTACTACACCCTAGGTAAGATCCTTGGATTGAGAAATGACTCATCTAGTTTCATATATATATATACATATATACACAAATAAATACATATACACACAGACATATATACATATATATACATACACACACACACACACACACACACACACACTAAAACATTTGATGTTTGGTTTTGGAACTTTAAATTAAAATCCCATCATGTTTTTGTAAGTGAAAGCATGAATGAAAATAGTTTGTGCCTCGATTCTGTACAAAGCCATTTTATATGTGTGTGTGTGTGTGCGCATGTATGTGTGTATATACATATATATGTGTGTGCGTGCACATGTGTGCGTATGTATGTGCACATACATATGTATGTGTATACATATATGTGTGTGTGTGTGTGTGTGTGTGTGTGTGTGTGTGTGTGTGTGTGTGTATTAATTCAATTAAAGACTGTTTCTGGTCCAGGCTCATCCATGTCCAAGCTCTTATCACACTGAGGGTCAGTAGTGGCTGAGGGACTAGTTCTAGGGCTGTCTTTGGATACAAGGCTAGTGGCAGACAAAGAGCTGAACTCAGTTTGGCCGATGTTTGGCTGAAGGCTGCAGCTGATAGGAAGGTCAGTGTCTACGGCTGAGTCCACAGCAATGGGTGGCCAAAGAAGGTGTGTATGCAGAGAAGGTGTGTGTGCAGAGGTACGTGTACAGAGAAGGTGTGTGCACAGCTGGAGCCATCTTTTCAGTCCTCTCCTTTCACAGTCTGCTCAGTGTTTACACATGCGCAGAGACCTGGGTTTAGAAAGTGGATCAAAGCAGCATGTAACTTTCTCACACATATGGAGATTGGTGGATTTGATTTGAAAGATGAGCACTAAATCCCTTTTCAGGGTTTTATATTGCATGGTTTTAAAACTTTCATATGTATGTATCACTCAAAATAAACATTTAAATTACATTCTTTAAAACAGATTGGTCTTGAGCTGAGGTCCTAATGCATTTTCGGGGTTTACTGAAGACACAATGATGTTAACTCGCTCCTCTTGTGACTATCTTGTTGGAAGCTACAGCACGTAATGAGAGCTGTCAAGTCCCAAGATCAATGAAACTCATGCCCTGGGGATTCCACAGGAATAGCATTGATCTGGTTAAAGCTCACCAGTCAGAGATGGGCTGTAATATATTGCAAAGAAGGGCTCTAGAGGATAAGCGGCCAAGTCCAAGACACCTACCTGACAAAAAATTCAATCAGCTCCTAGCACAAATTGCCTGCCCTGTTCTGCGTTCTTTCATGCAGGAGGCTGCTTCCAATTAAAGTGCGCAAATTAATTTTTATCACTTCCAAATTAGTTTCAGAATTTGTGTAAGGCTGTTTCAGATGAAAGCACCTGTCCCTCATGTCTTTGCAAGTCTGTTATCTAGCCAGGGACCTATTGTAAATCTCCAGGATAATTTCCTATGCTCAATGCCACATGAAAGAATAACAACAGCATCATGAGTATAAACAGCACTAATGGGCAGGACCGTCCGACGTGTAGTACGGGCAGGTAGCCTGCTCCTTCATAGTCTGGAATTGTGTCATAGTCTGTTTGCAAATGTTTATCGTCTTTGTGACACAGCCATGGAAATGACAAAGGGAAAAGAGACAGCATGAGACTTTGAGATGTCTAAATCAGTTACAACAGTTTATTTGACATAACTTGACATAACGAAACTAACCTTTCTATAGCTGCCTAAAAAATCTACAAACATTACTTATTTTTCTTTGTAGAATAAAGGCATCCATTATTATGTAGTGCTGACAGTACAAAAGAAACAAGTATATTAAGGTCCTTTGGCCTCATGGTTAGATTCCAGCGATACTCACATAAAGTCAGACACAAATCCTCATTCCAGGCTGCTGGTTTGATGAACGAGTCTGGTTTGGTCTCTACACCATACAAAATGACTCAATGTCTACGGGAGGTTAATTCCCAGATTATAGCAGCTACTGGGCAACAGTGTCCCAAGATGGGGTTCTCCTTCAGGTGTAGATTATTATATACAACCTCCAAACCCAAGGGCATACATTATACCATACATTGTTACCAGTTTAGCATACGTGCCCTTTAAGTATTGAACAGCAATGATTTAGAGACAGAAAACATATACAACCTGGTCCTCTGACTTGTGACTTGGCAGCTAGACTGGATTAAACTGGACAGTATTTTCATAGCGTCAGTTTTTATGACAATGACTGCATGTCTACGGCAGTACCACAGCTGTCACAGGTATGGCAGCCTATGTAATGAGTGCTGTGGCTGGCTGCCTTTAAAAACATAGAGCGACTCAGCTGCTTGAGCCAGGCATAGATATTTTGTGGAGACAGACTGTCGTAGAGAAGGGCATAAAACTATCAAATTGATTAAATATTATTGCCTATTTAAGGATTTTACTCTTGTGGTTATCCATTTGGCAAAAAGCAGAAAGTTTTTTGTTTTTGTTTTCTTCCTTAAACACAACTCACGAGTCCACAGCCAGAATGTGGAGTTCTGGGTATGTATCCATGTACTGATGGTGATAATACTACTTGACAGAGCTACTGAGTCCTGAAGTAGTCAGTGTGCTTAGTGACTTAGGGGGCAGGACTTAACTCCTGGAGGCTGGAGCTTCTTCCTCTGTCTAGCGCGCAACACAGGGGCACAGCAGGTCCCAGCACCTCTCAGCTGCTCTACCCATACCGCCTCTGCTCCTCCTGCTTTTCCTAGAAGAGCACACACACGCCCACATTTCAGTCAGACTGAGGACTGCAGAGTGTGCTTTATGGAAGTTTGTAGGTTCAAAGATGACTAGGTTTTTTTATTTAAAAAAAACCATATATGGAAGCAATACTGAAAAATGTGGTGGCATTTCATTTTTATTTTAATAAATAAAGCTTGCCTGAAATTCAGGGACTAAAACAGCCCCTCTGGTCAGCCTTATAAACCAGGCCGCAATACCACACACCTTTAATCCCAGTAGCCACACTAGTTTATTATAGAGACCAGGTGCTACAAGCCTTTAATCCCAGTGGTGCACGCACGCCTTTAGTTTTAGCCCTAGAGAGGATTATGGAACAAGAGAAGACAGCTCTCAGATGCAGCATCATTCTGAGTTTCCTGGAGGCAGGATCGTTATTTTGGACTGAGGTTGATGTAAGAGTCAGTGGCTGACTGTTTTGCTTTTTGGATCATCGGGTTGAAACCCATTTCTTTCTCTGAGTTTTTATTAATTGTGCTTCAGAAAAATACCTTCTTGTAATTGGCTTTTTAAAGGATAATCTTGTCTGTGTCTAAGGATGAAATAAAATGCTACTTTTAAACACAGAATGTGAAGGTATAGGCCTTTAATCTGAGCACTAGAGAGAGGGAGATGGATCTCGGAGAGTATGAGGCCAGTCTGGTCTACATAGGGAGTTCCAGGCTAGCCAAGCCTACAAAGTAAAACCCCACCTCTAAAAACACTGCATCCAAAAATAAATATTAAATTGACAACTTCATTCTTATTGATTCACATAAGCATTGAGCATTTACATAGCATCTATTACCAGGGGCTTTACCTATTCTTAATGTTTTTAGATTTAACTTTACTGATGGATCAGTACTTGCCATCTTTAGAGTTAAAGGCACCTTACATTATAGCAAAGCCAACAAAGATCATCAGTATAATTTGATGTTTTCTTTAAGATTTTTTTATCTAATGACAGTATATAATACAAAATCTCATCTTTGTTAACAGATGGTAGCTCTTTAAGACATGAATTCCCACTTAAAAGAGTTATTTTAAAAATTATGTGCAGCTGTGTAGGGTATATACATGTGAGTACAGGTGCTCACGGGTCAGAGGCCTCAGGCTCCTCTGGAACTGCGGCTACAGTCGCTGAACCTACTGATGGGTGGGTGCTGGGGATCAGACTTGGGTCCTCTGCAGGGACCTTGGGTCCATCTCTGTAGCCCTATAAATTCCATTGTTGAATTATCCCTTCTGAGTTTCATTTTTAAGACATTAATTAGGTATAAAACTTTTTTCTGTTGCTTTTTAAAATTCCTTTTTCTTATACTGCATATTTTTTGTCAATGCATATAGAAGATGCTTGGGCATGTTTAGGACTGCCATAGTACTGCAGTGATGAAGAGCATTTGGAAATGTGCAATGGTGTGCTTAGATATAACACATGCATCAACACTATGTGTGGAGTGATGGCCCCTCCCTCACCACACACAGCAGAACTCTGCTACAGATGAGACAGGGATTTTAGAAGTGAACATAAGGATACTGCCTTGTTTAAATTTTTCAGGAAGTGTTCATTGATAATGTAGAATCGGCAACAAATTTCTTTAGCATGTTAAAAAAACCCTGAGTCACTGTCAGACCCTAGTGTAGGCTAGAGGCCTTCATTTCTCACACTCATCTCTCCCCACACCAGGAGATAAGCATCACTTCGCAGCACACTTTCCACTTCAGCTATGGAGACTGAGAACAAACTCCAACGTACTCGATGAATGTATTCCTGCAGTTTCTGTACTATGAAAGGGCCTTGGTTCCTGTCCATCAACAGCCATCTCCTGTTTTGTAGCATTCCAGATAAAATGCCCACAATCTGGAAGAAGTGTGGGATTTAAAGAACATTCTTGCCATTTCTCCTGACACGGGGCACCGATGAACAGAAGTACCTGAAAGATCATCCCAGGCAAGGCCACTGACATGCAGAAAAGTATTGAGCCACCCAACTGCGGCACAGATGAAAAGCTCACTGGATTTTAAAGAAGGCAGAGGTTATACTTAGCTGAGAGAAACCCTGAGATTTAACAGCCTAGGTAACATTTGGGGACATTTGAGGATCAGTGAGTGGTCAGCACGAGACGACTTGGGACCCCCCAGGCCGAAGTCACAGCAGTCGCTCACCTGTACACTTGCTTTGTCATGTAAAGCTTCATGTTTTCAGTCCTTTACAGAGTCCATAAAAATGAAGGGAAGAAAACAACAAAACTCGCTAAGTCATGTGTTGTCGGAAAGAACCATAGTTGGAAACACTTACTGCTATTGGGGTTGTCGCCAATGATGTGGTGCCTCCCACTCCAATACCAGAGAAGCAAGGTGGCGTCCCGAGATCCAGACACAATGTAGCAGTCCCCACCGATGTAGGATTCCGACCTGGCCAGGCATGTGACCACATCCCAGTGGCCAAACACAATCTGTGTTAGTTTCCCTGTGGCACAAGATGACATAATTTAGACTCATTGTGTTTATGGAAATAGGCATAATTTTATTTTGCTAATTTATGAAAAGAATTCACAGACATAGTCTTTGTGAATGCATGTGGTGTGTGTGTGTGTGTGTGTGTGTGTGTGTGTGTGTGTGTGTGTGTATGGGCATGTGTGTGAACATATGAGTGGAGGCCAGAGGTTGGTATCAGATGTTTTCCATAGTCATTTTCTGTCTTAGTTTGGAGACAGCCTCCCACTGAATCTAGAGCTTGCTAGTTCAGTTAAGACTGCTGGTTAGGAGCCCAGGGATCCTCTGTGTCCCCCCACTCAGTGCTGGGATAACAGGTGAGTACAGGCTTATGTGTGGGTGCTGGGGTGAGAATTCAGGTCTTCAAGCCTCCACCATCTCTTGAACACTGAGAATAAACTTGCTGTGAGGATTACCAGTTTCTGTAGAGTAAACTCTGAAACTCTTATCCCAAAACCCGCAGATGAGAATGTAGCGATTATCTGCTGTGACCACAAAGCAGTGGGCATTGATCTGGATGCTCTGGTCCACAAGGTCTGTGATCTGCCGCTTGTTCACACCAGAATTATTTGCTAAAAATAAACATAAAAGAGTTTGTCATGTCCCTTCTGTTTCTATTGTGTGCAACAATTTGAGGAGTATTAGTGTTAGTTCTTTGAAAATCTTGTAGAATTCTGCACTGACACCATCTGGTCCTGGGCATTTTTTTGGTTGGGAGCCTTTTGATGACTGTTTCTATTTCTTTAGCAATTATAGGTCTATTTAATTTGCTTATCTGGTCTTGATTTAATTACCCTGATACCCAAACCACACAAAGACATTACTAAGAAAGATAATTACAGACCAATCACACTCATAACCATTTATACAAAAATACTCAATAAAATACCAGCAAACAAAATCTAAGAACACATAGAAAAACCATCCATCATGATCAAGTTGACTTCATTCCAGAGACGCAGAAATGGTTCAACATACAAAAATTTGTCAATATAATCCACAATATAAACAAACTGTAAAAAACATGATCTTCTCATTAGATGCTGAAAAAGCCTTCAACAAAAATACAACACCCTCTTTATAATAAAGGTCTTGGAGACAGCAGGGATACAAGGAACATACCTAAACATAATAAAGGCAATATAAAACAAGCCAACAGCCAATATCAAACTAAATGGAGAGAAACTCAAAGTGATCCCACTGAAATCAGGAACAATACAAGGTTGTCCTCTCTCTCCATATCTATTCAATATAGTTCTTGAGGTTCTGGCTAGAACAATAAGACAACAAAAGGAGATCAAGGGCATACAAATCAGAAAAGAAGAAGCCAGACTTTCACTATTTGCTGATGATATAACAGTTTATATAGGCGACCCTCAAAAATATCAATAGCCCTCCTTTACACAGATAATAAATGAGCTGAAAAAGAAATCGGAGAAACATCACCCTTCACAATAGCTACAAATAACATAAAATATCTGGGAGTAACTCTAAACAAACAAGTGGAAGACCTGTATGACAAGAACTTTAAATTGTTGAAGAAAGAAATTGAAGAAGACACCAGAAAATGGAAAGATCTCCCACGCTCTTGGGTAGAATTAACATAGTAAAAGTGGCAATCTTACCAAAAAGCAACCTACAGATTCAATGCAATGCCCAGCAAAATTCTTCACAGACCTCGAAATAATAATACTTAACTTCACATGGAAAAGCAAGAAACCCAGGCAATATGTAGAAGAATGAAAGTAGATCCATATCTATCGTCATGCACAAAACTCAGGTACAAATGTATCAAAGACCTCAACAGAAAGTCAGCCACACTGAACCTCATAAAAGAGAAAGAGGGAAATACACTTGAATGCATTAGCACAGGAGACCATTTCCTAAATACAACACCAATAGCACAGACACTGAGAGAAGCAATTAATAAATGGGACCTCCTGAAATTGAGAAACTTCTGTAAAGCAAAGGACACAGTCAACTGTAACATGAAGGCGCCTGCTTGTTTGTTGGGGTTTTTTGTTTTGTCCTGCCCCCCAGCCAGCAGGCCCCAGAGAAAATCAACCATACAGAGATTTCTGTAAGTTATAAAGTTGATTGGCCCGTTAGGTCAGGCTTCTTATTGGCTAACTCTCACATCTTGATTAACCCATTTTTTCTGATCTATGTTAGTCAGGTGGCTTAGTACCTTTTTCAGTGGGGCAGCTCACATCCTGGTGCTTCGGTGATCTGGGCAGGAGTGGGAGGAATCAACTTCCTCCTCCCCAGAATTCTCCTGTTCTCCTTGCATCACTTCCACTTCCTGTCTGGTTTTCCTGCCTACACCTCCTGCCTGGCCAATCACCGTTTTATTTAAAACCTGATTGACAGAATACAGACAATTCTCCCGCACCAGTCAACAAGACAAACCAACAGTCTACAGAATGGGAAAAGATCTTCACCAACCCCATATCAGACAGAGGGCTGATCTCCAAAATATACAAAGAACTGAAGAAATTGGTCACCAAAAGAACACATAATCCAATAAAAAAATAATGGAGTGCAGACCTAAACAGAGAACTCTCAACAGAGGAATCTAAAATGGCTGAAAGACACTTACGGAAATGCTCAACATCCTTAGTGATCAGAGAAATGCAAATCAAAACAACTCTGAGATTCTATCTTACACCTGTGAAAATGGCCAAGATCAAAAACACTGATGACAACTTATGCTGGAGAGGTTGTGGTATAAAGGGAACACTCCTGGATTGCTGGTGGGAGTACAAGTTGGTACAATCCCCTTGGATGTCAGTGTGGTGATTTCTCAGAAAGTTAGGAAACAACCTTCCTCAAGACCCAATAATACCTTTTTGGGTATATCCCCAAAGGATGCTCAATCGTGCCACAAAGACATGTGCTCAACTATGTTCATAGCAGCATTGTTTGTCATAGTCAGAACCTGGAAACAACCTAAATGCCCCTTGACCGAAGAATGGGTAAGGAAAATGTGGTACATTTACACAATGGAGTACTGCACAGCAGAAAAAAATAACAACATCTTGAAATTTGCAGGCAAATGGATGAAGCTAGAAAACATCATTTTGAGTGAGGTAACCCAGACCAAGAAAGACAATTATCGTATGTACTCGCTCATAGGTGATTTTTGAACATAAAGCAAAGAAAACCAGCCTACAAATCATAATCCCAGGGAACCTAGACAACAATGAGGACTCTAAGAGAGACATGCATAGATCTAATCTACATGGGAAGTAGAAGAAGACAAGATCTCCTGAGTAAATTGGGAGCACAGGAACCATAGGAGAGGAAAGAAGGGGAGGGGAGTGGAAGGGAAGGGAGCGGAGAAAAATGTATAGCTCAATAAAATCAATTTAAAAATAAAAAAGGAATAAAAATAAATAAATCACATGCTGACTCCCCATAGGAGGAGGAGGAGGAGGAGGAGGAGGAGGAGGAGGAGGAGGAGGAGGAGGAGGAGGAGAAGGAGGAGGAGGAGAAGAAGAAGAAGAAGAAGAAGAAGAAGAAGAAGAAGAAGAAGAAGAAGAAGAAGAAGAAGAAGAATTTGAAGGTAGATTCCAAAAAGTTTCATCACACATACCCATCAGGGTAGGAAAGTAAGTTTGCGCTTCACTGATGTAGAAATGGACCTTTGTGCGTCTGTGTGTTGTGTGATCAGGGTTTTTTGTTGTTGTTTTTTTCCTTCTTTCCTTCTTTTTTTTTCTTTCTTTTTTTGGTTTTCCAAGACAGAGTTTTTCTGTGTATTTCTGGTTGTCCTAGAACTCACTCTGTAGACCAGACTGGCCTTGAACTCACAGAGATCTGCCTGCCTCTGCCTCCCTGAGACAGGGGATTAAAGGTGTGCACCACCACCTCCCTGCTAGAAATGGACTTTCAATGGTGCAAAATTGTTAAGATTTAGTCTTTTTCCTCAAGGAATATACATTTCTTTAGTAACAATAATTATTCACAATCTATATCATATACTTAAAAACTATGTCAGCAAACTCAATTCTTCCATCAACAAACGAGAACAGATAAGGGATCCAAGAAAGTAATTTAAAACATATAAAAGTATTTAGATGCTTCCGGTTTTATACATGCATGATATGCTTCAGTTCATTAGTGTCCAGTAAGAACCAGGTGGAGGTAAACCTTGAACACAATCAAGGAGGATCTTAATGCTTGCTCCATCTGTCATTTGCCCACGGCACATTTCAATCCACAGGAATAGCTGGCAGAGAGCTGCTGGTGTGATGTGGGAAGCCCACAGGGAGCTTCAGGTCAGTAGCTTTAAAGACCTGGGTTGTCAACACACACATGGCCTTTGCAGCATGGCTGGCAGGGGAGGAGACCAATAAAAGAGATGGGAAAGCGATTGGGGGAGAGAGAGACAGGCAAAGAATCAGTGTGTAGCACTGGGAGTAAATCTGAATATAGCCAGGAACTCAGAGACATCTATGATTTCCCCAGTGCCTGTCTGGATGCCAGCCTGTCCCCTAAGCTGAGCCATCCTTTCAGGCAAAATCACTTCCTGAATTCTTAAACAGGAAGTGCAGATGTGGAAGGTCACCACCACTAGGCTCTAATGCCAATTAAATCACTGAGCTTTTATATGTAGATATCTACTAAAGCTGTAAAATAATTGAAATAACTGCTTGGTTAAGGTAAGGAGTAAAAGAGAATTGACATTTAGAAATATAGGTTTCTAAAGTAATCCGGAAGTCCTGGGCCGCTGGAAAACCGCAGAACTGGTGGCTGGTTACTGAGAGCAGAATCAGTAATTGTCCCATGGTCACACATTAGCTACCCATTTCATTTTCAGTGTCTGGAAGACAGACAAACAGCAAGGACAGACTCAGAAATCGTCTTAGTCCAAAAGCTTGTATCTTTGCAAGGCTGTCTTGCTGGGTGAGAATAAGAAGAAGCTAAGACCCGTCTGTCAGAACAAAATGAAAGCTAAACCAACGGAAGAACAGAATACCACTGCTTATACACAACTTAGCAACTTCTTAAAGCGTTTCAAGTTTTCTTTCAGTTTAATTTTCTAAATAAACCCACAAACCAGGAGAATAGACATCACCACAAACCACTTCACAGATATAAAAACAAGGGGCAAGGCATGTCTATGGACCACACAACTATAAATCGTTGTAGCTCAGGAGTTTGCAATTCAGGAGCCTTTACTTTAAAAAACAAGTTTAGCCCCATCAGCTAGAAATTTGTTTAGAAGGTGTTTTTCAGTATTAATTTCCCTTAGCAATTTCTTTACCTTAATATAAGGTTGTTAAGAATATCTGAGGCTTAAACACTGGACAATGTGTAATTATTTGCCTTTTACTATTCAACTTACATATCTCCTAAAACATCAAGGAAATGGCATAAAGAGTTGGTTTAATAGCAATGCATTCTTGGATTGCATGCAGAGGCTAGCAAAGCCCTTTGTGACAATTAGTTGTCATTGTCATGCTGACGTTGTCATGTATCACTCAGCTGTATTTTGAGACAAACAACCAGGTGAGAATGTGCAGATAGATGAGATTTTAAAAAGCTGCCGTGGATTCATTGATCAATGACTGCCCTAGGCTTAGGCATTTGAACACTTGGCCCCCATTTGGTGGTGTTTCTTGTGAAGGCTGTGGGATCCCAAGGACCCTTGCTGTAGGACGCACATCACTGGGGACTGACTTTGAGAAGTTACAGCTTCACCTCACCTCCTGTTCACTCTCTTTGTGTTTGTGATCTCTCAGCTTCCTGCTACAATGCTTCCCAGTCATGAGGGACTCTCCCTCTGGAACCACAAGCCAAAACAAACTTTTCCCTAGGTTGTTTTTGGTCATGAGTTTCACCACAGACATAGAAAATAACAGATATATTAGCATACCAATTAATGGGTCCATCTCAATAGGAAGATGATGTGCTTGATCCAAGGAGTATCCTGGGGCTCCTCTGAGGCCTAAAGAAGTGAGTATAGAGAGCTGCCATGAGATTATCTGAAAAGAAGCCTTTCCAAACAAGGGTGTTTTATGATGCCACATAAAATGTGCATTTTTTAAAAATTTGTTCTGACTCGGTTCTATCATGTGACCTCATTGAGTCCTAAAAAGTCACCACAGCAGGAACTTTAGGTTTTCCTTGAGATGTGTTATGAAAAGCGGTAAACTGGACAAAGAGAGCATCACAACATTTCTTACAATGCAACCTGTGGGCCTGGAATACAAGACAAGGCTGGGCTTCCATGGAATGGAGCCACGTAGGCGCTGCGGCTCTCCTCTGAGGGGCCTTTCCCAATAAAGTGACGAGTCAATCCATGTTATAAGTTGAGTCTCACCTAAAACTTTTATCCCACTTAAGTTACTTTTGGGACTGACATCTGGGGTCTGAGTTCATTTGTCATATTTTTACATAAGGCTATGAAATAACTATACATAATATTCTCGAGCAATTTAATAATTTAGCCCTTTATAGTTTTTTTTTCTCTTAATGAAAAACATTCCTAGGAGCCAAGGCCCCATGAACAATGAAGTCTTCTTTTCCCATAAGATGTCTGCTGTACACTCCTGGGCAAGCAGAAGCTGTGCCACCCCCTGTTGATAATATCACCAAGAATCACAAACCAGAGCCAGGCACATATAAACTCATGGAAGTGAAGTGTGGTATAAATCACTGCCCTTTTCAGAGTGAGGTTGACATCAGTGGAATTGAAAGATCCAGGTTAAATCAGCAGGACTCATCTTTTCAGTCCTGGAGACAGTGGAAGTCCTAAGACTTTGCAGGAAGCCATGAGTGGTGAACTGGCCCACTAAATCATTTGCTCACATCCATGTCTGCCCTGGTTAAATAAGGATCAGTATGTCTAAATGTTTGCGATGACATTATATCACTTCAAGATGTGCCGGCTGGAGCCCTCACAGTTGAATGTGGAGCAAACACATGTGAAATGACTGGACAATTTCAGTGTTTTCATTTTCTCACAGACAAGCTCACAAAGCTAGAGATGGTATCTGTCTTGTTCCCCGCTGAAATTCAAAGCCTAAGACTATTTGACACATAATGGTCATTGAAATATTTGCTAATGACAAATAAACTAATGCCATTGAAGGAGGATGGTTTGAGGTTGTTGCCTACAAAATCTAGACAAACCTGCTCTGTTTGGAAGATTGTTGGAGTGCAGAGGAAGAACGGAGCCATGCCTAAGGAGCTAGGATAGCACTGTAGCAGTGGACAGACTGTGCTGCCAACTGGGCCTGACAGCACTCTGTCCTGCTGCTGTCTGTCTGTAACGACACCTTAGCTCTGTGGTGAGTACTGAGGCCCACGTACCTACTGTGTTGTGCCACCTGTTCACAGCAAACAGTCTGCTGCAGGTCACTGTCACCACGGCAGGGATAGTCAGGTGGGGCAGGGTGTTGGCGGCCACATGGGTCACAGGAGAATTGGATGGAAACTTCAGCACCATTATCACATCCTGCTGCATCTGATCTTTAAACATGAGCGGGCTCTGTGGAAGGAAACACTGTTGAGTAGAAAGGGGAGAGACAGAAGGAAACAGAAAGGATAACTTGGTTAGTTCAAGGTCTAGGTGTAGGAGATGCAGACAGATAAGGCTAGCCTGAGCACAGCCATCTGAACGGTCTCCCTGGCCAGGGCACCCCAGATAGAGCAGCTTCACCTGAAGAAGGCACAGAGAAAAAGGGAACAGGGTCTCTTAAGTCACTGAGGCAGTATACTCTATTGCTAAGAGTCAGCCTCAATTTGTGTATGGCCAGATTATCACATAGACAGTTAGCTCACAGACATAGCCACAAGATGCATCATAATTGTTCAGGGAAGTCAAAAAATCAATTTGATGGGAAATTATTCAATCACTGACTGATAATGTTAGCATGAAATATAAAGTGATTTGGCTGGTAACTGTCATCTTTATTGGGCTAACCTAGGGCCAGGATATAAAGGGTTAAAATACAACCACCTGGTGCTCTGGCCAGTGTCTCCAGGTATCTGGGCTCTATGCTGACCTGTTCAGAGTTTATGCATTCTCCCCGATAGGTTCAGTTTACTGATTTCTTGAGCTTTTCTTCTTAAACACCTAGTTTATGATAGCAGATGCTTTAAGAACTATAGAGCACTATAAACTCTATTATACAAAAACATAAAATAAGAACGCTGGAAATAGACACTACTTGGTTTTTAGCCATGTTTGAGGATTGTCTCTATAGAGCATGAGCTTAGAAAGCTTATTTTCTGTTAACAACTCCATGCCAATTTGGCATCCAATAATTCCTTGTAGGAAGGTAATGAGTTCTAACTGGGCACTTCCCCAGGATAGTTATCATCATCATCATCATCATCATCATCATCTTCATTAAAAACAGAGAAAAAGTAATATAGACTAGAATTCTCCCACCAAGTCTTTTCATAAGACAGATGCAGGAGACTTCTTAGGCAGTGTGGAGCTTGGCCCTCTAAGACCACATCTGGTCTGTACCACGGCTGAGAGTCATCTGGGAACAACCTGTGTTCTGTGCAAATCTTTCTGTTTTGTTACCCAGAATGATCAACTGCAATCAAAAGACACCCTCCATAGCCCTGGGCTGAGACTACATAGATGGCTGCTGTGGAGAGAACGTTTAAAGCAAGCATGTATATCTGTTTTCCCAGATACTGCCTGCTTCTTGGCAGAATTGAGGACACACCTGACACTGTGTCTCACTGCCTAGTCACAGGAAACCTGGAGGGCTCAAAAGTACATTAAGTAACTGTAGGAGATAAGCATTTCTTCCATCAGAGAAACATTGGCTTATAGGCTTGCTGACGCCCATCCACTGCCATCCTATCTCAGAGTTCCTCACTGAAGAGCTTGTCTCCAAGATGGTGGATACACACAGATCATTAGAGAATTCATTTGCAACTGTTTCTGCCTCAAAAGATCTGTACTTTCATTATAAAAAAAATAGTGAAAGATCACAGTTTAAAAAATACATTAGAAGTATCTCAGCAAGATTTTTTTGCCTTCATTGAATTAAATAAAAAGGAGAATGTTTGCTATATGCTGATAAACTGAAAAAGGATTGCATTGTTCTAAGAATGGACCTTTAAATTTTAGAATATAACATAAAGATTACATTTTTTCCTTGCACAGTAGGACTAATGGTCTAATATGGTCAGCTCTTGATGATGCCAGTTAGTATCTATTGGGGGCTTACATCCCAAGGGCTGGCCTACGAGAGGTTCAGAAGCAGGCCCTAGATTGTCAGAGCAGGGATGCTCCAGATGCCGAAATGTCAGCACACAGCTGTTAAGTACTCAGCCACAGTCACTAGGTAGTCGTGGAAATGGTGTTTGGTTCATATCTGACTTTGGAGCTCTTATTTCTAACCAGCCTGTTTGTCCCACAGTCACTTGGCAGGAGCCACAAATTGCCTTTAGAATCATTCACTTTTCTTAAAATGAACCACTCTTCTACTGACTTGTGTTTATACTGCGTGGTAATTTACAGGTCTAATTTGATTTGGGGCCAGTGTGTGTGTGCCTGTGTGTACACTAATAGGCTTAGGGAGAAATAGATGCTGTCTTTGTGAGCCCAAGATTGGGCTCACTTAATCAGCAGGACTGAAGAGTAGAAATCACACTTCCTACTAGCATGCCCTTGAGCTTCAGAGTCATCAGATAAATGGAGAAGCCTCTGAAAATATTACTGAAATACCATTTTATTTACTTTCTACCTGTGTACAAAGGAGAGGAAAATCCCTCCACATGCTGATGCCTTACCAGGTGCATGGCTGAGCTCCGAGGAGGATGTGGCTCGATGAGCAACTGAGATGGCGTCTGTCCAAAATTCTGTATCTGTGCTTCCATGGCCTGCAGGGCAAGGAGGATGACTGCCATAAGCAATATGTGTCAAAAGAGAGGTCAACACACTCTTGACAACGCAAGTTTAGCTCAAGTCAGCCATAAAAGGATCTAAAAAAATTCTAGAAGTGCTCTTTTCTCAATGTGCAGAATCCTTTGAGTGTTAGTATTTTGGGGACAAGCTTCACTTCTTCTAATCATGCATCATTTAAGCACAGGACTGTTCTCGTTACCAGAAGCTGGGGTTAAATGTGGAAACGCTAACCTGTGCATCCATGCATGCAGTTAAAGACCAGAAAACACCTTCAATACTGGATACAACACAGGTACCTTAACAAAGTCCTTTGTAAGGAGGAACGTGTGGGGATCTCTAATGAAATAAGCTTCTGGAATCTTCACGGAGAAAGAGAATGAGACATAATGTCTACTACTGACATGAAATAACAATTCAGAAAATTGTACAATCCAGTCAACACAGAGGGCAATCTGAGGTCAGAACTCTAAGGCTTTGGTGTGGCAATCAAATAAAGCAAAGCTTTCAATACAAAAGCACATCTCAGCTTGCTACTGTGTTTTAAGACAGATCCTGGGGATATTATTTATAAGGTATAAATTAGTTTCTCTCAGCTTCCCCCATGTAGACTAGAGAAAAGTCACTAAAAAGGAAAAAATTCTTTGGGTAGCTTGAGCTATATACAGCGTTTTATTAAAACCTGTGCAGATATGAATATTAAAACTGTATGGCTCCCATTAAAACTAATTTTCACCTCAAACTGTCTGGATCACACAATATAGCACTGCTTGCATGTGCGCGCCCATGTGTCTGGATGTACAACTGTTTGTTCAGAGACTTAAGCATTTCTCCTAAACATAAATTTTATAGGTAAAATATTTCAACATATTAAATTAGACTAATAAGATTTTTCCTGAGATATTGTAAATGTGTAATTTAAGTCAACAAGGAAAAGCACAATATTTACTATGATCATTACTTTGTTACCACGCTAGTTTCCCCCTACTATCATGTGCAATTTGGTGCACATAAAAGTGAAATACGAAACCCACTGCTGGGCGCTGGAAGGAATGCAGGTAAGCGGGTAGATGGCTCTTGACACAACACTGCCACTAATTGTATCACTATCTACAATTCTCATTTATAAAGTACTTAAATTTAACCATATGTCCTTCTACACTGCATTTCAAGAAAATGTTTATCAGTAAAAATGTGAACTTTCAAATTTATTAGCAATATTAAACATGAATGGATCATTATCCACCATATTTTAACAACTGCATAAAAGGAGCTCTGGTTCATTTATTTGCAGCGACGATGGGATGAATTATTAAATCTCCTTAAGTGCTGTCCAGTTTTAATGTAACATTTATTTTCATGACATCCATTCAAATGCAAAGTGTGACTATTCAGCTAAATTGTATTCAATAGGTACCACCACACTGTCTCTCCCCATTGCGAGATTTATGTTTATAAAAGGGAAAAGAAGACCGTTTCTAGTTGGCTTCACATTATTACAATAACTCTTGAGAATTATTTGTGGAGTAAACGATAATATTACTGTTAAACCAAATGCCCAATATCAACTAAAGTCTTTCTAGCAATGGATACTGTGGGTCTGTACTTTCACTCTTCCAAGAAAAAGGGCCTTCTGGGGGCGAGAAGACGGGGCTAACTCAACACTTCTGGCCTTCAGTCGCTGCCCCAGACACTCACTGAACGAAGAGTGAGCAAGCATCTCCCACTTACTTTAACTTTGTTTCACAAACAGAAGTATTAAAATTATGCCAGAAAAATGTTAAGATGCTGGTATAATTTCCAGAAATTTCTTGTTTAGTGCTCTCTAGTGATCCCTTTGGCCTGAGGCAGAGCATTCAAATCCCACATTTCACTTTTGGGGTTGCGCTTTCTTCGTTCCAGATGGTTTTGTGCACCAAGGGACTGTATTCTAGAATTTATCTATTAGGTATCCTGTGTTCCTGTCTTGCAAGTAGTCTTTCCCTTCTGAATCAGAAAACTTCAGCTCTAACTGATGTTAGGAAAGCATGGTTCCACCTTCAGTCAGTGAGACACTGGTGAGGGAGCCTGCTGCCTCTCTTCTATCCCTCTGTACCTTTCCCTAAGGGGGGATGTGGTGTCTCCATGTTGAGCAGATAGGTACTGGACAGCAGACCAGCCTGCTGTGATGTAGGGCCCATCAAACAGCTTAGGAATCTGATTAAGTCGCAGTCCTCTATTGGTGCTGTCCTTGGGCTGGGACTCCACAGATCATCACCAGCTTCTCCCATACTCTCAGAGTACAGTTCCTCCCTCTGTGACAGAATTGAACACATGACTATGTGTCTGTTTGTTTTCTCAGCTTGACTCTCTGCAAGTAAGGACTATGGCACAGTCTTCCAGTATTTGCTGACTATAAAAGTGGGCACTAGAAAGGTATCTGGGCCAAGGGGGAAGTTGGTTCAGAAAACAAAAAGCACATGGACCCTGGGATAGGGAAAACACAAGAGTCCATTACTTACAACAGTTCAATGCCACTGCAGCAATGAGGTTGACAAATCTGAATGCTTAGTCAACATCCACTCTGCCCTCAGGAAGTCTGCCGCCCCGGAAGGAAATCAGAAATGCACATGAATGCACACAATAGGGAGGACTGTGGTGGAGACAGGCCCAGACTGCATGTTTCACTTGCTTCATCCGCCTGGTTATTGTAGATGCTGGCATATGTGAATGCTCTCAGAGTCTAGTCATTCTGAATGCTCAGGAGTATATATAAGCAAGGTATGTAAGTCTAAACTTTGGAAATGAGTTGGTCAACCCAACTTCCTTTACTAAGGAGTGATCCAGTATCAGAAGATGTTTGGAAATGAGTTAGCCAATGTAATTTCTTTCACTGAGAAGCTATTCACTATTAGAAGATGTACATCTGAGAGTCAAATAACTCTAGTAACAATCCTGTATGAAACACGGCCGGCACAGGTAACAAGTGCAACAACAAAGTAGATGCCAAGCTTTCGGTACAAGTCCCTCGAGACACAGGCCCCACTTGAGGACCTCCAACCAGCAAGCTCCACCTACAGAACAGACTCAGCCCTCCAGACACAGGTGGCCAAGCTCCACCCTACCTAAGAAAAAGCCCAAGCTCAGAACTTGAACCCACCAATCCCTGAGCTCGAAATCCCACCAGTCCTGGGTTTTCTCTAAGCTCAGGACTTCAAACCCCACCAATTCCTCCTGGAAATCTCTACCCTGGAAAACTCTGCCCTCAAGAAACCCCACATAAGCCTGCCTCTCTCTCAGCTCTTTGCTGCTTATCCCCAAGCAGAGGCGCCACCCTCCTGTGTTTTTCCCAATAGACCTGTGTGAGGTTTGTTGTATGGTGTCATTTTGTGCTATTCCTTGACTCCTGACAGGATGTAACACTTGCATTGGGGAAACTTTTTCCCTCAGAGCTGCAACACTCACACATGGCCCTTGGTGGACAATCTTTGGTTGGTGACATGAAAACATGGGTTTGCTTAATCTTAGAAAGCTGTACTGCTTTCTGGTTTGTGATCTCTAAATTGGAATCATGGGCTTTTAAACTACATTAACTATTGTGTATGCACAGATACGTGTGAGCCACATTTGCAATGACCTACATGCCGAGATCAGATAATAACTTGATATAATCAGTTCTCTCTTCCCACCGCGTGGAACCTGGGTATTGGGCTCAGTGGCTAGCACCTTTACCTGGTGAAGGTCTTCTCTTTATCAAGACAGAGGCCTTAGGGATGGAATTGGAAATTTCCTTATCTTGGTCTTTGTGATGGTTACAGGAATGTGAATGCGCATGTATAGGCAACCTTCTATCTCTCCTTAGCCAACTGCCCCAATCCACACCCCATCAAGTTAATCACTATCTACATGCTTATCAATATTTTCTGGAATGTCTAGTAAACTAACCATAAGGTAACATTTTACTTGGGTGTCTTTGTGGATCAACATAATGTCTGTGACATACATTCCTGTATCCATCACTACTCATTTTTATGTTGAATAGTGTCTTATTATCAGCTTAGCACAACTTAAATTTTGCAGCTATTGGTAGCTTCGAGTTTTAAAAATAATTCTAGCTATTTAGAAACAGTTCAGAAAAATGTTGCACAGTTTTGAAGGAGGTAGGCAGGTACCACTGGAGGAACATTTCAGTGTGGTGGTAGGTATTACCATTGAACTTGTATCTTGAATTGGGGAGGCTGCTATGGGTAGAATGCCCAATTGTGCTCCAAATTGAGGTGTTGACTTGTATACTTACATTTGTGAACCTGGAATGTAATGGTCATTGCTAAAAATGAAGAAACCATTTGGAGTTGTGTGGTCTCTAGGGTATTCATGGACTGTAACTATTGTACACTAGAATTCCTTATCTTATCAACTGATTACAGATGGAAGATCACTTTACTTTTCTACTGTGAACTGTTCAGATGGAAATAAAAGTTCAGGTTGATTTTTTTTTTAAAAAATTACAATTGTTCTACAGTAATTGTGAACAATTCTTTTTATTACTCAGTAGAATATTCACTGGTCAGTCATTAAATGCTTAGCATCTGTCTCTTAAGCATCTGTCATGAAGTGTGTTATGAGTCTGTAAGGACAAACAAGTCCAGGAGTGTTAAGAGGCAATACTAAATGACACACAAAATGAAACTAAAAAGCATGAAGCAATGTGTGCAGTGGTGATAAGAGTTTGAGCTGGTGAACAAGTGTGACGTAACTATATGATAAGCAGACATGTGTGCTAATCTAGAAATAAGAAAGTAAAGTAGCCAGAAACAGTATAAAAACTTGAGGCTTATGGCCAGAAGACATTCTCAAAATGACTTGCTAGACATGCTGTCAGAGTGGTCATAGAGATCCAACGAACCAGCAACTTCACAGCTGAGACCGTCCAAGAGCCAGAGAACTAGCTCTTGCCTGCGGATCAAGACTTGCTGATCCAGAGGTCTACGTCGAGAGCCACGGACCATTATCAGGTCCAGGTCGTATACACCAATGCCTCAGGTAAGATAGGATAGAAGACCTTGCCTAGGACATAGGAACCCTTGCTGAATGTGTGATGTGATTGATTGACTAGGATTGTTATAGGTTTGATGTTTACTTATATCTGCCATAGGAATAATTAGAGATTTAAATGATTGTTATAGTTTTGATGTTTGCCTACACCTGCTATAGTAACAATTGGAAATTTGACTATTGGAATAATAAACTTGTTCCTAGAACAAACACTGTGGTCATCCTGAGTATTTACTTGCAGACCTCTAAGTAAGGGCAGAATGTCCACTCAGGAATAAGGCTCACGACAAGTGGGTATGTTCAACACTGCAAGGAGATTTGAGCATTTAGGATTCTGCAAGGATAGCCAGGCAAGGACACAGAAATGCACTGTGTGCTATGCAAGGTTGAAGAAATAACTAAGATGGCGGCAGGTGACTTTTATTTCCAGCACACACGACCTCTGGTCTTATTTGCTTAGTTGTAATATAAAGCTCCTGGTAGGAAAAGGACCCAAGAGGACCACTTTCTTTGTAGTCCTCATTGTCCTTTGTCTTGTTAGACTTTTATCAGTAAAACACTCTGGTACCCACCAGTCAAATTACAGTTAGTCACATCTTAAATCAGGTCTCCTTTCTTACTGATTTTCAAAGGCTCTCTAGATTTGTCCTTCTCATTAGTCAAGGCTGGTACACAATGGCGCCCATTTGGAGGCAGATGGCACCAGAAACTGCCTTAGTTCCCAATTCATGAGTTAATGAGATGCCTTACACATAGCAGCTATAGTGTAACACACTGTCCTCTCCTGACCACTGATCACCTTGCTTAACTGTTTTCTTTCCTCCTGTAATTGCCCCCCCATAATCTCATAGTGCACTATTAGGAGGTGTGGCCTTGTTAAAGTAGGTGTGGCCTTGTTGGAGGAAGTGTGTCACTCTGAGGGTAAACTTTGAGGTCTACTTAGATTAAGAAACCTCCCAGTGTCACAGACCACTTCCTGTTGCCTTCTGATCAACCTGTAGTCTGCACCATGTCTGCCTGCAGGGCCATCAAACTCCCCACCTCCATTCTCCCTGCCATGATGATACTTAATGAAACCTTTAAAGCTGTCCTATGCCAATTAAATGTTTTCCTTTATAACAGTTGTTGTGTTAATGGTGTCTCCTCATATCAATAGAATCCCTAAGGCACCTTCTGACAAAGTTTCTTCTCTGTGAACAATTTGGCACTAAATCCTTAGAAGAGGAGATACACAAGTAGGTTATATGTGCCTGTGTGTTACACACATGCCTGTCCAGAGAAAAGACTTCATAAACAATGGAAAGTCAAAATCTAGGACACTTGTAGCAGCCCCTTGCTGGGCAATACATAAAAACAAGTTGACTCTGTCCCATAATATAGGTAACCTATATATATCTTTTTTCATCTATAGAATCTTTAAAACTAGTTTTTTCTTCCTCCCTCATTCCCTGTAAATCCTCTTTCTCCTTTTAACCCTCTGTTGTCAACCTGGTTGACATAAAAAAAAAATCCTATCAAAAAAGCTGCTTTCTTCATCAAATCAGCTAATGTTAGCAGGTATCAACCAGGAACTCTGGTAGGAACAGTTGGTTTCTCCTCTGGAAGAACAGGGGTGGAGAAGGTCACTGGAACAACACTTGAATATGCAGCCCCTCCCCAACCATTGATATGCAATTCTACCCTAATTTCAGGTGGCCAGCTGGAGGTGTGCCTCACCTTGAGGTGCGGAAGTGTGTAGCCTGGGGGGATGTTAACTGAGAGGGCCAAGTGAGAGCTAGCACCTGTGTTAGAGGCAGACTTTCCAATGTGGCTGCTTAAGGGTCACCAACTCTACTCAGTTTTCAAAAAAATTAAAGAAAAAAAAAAGAAGGAAAGAAAGAAAAATAGTGTTTGAGAACTCAGAAAAAAACTTTTTGACCATTTTACCTAGTGCTGCACTTATCTTGTTGTTACAGTGATTTTAACATTTAAGAGCTGTTGTTTCCATAACCAAACACAAAATATAAATTTGACATAGCAAATGTATCACCTTTCTGTTCTACCTGTAATTCTTCCTACATCACATAAAAAATTAGAATATAATGCAACTTTGAGAATGATCTAAAGAAAGGTGACTTTAGTGGTGGAATATATTTTAACTGATAAGCTTTGCTTTTGGCTTATTGTTGTTATAAAACAAGATCATGTAAAGCATTACTTTTTAATGTTGGAAAACTAAGAATAAAGTAGATCAAGAAAGTAATATACACACTCTATCATTTCTTGCTTTTAAACATTAAACTATATAAAAAATTAAAGAGTTGTTTTATAGTGAACTGTTTCTAGTTCCTCAGAGAAACCACAAACAGAAATAAAAATGTTTTTATTATTGATTTAGTAATCACCTACATTAAGACTAAAACAATCTATTATGGCAAAATTATTGGACATATAAGCAACTGTTTCCTAACTTTGGTTAAAAGAAAAGAACTGATTTCCATTAGCTGGGAAGGCTATGTTATCCCAGGCTTGCAGGAGCAGCTCTGGTTTATTGTTGCCTGCCTTGGTTTTTGAGAGGACATATAGCTCCATCTCCTTGGTACGATCAACTGTAATGATGTTACATAAGTGACATAACAGAAATCTATCCTAACAGAAAAATCTCCCATCCAGAATATTTTCTTTTTTATAATAGGTACAGCTCTGCTGGATGGCACGTTCTCTTGAATTTTGTACTTGAAGTTTACTTGTATTCAAGTCCCAGGAACAAAGCATGGGTTTTTAATGCAGCTGGTAGTGGCTGACCTGCTTTGGGTATCTAAAATACACTGGCTTAGCTGGAAGCAACATTTCAAAGGGATGGATGCTGTTCTGGACACCTTTCTTCTTCGGCTCTGATCCACAGGCCTCCACAAACCTTATCACTACACTCCTTGCTCTTGGCCTTTCCCCCAGGTTCTGTGGAGAGCCCAGCTTAGCACAGGAGACAGAGGGTTGAGGGATTTCCTGTGTGTTTCTCTTTGCCAGGTCTTGGTTTAGCTGTGGCTAGACTGGGCCCTGGCCTCCTGCCTCAGATCACAGTTTATTTAGAACAACACATCTCTTGCTATATCTCTCTTCCAGCACGGTGCCTCTCACCTGGGGCCTTGGTGCGTTAGCCTTCAAGGGTTTTGCTTTCTCTTCCTGAACCTCTGCCTCCTGCTCACATCTCTGTAATGAGGACCATTATCACCTATTATAGCTCTATTACCTCTTATGGCAATTTTAGATGCACATAAAACATGGTTTATTATTTTAACCACTTTACATAGAGTTGTGTAGTGCTCAATATCGTCACAGCTCCTTAGATCTGTACACACTAAACATAGCCCAGCCCTCTACTCTCTTTTAATCCCTGGCAACCCCCATTCTACTTCTTCCTCTGTGACAGTGGCTGCTGCAGACCTCTCTTCCAAGTTGAATATTTGTGTTTATATTGTGGGGAAGAGGGGTGGAGGTGGGATGTTTGTTGCCTTTTTCTTTTGTTTTGCTTTGTGACCAAATTATTTTACTTAGTACATGTCCCTAGGGTTCATCTATGAGGCAGAGGTTTTCTTTGAGAGGCCATGTGCTGATATCCTGGAGATTAGTAAGAAGGTAACCAGTGAGACATGCTGCTCACCTTTTCTACACGTCAGGACAGGACAGAGTAAAGGAAAACTGTTCTCCACCAAGAGTCACTTTACAGAGGGCCCTGGTATAAGCTCCCTGGGAGTGCAGGGTCTCTTTGCAGTCTACATTCACCAATGCCCAGAAAGAGATGGTGTCTTAAGGAGGCCTTTGTGTTTGGGGTTCTCTGCTCACTTCAGTACTTTTCTTTCCTAAATGGAGTACTGAACCCCCAATGGCACAACCCAGAGCAGCCCCCTGTCAAGCCTGCCCTGCCTGAACAGCTTTCTGTGAAAGCCTTCTCTGCTGGTCGCTCAGGAGAGAAGGGGGAGAAGAGGCTGTGGGCAGAGCGGTGCTGAAAGTAGTGAGAGGAGACAGGCATGCAGGTGGTAACCTTGTAAGCTGGAGTGTCTAATCACAGAAGAGTTACTGAAAAAGATAAAAAAAGCTCAAGGTTTGGCTTAGTGCGCAGAGCACAGTGACACAAATTCACCAGGAGGTGACATCAATATTCCAAAACAAAGCATGTCTTGTTATCAAGCCAAACTCCTACTCAATATATCACAGTATTAATTCAACAGAATAAAATGTCCCCTGGTTTTGATATAGATGGGAAACAATAATTTAGAAAGACTACATTGAGATTTCAAACAACTTTAAATTGGGCCATTACCAATGCGTCTGAGTCTTTACATGAGTCCTGCACATCTAACTGAAATGACTGAGTGATATCCATTTCCGAACAGAAGCAGATGACAGTGTAATATGACTAAGCTCTATGCTGATGGGAGATGAGGAGGTGTCGCGACAGGGTTTCTCTGTAGTTTTGGAGCCTGTCCTAGAACTAGTTCTTGTAGTTGGTCTTGAACTCACAGAGATGGAGCGGCCTGCCACTGTCTCTGGAGTGCTGGGATTAAAGGCGTGCACCACCACTGCCCGGAACAATTAGCATTTCTCATTAGCACATAATGAAAATAACACAAAGAGGGGGGACAAAGAACTAGCTATTATACATCTGAGACTGACTAGCTGCACCACATTGCAGGGAGATGAAGAAACTGACTAGCTAAGACACAGTAACGATCCAATGAGAAAAGAGAAACCCAAATTACAGATTAGCTAAGCATAATTCAATGCGTGCCGTTAATTTCTTTAATTTCCCACATTCAAAGTTTATTAACAAAATCTACATGTAAGCCTCAGTGCTGTACATATGAAACACATGGATTTGGGGTCATGGTATTTTCTTCCTCCCACCCAAACTCTGAGAACACCTCATGCCCACTTGAGCTTTGCTAACCAAAACATAGGGGTGTTCTTTGCATTTAATTTGGATTTTGAACATGCCAAAAATTTTAAGGTAGTAAAGAAGAGATTTACTTAAGGCAATCTGGGAGACCGTCACCAGCTATCTTTTTGCTCATTTATTGCAATCATGAAAAGCTCTTTAGGAGAGAAACCCTAATCAACCAGTATGAAGACAGTGAGACCCCATCACTCTGTGAGTGAATGCCAAGTGCTGCAGTCCAGTAAGGTAGCTTGTTCATGGCTCACAATCAGATGACTGAACTCACAAATGCTTAACCTACACAATGAAGGCAACATCCCTTGCTGATATCCCCTGGTTACATCAAAGGAAGCCATCAGGAGTGCAGGGAGGAAAGGGCTGATAGACATAGAGGAGTGTGAGCACAGAAGGTAGGGCCATGGGAGCTGTCACCCGTCTTTTCATTGACATCATGGGTAAATGAAGAGTGCATTGATTTTTTTTCCCTTATGAACTTTATGAGTTCATCTCTCTGGGAAAGTCAGCAGCAGCTGTTTTGGATACAGACACATCTGTCTTGCTGGTTCTTGACAGCCCTATCATGTTAGTGCTCTGTAGTAGCAAGGAGCATTTCAGCAGGAAAATGAAGTGAAATTGAAGTGATGTAGCCTACCTCCTGTGGGCATGCTCTTCTCATAGCACACAGAGAGCAGCTCTGTTACCCCTGGCAGATCAAAGAGAGATCAAAGCAGGGCCTGCCTAAGTAAAGACAGCTAGATGGAAAAATAGCACCTTTTTTGTGATTGCTGGTAATATTAAAATGTATTGAATATTTTAAAATCTGTAAATATCTAGACACTGCCTGGCCCATCTGTTCTGGGTATCAGTTGCACAACACTACTTGGCAGGCTTGTGTCTACCTCTCCTGCCACAAAGTACTCTCTTAAATCAATTTTCTTTTTGGTGAGGTTGGTAACAGGTATGATGACAAGTTTTATGTCCGCTCAGAACTTATCGCTATAGTCATGTGTTTGGTGTGAGCTTGCAGCTTCTGTCAGGACACTGACTCCACTCTTTCCTCTTGTTTCACAGGAGCAGCTTCAGCACCAGCGCCATAGTAATGCTCACTTACTTCTTGAAAACTAAGGACAGTGAACTAACGGAGAGATGCTCAGCAGTTACGAGCACTGGCAGCGTTTGCAGAGAACCTGGGTTTGTTTCCCAGCTCTCACGTGGAGGCTCACAACTGTCTGTAACTCCAGTTCCGGGGGCTCTTATGCCCTCTGCTGGCCTCCATGGGCACTGGATGCATGTCGTACATATATAAATCTAAATTCAAATAAATTTTTAACAAAGATAAACTACTGACATTGAAAGAAAAATTATAGCTATAAATAACAACTAAGGACAGAAATAATAACTTAGAACAAGACACACAGTGTTATCTTTGTATTAATATCCTTAGGAGAGACAGGAAAGACACAGTAGGTGTTGCTAAGATAGCTGTGGGCATGGAATATACGTTTGAAACAGTGGATGATCCTGGGCTGGAGAAGCAGATGCAGTGAGATGAAACTGGGTGACCTCCATTATACTGTTCTCTCTACATGTATAGAAAAGCGAGAGTGTCTCAAGTAGATCTAGCACATCTTATGTAGAACAAACCTCCAACTTCATCTTCTTGGGCTCACTGGGCAAAGGCAGCTGTCTCTAAGCCTGAAAGCCTGAGTTCAATATGTTTAGAAAATTAAATCTCTAACATCAAGTCCCCATGGGCCCTGCTGAATGCTTTTCCGAGTCACGTTAGGGAAGCTGACGTTCTAGCCCAAGTTCTAACAAGCTCCCAGGTGCTAGGATTCTGCTGGACTCTGGGTCACACTTGAGGAGCAGGGAGAAAGAAAACCACAGCACCCCATGGCTACTAACTAGAACCCTTTTTTCTATGCAGGTCACCTGGTAGGCACAAATATGAAGAAAATAGAGGCTTTTATTAATATGGGAAAAGGAGAAGAAAGAATATTCATTATCACGCTTCAAAAACCACTGCCCAAACAGTTGAGCCATCACGAGAAGAGAGCCCAGAGGATAATGATGTCAGACAAGACTTAGGCAGTTTAAATAAATCTCACTCTCCAGCAGACCTAGTGTTTACATATTAAGGAGCTTTGTACCAGAACTGCGCTGTCATGTTTCTGCCTAGAAGCTGTCAGGATAAAGTTTACTATCAATTACTGCTTTACAAGTATAAAATAAGTTAAGCTGTCATCATTTTCTCTGCCAGAGATCCTAAACTGTCAAAGAATGCCAATTTTTAATCTGACACAGAGAAGAAAATTATCTGTTATTCTGACCTCTAATTTCTTGACATTTTAATGCCATAATTGCTGTGGTTAGTGCTGGTTCATGACTTCACCTGTCAGGGAAGAATGAGTCAATAACCTTAAGCTATTTCTCAAATTTTCGTAGTAACTTCAAAGCTGAAAATTCTAGGCAGATCATAGAATTTTTAAACAAAGGGGACATATTAGTCTTTTATGGTGATGTTTAGCATTTTAAAAAACATTATCTTAATTAGTCAAATTGACATTATAAAACAAACACAAAAAACTAGTTTCCTGTGGTCTTATATATTAATGATCTTTGCATTAAAAATATCAAAATAATCTACTTTTTAAAGGAGTCTGTGTTCAATCTTTCAGACTGAAGCATCTCTCTCAAGTTAGGGTCTAGTTGGGCAGGTCTACAGGGTTCCAACAGGGATGTTGAAACCAGTACTGCACCTCTCCAGGGGTCTTTCATGGTGATAATGTGCAGGGAGGGCATAAACGACCATCAACCATAGACGCACTAGCTTCAGAGCTGTGTCTCACGACCATGGAGGCTGAGTCCCACTTTGTAGAGCAACTGAGATAGTGAGTGAGATTCCGCACTCTGGCTCTCTTCAGCTATCCGGTAGCTCTTGAGTGGTTTGTAGCTTTTGCAGAAGACTGTTCTTCAAGCTCGTAAATGGTAGGACAGGACATTTTGTAGGAACATGTGTCATTCTAACTTATTTACTGACATTAATGGGAATGTATGAGAGGGAATGATGGTGGGTAATAGGAGAGAAAAAAAGTTAATTCATATTCCTTAAAAGCCCTCAATCTGTTGTTTGCATCACACTAATGGTCTCTTGTTGCTCTTGAGGAGGTGAAGCAGCTTCCTCAGCAATCCTGAATTGATAGTGATCTTCAAAGCCAGTGCAAACACCTCTGCTGACCTGTGTTAGGGCCTGTGCTAGCTGGAGGGAGAGGGTGTGTTACGAGAGTATCATAGCTCTAAGAGACGACAACTCAGACACCTGGGCAAGGGTTTGAGGAGGAAAGGACGCACAACCTAGTTTGGGTCTGAGGCTGGCAGCGTTTCGGCATCCAGCGAGTGTTTACACAGAAGGAGATGCTCAAAGGAGCCAAGTCCTAAACAGAGACATCCGGCCTAGCACTAGACAGTCTGCATCATTTTTTATTATTGGGGTAATAAAAACTCATAATGTAACAGATTCTGTTCAGAGCATCAACATAATAAGCAAACACAAGGCTGGACCCGTTTTCGTCCAGCAAATCAGTGACGAGCACACATTTTGTGCTACAGCTCCCACAGTGTGATGAGTAAGGCTTGTGAACCACTAATTGGCTTTGCCACTGTCCAGAATAGTGGTGTGACAGCTGAAGAAGCAGACACCTTCAGTGAGGTTCAAATATGCACTTTAATCATGGAAGGAATGTCTCAATTTGAATTCTGGTGTTTTTTTCCTGGCCTATTTGTCTCTTTTTCAACTGACATTTAAGGGGAAAAAAAAAAAACAACAAAAAACCCACTTTCCTATCACAATATGAATGAATGATACCTAGTGGTTTTCCTCATATTCAATATGTTCAAATTTGTATTTTGCCTAACATAATCAGCCTCTAATTTCCCTTTTAAATATAGAACTTTGTTGTAGATGGGAAAAAGCATAATAAAATACCCAGGACCAAAGATGTCCATGAAGTTTATAAATAAAGTCCAAATTGGAACTGGGCTTGGACTGTAAGAATGAACTATTCCAATTTTCCCTCTTTCTATTATAAAAGTATTCACTATGGTTGGTTGAGAGAGTGAGTACCCTTGACTCCATCACTCAGAGGCAGAGGCAGGTGGATCTCTCTGAGTTCCAGGCCAGAATGGTCTACACAGTGAGACCCTGTCTATGGAAAAAAAAAATGTTGGAAAAGATGAATTTTGTTTGTTAAAATATTATAAAATGGGTCTGTGACAGGCAAAGATGTGTAGCTTTAAAAATTACTTCCCATCAAATAAGCTGATCAAAATTGAGGTATCCCTGAGGGCACTAAATTCGGCAAGTGTAGTGGTCTCTGGAGGATATTTCTCACTTTACCAAACAATTTTACCATACCCGGGTTCTCCCTGGATCACTCACCCTCTATCTGCTCCCACTCCCTTGTGCTTATGCTACTGAGCAACACCGCCTTTAATAACATGCTTGAAATGTGTTTTCCAAGTGTTCTGCCCCAAGGGATCAGTGATCGTGTGCTCTCTCTTCCTTTTCTTCTCTGCTTGGAGCATGCAAATTGAGTCTTTATTTTATAGGATATGTAAGAAATGGATACAAGATTTTTTAAGAGAGCTTCATTTCCCAAATCTGCACATTTCTTACCTCTGAAATGAAAACTGAAAAAGCATCCCAGTGCCTGGAGATGCAGCCACGATGGCTTGTTTTGCATACAACAGATGGCAGATTGCGGTTAGGATGGAGGGCAGGAATACAGTCTCCTTGTATTAGCACTTACCTAGCAGCTGCTGCATCTTACTCTGCCCACCTAGCCAAAGTCATTTTATGCATGGGAAGTTATTTAAATGCTATTTAATATGATTATTTTCACTTAAAAATACTTAAAATTCCAAACTGTTAGCTACAGACTGAGAACTGTTCAGGCTGAGAACAAATGGGAATCAAGTACTACAATAGCATCCACTATACTGGTATATCTCTTTGAATGATCCTTCTAGAAGGTTGCAAAGTTGCTTTTGTTTTTAAAAACAAAACAAAAACCATATTGCTTATTATTTTATTTTAGGGAATTACTCATAGTTAAATATTCATCTAAGCCTCACCCATTAATAATATACTTAATTATGCATTTTAATGAAGATTTGGAAGTAAAATTACAGTTTTGCATTAAAATATTTGAATTTAAAAAATCCCAACATATTGGTCGCATTGCTTGCTTTTGATACATTTCCTTTTTTTTTTTTTTTTTTTCCATTTGTCAAAAGCCTGAAATCTATGTGTAAAAGAGTTAGGCTGAAAGTTTTGCAGCTCAGGATACCCACCTCCCGGAGCACAGGATCTGTGATGCTGTCCAGGTTCACGGAGCCTTCATAGGTCAAGTAGTGGAAAACATTCAGAGCACGGACTGCCTCTGGCCCTCGTTGTTTGTAGCCAAATATAAGGTCGATCCACTGATGGAGCTGGCAAGAAACAAATTCACTTTCCAGGGCCTGAAACAAATCAAGGAAAAATGAGACTGCAAATTTAGCAAGGCTCCATATCACTTTCTTACTGTGAAATATTCGGTATAAATAAGGACACTGTGCCTTTACATTCTATTTGATTTGTACATATTAGATCTTCAGTCCCCAGAAGAGGCAGAAGACTACCTTTAATAAGGCACAGAGCTAAAAAAATTTCTCTTCACAAAATGTTTGCCATTCTCTTGGCTCCATTATGTACACAACATAAATGTTCATGTTAAATAATTTTTTTTTTACAAAAACACACTCATGCTCAAAAGAAATTAACTTGCAATAGCTGTCTTAATGCCACTGTATAATAATTTCACTTCTAATTTTTAGACACTAGTTTAAAATTAAACCATTTTATATGAAACTTTGATATGGGTTTATTTTTTATGTATGAACTCCTCCAGCTTGCCTCTAAGATGTCTAGAAAGGAAGACCTTTTTCCCTTCTTCATGCCAGGAATCAACTCAGCTGATACAGACTTTGGGAAGCACCAGGCAATCAGGGACATCTGCTAGTCAGTGGGGGAAAGTAAGTTAGAGGGTCAATGAGCACGGTGTCTGGGAAGGGTTGAGAAGAAGAGGCCCTTTGTGTTTAGCTCACTGAGACGCTCTGAGTTTGGAAATGGGCAAGTTAGGCAAGTGTGTGAGTGACTTCCTTAACTAGGCTCGGTGATGTTTTTATTTGTGAGGTAATTAGAATAATGTGATTTTATTTAAGAACCACTAGAAGCTCCCTGGAAACACTAGACAGGTGAACTGGAGTCGGTTCAGACATGGATGGAAACTGTAGTCGGTCTCTGCTGTCGGGAGTAATCCACTCTTTCTGGTCCAGTCAGAGCAGGCAGGGTGCCAACTGTGTACACAGAATGGTCTGTATTCAGCTTTGTAAATTCTCTCTGCATACAACTGTGTTTCATAAACTACAGTAAACGTGTGAATTCACTCTCTGGTTGCTTGCCCTAGTTTCTAAGGTGGTAACCCGTTTTTGGAATTCATATACTTAACAGATAACTTTCAAAGGAATCCTCTCAAAACTGTACTCTCAATAATGATTTTTAACTCTTCCCACACTTAATACTTCATCCCTGCCATTCTTTTCCTGATTACTTTTTAAAGAGTGCCACTTATAACAATAACTCTGTATAATTCTTATCCAAAAATCTAAGTACTAAGATTTTGTGAAAACAGCATTTACTTACTAAAGCTAAACATAGAGTTTTATGCTCCATTTTACCGATATTAAAATAACCATTCAGACCAGAATATGAGCAATGAGACAAAAATAAAATGATCAGTTAAATTTTTGTAGATTATATCTGATATATATATATATATATATATATATATATATATCTGCTTGAGTGATTTTTGTCAATTCAGTATCATAGTCAATTTAAAAATGAGTATAACTGTTAGCCATCATGCCAATGTCGTGTCTAAATAATGGAAGGATAAACAAGCTGAATACCATGCAGGGTCACTGTTGAGAGGTCACATTCAAATCTCCTCCCAGGAACTGAGAATAGTTGTGGAATTAATACTTAATGGAAGTTTGGATTATTAATTTTTAACCACATGATTTGCTAGACAGCAACCATGTGAAATAAATCTTAGAGCGATCACTGAAAGATT
This sequence comes from Myodes glareolus, assembly GCF_982192425.1. Taxonomy (NCBI): domain Eukaryota; kingdom Metazoa; phylum Chordata; class Mammalia; order Rodentia; family Cricetidae; genus Myodes; species Myodes glareolus. Next base: position 29,286,290 of record NC_142045.1, on the reverse strand, counting down.
GACAGACATATTATTATTATGTTAGGATAAAGTCATTATTGAATAAAATGGCTAACTCAATAATGAGGGACAGAGAGAATAATGGCTTTCCAGTACTCTGAGTTTTTAAAATGTGTTTATTCATCTCAGGACCCCTCTTTCCCTTCCTCTTCCACCACTGGCAACAATGGTTAATGATTCCCGCTGCTCTGAAGAAACAGCCTCTGTTGTGTGTCTGTCTGCTCTAGAGCCACGGCCTAGGACCTCATTCTGTCCCTGTACGCCTGAGATCTGCCTATGGCAGCCTGTGTGCAGCCAGTTCACAGTTCCTCATACTGCAGGGACAGCACAGGGGACACAGGCTGTGCCCGTTTCCCTCCCACAGCTCTCGGATGTTTGTGAATTTCGTCTGGAGTAGACTAGTGCCTCACCTTCCACTCATGATGTCAGTTTCCTCCTCCCAAGTCACCGCTTGCTGTTCTCTAGAAAGGCTGTCCTGTATCCAGTCCTAATTGTCCACAGTGCCTCAATATGTGCCCTCCTTTTGATGTGACCATGTTTCTAATTCTGGCTATTATGATAGATACAAAATGATAACTGTTTTAGCTTATAGTCCTCTGGTTACTAAAAAATTAGGTATTTTAAAGAAATGTCTATTGGTCTTCTGGGTATCCGAGAAATTACTTATCATACCCTCTGCTCACTTTATTAATTTTTTTAAAAACTAGTTTCTCTGTGTAGCCCTGGAACTCACTCTGCGGACCAGGCTGGCTTTGAACTGAATGTTCCCATGCTCATGTAAGTGCCCTTTGATGCCAGAATACCGTATCCCATTACCTGGAACTGGAAGTTACAGGTGCTTGTGTGCAGCCTCATGTGGGAGCTGAGACCTGAATCTGGGTCCTGTGAGAGCAGCAAATACTTTTAGCGTCTTAGCTAATGTATATAAAGTTGTACTTGCTCTTTTTTTCTTAATTTCTCCTTTAATTACTGTTGGAATCACAATCCTATTACTCTCCTAAAATGGCTTCCATGATTTCTGGGGGCACTCTGTACAAGAACTGAGTTCATTATCTCTTGAAAATTTCAGTAGAATTCACCTAAAAAATAGAAGCTTTGGATTTTTCTGAGGGTGTAGAGAAATTTCACTAAATTTCTGTAAGGCTTCTAGGCATCCATTTCTGTATTTTAATATCTTGCTTGGTATTAATCCATTTCCTCTCAGCTTTGAACCTTATTAGTTCATAGTTTTCATAATAAATTTAATGAAACTCAAACTCTTTCTGATATCTACTGTTATTTGCTCCAGTGTCGTCTACACAATAGAGGCAGCATGATGAATCAACTGACAATGGCAGTTAAACACTCTGGATAGCTTAGTTTCTTCGTTCATAAAATTAAACGAGGTAGGAGTGAAGACGACAAGTCTTATTAATAACTACCTTGTTCATCACTATAAAAGAGGGAAAGAAAACCCAAGTTTAGAACACTTGAAAGCTAAATCCAGTTCAACGTCAAATGCACATCTAGGAACTGGATATTAACTGTCACCTCATGCGGAGCGGAAGTCCACTCCACGGCTGCTCACTGCACTTCAAACGGTACTTACCTGCTACTGAACACATGTCTGTGCTTATTTGTTTTTGTCAGAGCTTTTTTTTCATGCATAGACCCACATTGCACTTTGAAATAAGATTTTAGTACAGTGCTTACACTGGAAAATATGAAAAAAAAATACTCGATTACTAAGCTAATAGTGTTGTAATGGCCCTAATAGCTTCTTGAACATCTCCTTGCACATCTCGAGCAGAGGCAATCGCTTTAAGCCTAGATAACCCAATTTCCAATCCATAAGTCTACCCTGGGGATGGAGAAGGAAGGAAGTGAAGAGAGATATGCAGTAGAGTGGTGTCTTTCAGATGGATAACACCCACCTAAATCTCATCCCCATCTCTGCCCATGGGAATTACATGGGAAGTCGTACAGTAATGCACTTGGGATAAAGCCTCTCTAAAACTCAGGAAAAAGAAAAAAGGAAATTTACTGTGTGAATTCTTTTATATACTGTAATGCAATTTCTACTTCTTCTATACTAAGTAAAAATACACCCATCCTTTTATTCTATGAAAGATCTGTTTTCAGTAATAAAACACTCTTTGAATACCTGTATTCAAGCAGATAATGAGAAAATCATTTAAGTTTCTCTAATGTCTATGTTAGCTTTATTCTCCCATGATTGCATTGAAATTTTAGTAATTGTAACTTTAATTGCTCAATTACTGTTTTAAATAAACATAATTGGACATATGTTTGTGCTATATTTATGTTTTATATTATATACATAATATGTTTTAAATAAACTTAATAAGACACATACATACGTACATACGTACACACACACACACACACACACACACACACACACACACACACACACGGTCATGTCATGTGGCACAGGCCAGATTTGAACTCATCATGGGTCCCAGGCTGGGCTTGCACTCTCAGTGATTCTTCTAAGTAACCTGAGTGATGGGATAATATGCCTAGCTCAACAAAGCTGTTTTAAATGATTGTGGTGGGAAATGTGTGTTAAAATATTCTACAAATAGCCTTAAATTACATGATTGATGGCTGGATGGACTATAACCCAAGATGATTTCCTGGGCCTCCCTGCCTCCAAATGGCTCACTACAATACAGTTGACTTCTTTCTCTAACCCCAGTGCATGGTAGCCTATTTATGGAGCAGACTTCAAAAGCCAACTATGCCCTGCACCTTCTCTTACACCCTAACCTCCATGCATAACTTAGTCAGCATAGCCCTGTACACCCCAGCCTTTCAAATTCTGTCCATTGCTGTCTCTGGAATTTTTCAGGGTATTCTGATACAGATAAAGGCTCCATGGGGGCATAGATGGTCCATGGGGGCATAGGGCACAGAACCTGGGTCTGATCCCATGGTAAGATCCCATGTCTTACTGCCCCTTTCTCAATGGCCTGAGAGCCACTTCATCTTGTGTATTTCTGAGTTGAACCCATTCTTTGTCAGGTGTTTATTCTTTCACTTGTCTTTTCTTCTGTGAGAAAAGGGGGCATACATGCTCTTCACAAACATCCTCTTGTCATAACACAGTGGCAGCAGCACACACAGTTACCTGTGAAATCTATTTACATACAAATTGGAAAGTACAATACACAAATAAGGGATTATTACCAAGTGACACTTCATTGTTTCAAAAGTATAGTGCGTATCCTTAGTTAGAGAGTATGCCTTGGAGACAGACAGCGTTCTAGATCCTAGGGACAGGTGACAAAAAGATAAAAACCTCTGATTTTCCAAGCATATTCTATCAAATGTTAAAAAATAAGGTGAGTACCTGTCCCAAACTCTGGCCCATTTACCTACGCCAGACCCTGTCCTTGGAGGTACAAGGATAAGAAGCTGTCTATGTGCTCAACTGGGGTAAGGCTGACTTCAGTCTGTCTCCCTGCCCCCATGCCATGCCATGCCATAACTCCCTTCCCTTCACCCTAACAAAACAAACAAATACTATAAGTCTCTGCTATGTGTGCACAGCCTTCATGCAATGCAGTCCTGACCCTTTCCCTGCTTCTGTAAGATGAAGAAACTGAGAAAAAACTGTCACTAGTAAAAGTCACGGAGGGGACTGTAGGATCTAACATTAGAGCATACAAAGAGCGGATTAACCGCATCTCACTACCTTTACTCTCCCCTCTCTGTCCCCATTACCTCTAGAAATGCTTCCTGATGGATTTTAGTTCTATTCTGGCAGCCCCAGAACTCTCACTGCTGACAGTAAGTTTGTTGGTCTGCCTTGACTGAAAAGCAGCACAATGAGGGTAGGGATTTTTGCCTTGTCAGTGATGTACTATAATTTAGAACTGTCTGAAGTGCTCACTATCTATTTGTTAAGTGAAGTGGACATCACCAGCATTCTTTTGTAAACAAGATATTGCTTCATATGTTAGTAAAGTATTTGAAATTCAAACTGTTACCTACTATACGTTTTTTTCTTCAGAATCGGAAAAATTTGTAAAGGACATGAAACAGTATGAACAAAAGCCCAGGGCCTCATTGGGCCGTGCCTGTGTGCGTGCCCAGCCCTAAGACTCAACAGGGCAGAGGGCAGGACAACATTATCACTTCACATCCACGGAAGACCTCTTATTCTAAAACAAATTATAAGTGGGCAGATTATGATTGATGAAGCAGCATTAGGGTAATACTATCAGAAAGACCTTCCATTTCCGTCCTTTGTCAAGAGGTCAGATGCTAACCATGTTAGAACTGAACACAAGGTTTTATCAATGCTTTGTCAGGAAGTTGGCTGTGATCAGCTTAGCTGTATGTAGATAAATTAAGCCAGTGCTTGCTTGCTGTGCAAACAAAGCATTAAGAATTTACTGAGATGTCTACAAAAAGGAATGACATTAAAATCCAGGTTTTTTTCTAAGGAGAACAAATTTCAAATTTTACAACTTCTCAGTGAAACAATTTTTGTGACTACATTCACTCACATCTTGGTCATTGTATTCACGACACGGAAGCAGCTATATGTGTTAGTGTCACAACAAAAGAAACAACACTAACTGCAACAACAGATTACGACTGCATCAGGACAAGCCAAAATACTAGGGGAGGGCTTTGGTTGAAGAACATTACAGACAGGTATGAACTATACGAGTCTGTGCAATCACCACACACTAATAATAAAGTGTTGGTTTTCAAAGCTAGTAAATGATCTGCAGACAAGCAAAGGTTGCTGCCCATGTATGAGACACCTGTTCGACTGCCACAAGCTATGGCAAAGCCCACATTTAAAAACCAGTGATGCTTTCCCTTTCCTACAATTATTTTTCTCTCCTCTGCCTTGATTTCTTAATGACAGCTTGAGAGGAGGAGGGAATGTTAATGGATACAGAATACTAATCCACACAGTAATGAAGGACTTTTACCAGAGTGAACGTCATTTCTCTGGGATATATGACATTCCCATTTTGTACATCAGGCTCAGTACAAAGAACTCTTGTGAATAACTGGAGATAATCCTGGTCCATTTAACACTCAACAGAGCACATTATACTCCCCTCCAGACCTATTTCAGAGTAACTAAATCCTACAGGAACTGCCCAATAAGTACACAGAAACTTTAACAAAACACTGAAGTAAAGGGGAGGTGTCATCACAGAATTTAGGGAAGATGTAAATGCTTCTACATCTTAGTTTATTTGGAATATAGGCTTTCTATATTATAGAAACACACACCAAATAAATGTGTTTATTTGGCAAAACTTAGAAATACATAGCAAGCTGTTGATATTTAGTACTAACTCATTGTTTGCCATGATTCTGCACATCGGTGTGATCACCCCATATCAGCAGATGGGAAAGTGGGCCAGAGCAGAGAATCTGTGCTGTGGATGCAGACTTCAAGCTGGTGACCCTGAGAGTGGCTGTTGTGGATGTAGTCATACTTGGTGACATGGCCCTTTATAGCTCTGCTGCTCAGAAATTCCCAGAGGCAACACTAACCCAGAAGCAAAACTGGCTGCCACAGACATGCCACAGAACTATTATCCAGCTGATGCACAAGAGAGCTCTTTCTTTAAGTCTCCCAGGTTGCTTCAAGAAAGACCCAGAGGGAAGACTTCTAAAGTCATACACTGTATGCTGGATCTTTATGCAAACCATCTACTTATCCAGGCATGGCTCCTGGGAGATAGACAGCAGAAAATGGAACAATGGAAGGTCCCAAAATATCCAGCACACAGCAAAGGATTACTTTACAAGTCTCCATAGACTCATTAGTAATATAAGAGAAAAACTGGTTTAGAATTGGGAGTGGGGGAAACCTAGGCAAAAGATGTCTCACTTGATAAAGTGTTTGCCTGAGTTAGATCTTCATGATCCCAAGTGAGAAAATACAGTGCAGGTATTGAGGCAGGTTGTTGAGGGCTTCATTGCACAAGCAGTTGTAGATTCAGAAGGAAGAAGGGTTAGTCCCTGACACTAGGTGAGTGAAGCAGGTGTCAAGGTAGGCACAGCAATGTTCCAACTTGGGTTGCTTTTTTTCAGTCTACAAAGCTCACTGACTCTAAATGTGGAAAAGGTTGAAAGACTATTCTCACAGAGAGGGAAAGAAGGGATCCAAGTGGCAATACAGCTTAGAAAAATAACCATAACAATCTCTCATATAATCCCATTTACAGAGAATCTAGAAATATCCCTGTGTGGCAAGTTCACTGGGTTGGTTGCAATGCCATCTAACACACTAAATAACTCACTGCACATTTTTCTGCAGATTCAATTAAGAATGTATCATTTTGCTTGATTAGTTTCTACAAATAGTAATTACGTGGTGATTTCTTGTCCAGATAATTATTAGCTTTCACTACACCCCAAATCCTTAGGCAGGATATTGCTTGCCTTGAAGATTTGTCTTCAAAAGCAAGACCTACCTTTCTATTCATTAGGCATATTTAAAATAAGATTACTAATTTGGGGAGCATATAAAATACTCCAATGAAAAAACCAAGGTTGTATCTATAAGTCACTATTCATTGTCTTATTAAAATATATAAAAAATGTTTTAGCATCTATCTAAAAAACACGTAAAGAAGTACCCAATGTCAGTGTCACTTATTGTATTATGATACGTTAAAATTGTAAAATGACTGCAATTTAAAAACAGAAACAGAGAACAAACAAAAAACAGGAAGTGATGGGTGGATGGAGGCAAAGGTGCCAGATCCCCTGAAACAGAAGTTACAGACAGTTGCGAGCTGCCATGTGGTTGCTGGGAATTAACCCTGGGTCCTCTGGAAGAACAGTCAGTGGTTTTAACCACTGATCCATCTCTCTAGCTCCCTAGGTATGTACTCTAAAGACATAAAAACCCATTCTTTTCTGGAAACTTGTACGATAGAAAAGTGATGTTATGTCAATATTCACAGCAGCCTTACTCAATACAGCCAAGATCTGGAAACAACTCCAGTGCCATCACTAGCTACTGCATGAACTAATAATATTGACTAGTGGTACTTATAATGTGATGTTAATGTACACACACACACACACACACACACACACACACAAACACACACAGAGTACAGCACAACAAGAATACAATCAAGATGACTCTCAAGGATCGTTATATAAAAGTCAAATGCAAAGGAGGCAATCCTAAGGGGAATAAAAGCTGATTGTGGCTGGCTGTGCAGATGAGTGAGAGGCTCTGGAGTGATGTGATACATTTAAAGGCATGAGTATCTGGTATGCTACATTGCTCAGAAGGAAGATGCTATCTGTGTGCTTTTTGGGAGGACAGGAGAATATTTTGTCCTCACTTTTTAGGAAATATTTATTAATTATTATTTTATTATTTTTGTTTTTTGACTATTTGCTTTAAATTTCAAGTCCCAGTCTTTGATTAGCTTTTTTTACATTTATTTATTTACACATGTGTATGTGTATGCACACGTGTACATGCTATGCCAAGTGTATGGATAGTTGGAGAATAGTTTGTGGGGGTTGGCTGTCTACTTTCATCTTGAAGGACCTGGAGAGCAAATTCAGATTGTCTGGTATGCATAGTCTTTTTTTTGGCTAAGTCCTGTGTTTTTTTAAAAAGTCTTTTCTGGCTTGAACTATTTTTAACTTTCTTCTCTCTCTCTTTCTTTCTTTCTCTCTCTCTCTCTCTCTCTCTCTCTCTCTCTCCCTCCTCCTCCTCCTCCTCCTCCTCCTCCTCCTCCTCCTCCTCCTCCTCCTCCTCCTTCTTCTTCTTCTTTTTTTTTTGAAACAGGATTTTTCTGTAGCTTTGGAACCTGTCCTGGAATTAGCTCTTGTGGACTAGGCTGGCCTCTAACTCACACAGATCCACCTGCCTCTGCCTCTTGAGTGCTCGGATTAAAGGTGTGTGCTACCACCGCAAGGCAAAGGTAGCTTTTTTTTTTAAATTTTTTTTCTTACCAATATTCAAAACCAAGAAGCTTTAGTGATGTCCTGGCTGTCAGTGTTTCTATTCTGGACTATATTTTTGTATCATATGTGGGCATCCTTTTCTAACCTAAATCCACAAGGATAGATTCTTCCATGTTTTCCAGACAGTTCACAGTTCTGGATTTTGTATTCTTGTCTGTGATACATTGAGCTGATATTCCATATGAAGTGAGGTGAGGGCAAGGTCCCTGGTTGCTTTGTGTACAACAATCTAACCTTTTTAGCACTCACTTTTCCAGCTCTATTTGCTAAAACACAAGTTTTCTGCAAGTCTGGTTTCACAGTATCTCGTACTCAAATATGCCAGTGAACTGACCAGAATGAACTGTGGGCAGAGAGGAAGAGGCAAGATAGTGAGGATCAGTTTCTACTGTGGACTAACTGACCTGGGGCCTTGGCTGGTCAGTCAGTCAAGTCCATTCTTTCTGCTTCTGGGTGGTGCACCCTCATAAGCAGTGGTCCTTCCACCTGCTGCTGTCTAGTTCTCACAGGACAGACAGCGAGCGTCTCACCGAGTACCACTAGCTACTTGTGCCCCTATTTGTGCAGAGCATTCTGCACAGGTTATTTTCTGCAACACCTAATTTACTATAACTGAGTAGTTCACTCTGTTTCTATCTGGGATTAAAGGCTTGTTGTGAAAACTGCAGGAAGTATCCATACATCAACTTTCTCTCCAGTGACTTCTTTCCTTCTTATGAAGTTTGACCAAATCATTGCAATGAAAAGGCAATTTCAGAGAGACAATTTCTCTCAGAATGCTAAGGCTACTTGTCTCCACGCTTTCCACAACCTACCACAGACAATGAGCCCTCCTGGAGAGACCTCAGACCAGCTGGGTGGATAACACACTACAGGCCATTTTCTCATCTTTAAAGTTAGGTCCTTTTTCTTCCTGCCAGAGAACTCTCACTCTCATTGGCCTGTCTTCTCAGTGTTTCACTCTTCTCTTTTCTTTGCTTCACCCTTTAACTAAGAGTGCACCCCCTTCCTAAAGTACCTTCCCAGCTCAGGAAATGGGTGGTACTGACAATGACATGTTAGTGGGAAATTTGACCTTGTTTGGAACTCCAGTGACAGCTGTGTGATTTGGGTAGCTTGGTCTTCTTGTGGGACTCTTGTGGGAACCTACTCTTCATCCTGGATTACCCTATGCAGGTTAATACAAGGGGAGGTGGCTTAGTTTTCCTGCAACTTGACACGCCATGTTTTGTTGATATCCATGGGAGGCCTGCCCCTTACTGAGGAGAAATGGAGGAGGAGTGAATGTGGGGCGGGATGCAGATGGGAAAGGAGGAGAGAAAGGAGGGAAAAGTGCAATTGGGATGTAAAATAAATAAATTTTTTTTTAAAAAAAGGCAGGTGTCACCTTGCCCAGCCTTAATATGGTGTTTTTAAGTATAAGACTATTATATCGGCAACAATTCCTAAAATTGAAGTATAGCAAAAGATGAATATTCTTAAAGACAGATAATGCTACTGTAAAATAAAAGGTGTTACTGAGAGTGCGATACAAAGCGCAGCATGGGAAGGACATGCAGAACTGGGCCTCAGGACTGCACATACAAAATGTCTGCGACAGGCAGAGAGGCCCGAACACAAGGGGAGCCTTAAGTAGGTTAGCATGGCCTCGGCATGGCTGGTGGGATGGGGAAGTTGAGGAAGGAGAATGAGATACCAACAGGTCAGGGATCTTTATATAATGACAAAACACCTCCAGACTGATTGTGGTGAGGGCTGCACAGCTCTGAGCAGGCCAAACCCACTCAGGTTAAATCTCTGCGTGTGAATTAGTCAATATGCCAATTTTATATCAACAATACTCTTTCCAAAAGGGATACATGACTTCTATTGTGCTATGTAGAAATTTTGTGAATTCTGACTCACAAATCAACTGCCCAAAGAGGAAAACAGATTTATTAGACAGGTGAAGAGACTTGGGAGTACTAGAAACAGGGCTAAAGATGTGCTTTTTGGGCCACTGTCTCCACTGTCTTAACAATTCTTGACATTATCAGTACACCACAGCACAGCTCATTTCCCACGTACCATAACCACACCAAGGTGAAAATCTCCTTAACTGTAATAAAAATATATTTAAATCTATAAAATCTCCACAGGCAGACCTTATTTACATAAGTATTTGAACACCCAGACCTGTGCCATGTGTATTTTAAATGCTGTAAGATGGGTGGCTTCCTCCAGGCCAGGAGCATTACAACAAGAAGTGTGTTTCACAGCATACACTTCCCATGAATAAGACCTTTCCAATTGTAGCTTTCTCCTATCTTGAACACTTTTATGAGTGAGAAAGGTATGCAGATGCACTGGTTACAATGGACAAAAATAACGAAAGGACATTTATTTTAAACTATTCAGAATTTGTGATGTTAGTCAGCAGCCGCTTGTTTGACTGCCCCTCTTGAGGGAACACGCACACTGAAGCACCTCCCCATCAACCTCCTCAGAGAAAGAGTCCACTCTACAACAACGGCTGTGATCAGAAGATGACAGCAGGGGTCTGTCACTGCTTCTTAGGTTCGAACCTTGTGATTATAGATGGAGAGGACACCTGGCAACAGGCAAAAACAAAACCACAGAAGACGTCAACTTCTTCATTCCTGTTCTAGCAGAAAACAGTTTTCTTACCATCCTGTTGATCCGCACAAAGTCTTCTGGCTTCTTGGCCCAGGGGGGAAGGTCCACATCGTTCACCACTACTTCGTCCTCCCTGACACCCAGATGGTACCCATTACTGTTGACAAACATCTCTGGTAGGTAGTAGAACTCCGGAATTAGTTCCTGTGCAGAAAAGGATTCAGCTTAGTAGCCAGTTGGTAAAATCAGTTAGCAAAACAATTGACTTTTACCAACTATAAAAGGAGAAAAATCCTTGACCTAATTTTAGTTCCTCTAGTCTCCATTTGAGAACAATTAGGAATCCAAGATGAAACATTTACACAATTCAGTTTATCATCCTTTCTTTACTATGAATTCACAGACACACAGAGTTGAGGGAGTGTGTGGCTCAGTAGTACAAAACCCTTGTTTAAGAGTGCTGGAGAGGCCCGATGTTTAATCTTCAGTAAAACAAACAAACAAACAAAAAACCAGTGATGAATGGTTACACAAAGTAACAGCTGCTTATAACAATGCCAATAGATAAATGTATGAAGCTGTATCAACAAGTCTATGCTGCTTAGGGACCTTTTATGTACATTAACAAACTATGACAACAAAGTATCACTGGTGTGGGAAGTCCTTATGTATATGTGTTGCTTTTACAGGTTAATGAATAAACAAGCTGTTTTGGTCTGCCATAGGGCTGAATAGAGCAAGGCCGGGGAAGACTGAACTGAATGCTAGGAGGAAGAAGGCGGAGTCAGTGAGACTCCATGTAACCGCCAGCGGGGAAAGATGTGAGCTGTCAGCTGGAACCTTGCCAGTGGGCCACGAGCCTCATGGTAAAATATAAAATAATGGAAATGGATTAATTCTAGATATAAGAGCTAGCTAGAAATACACTTAAGCTATTGGCCAAACAGTATTGCAAATAATATAGCTCCTGAGAGATTACTTCAGGGCTGAGCAAGGCCACAATGAGATGCTGAGGAAAGGGGGAACTCTAGTGACATCTATGTATGTGAAATACAAGTTCAAAGAAAGACCTATGTGTAGAAGGTCTCTTTCCTGAGAGAAGGGGCTGGAAGGAAATCTGTAAGGTAAACAAGCTTGCTTTCTGTTAGTCAATGTAGGGCTTTACTCTAGGCACAGTGGAAAGGATGGTGCCACAAGCTGGCCATCACCAATAACAGAGCGATGCAGACAGGCAAGGGCTGCAGTCCAACAGTCCAAAGGGCTGGAATGGGAGGAGTGCTACAAAGCAGTGTTTCCAGGGCCTGTGGTGAAGGACCTTCCCTTCTCTTCCTCATCTGGTCAATACGATATGCTTGTAAACCAGATTGTTATCTGTACTGTTGGGATGAACTGTCGGAGTTTGAAATTTGAAGGAATCACTCCCAACAGTCACAACAGTCACCAGACAGATGTGTTTTAAAGTAGGTATCAAGAAATTTCTGATTTTGAACAGCTTGTTGGTAAGGCCACAAGGGGTGTTAAGACACCAGAGCAATGGCAATGGACCAGTCTAAACAAGAAATTGAGGGTAATTTGGTGGTTTTGATGGAGAAGGAGGAGAGAGTAAAGCCATAGAAGTCTCGGAGAAGAAGCTGATGCAGCAGAGAAAGTCAGAAGTTTTAAGTCTGCTTCACTGCTTTACAATTTTGTTTCAATTAGCCAATTTTATTGAAAGTTGGTAATGTAAATGTAGGATACTGTTAGCATCTCATTATATTTATACTTTTATAGATATGAACATAGATGCAAAGAGAAGTGAGAAATTTGCTCAGCCAAGCAGCCTGGGTATCCTTATGGCATGAAGTCCAGCTATCCTGGCTGAGCCTGAACTCTGATTGCATACTGCCAAGGAACAGTTTTAAATTTCTAAGTTTTGGGGTGTTCTGTTACACATAAATTAAAGAAACAGAAACTTAGAATTAAAGGAGAAGTACAGTACTAGTAAAAGCTTAAAATGTGAGGCACTGGTTTGGGGACTAGGAAGGAGGCAGGTTTTGAGGGGGTGAGATGCTACAGTGGGGCAGTCTTTGAGATTACTGAGGAATCAGAAGATAAGGTCCCTGGGTGATGCAGAGTAGGGAAGTTTAACAAGACTGCATCCTGCAAAGTACCTAAGGAACTTGTGTGCAAGGAACTTTCTAGGCAGAATGATTACAGTGACCAGGGATACAGGGACAAGGCACTATGACAGATAAGGAAGAAACTGCTCAGGTTTGAGGCAGGGGTCAGAGATACACAAAGGTCTACTCTCAGACAGCAAAAGATTGCCAAAATGAAAGGCTGGCTCAGGATCAGTTTCAGAGTAACTAACAGAATGTAGGTAGCCACAGGGTGAAGCTCAAGACAGGGGTGCAGAAAGTCCCTCAAGAGCTAGGTGCAGCCTGCTTAAGGTGGTGTTCGCTCATCTGTACAGCCACACAGTGAAGTCTAGGGATCTTTTGGGCACTGAAGACAGCTTTCTAAGTCACAGCCTCCTGTCTCAAAATATTTGAATGAGTTTTTTTGTCCAACACTGAACTATAAGTAAACATACAGGGTGTCTACGTTTTCTTATAGCTGCTCGTCCAACAGGCAAAGGGACCTTGGCCCAACTGCCTACAAGAAAGCAGGCAGAAAAGCATTCAACTTCAAGGAGAGGCAATGCATGAAAAAGAAAAGACCCAGGGGATGAGTGTCACAAAGTACAAAGAATGTGGAGCCTCAGACAGACATTAGCTAGTGACCAGGAGACCAAAAGGAGGCTTCTAAAAGTCTCTTAATGTCTAGGAAACTCCTTGTCAAAATGAGCTGCTTCAAGCTCTTAGCAGACCAATCAAAAGCATATTTGTAAACTGTGAAATGTTTCTTAAAAGGAACACAATCTGCTCTGCCTCCATGCAGGAATGCTAGACAAAGCTGGCCAAGGTAACTGCTGTTTGGGTTACTGCAGCCTCCCCCCACCCCACTCCCCCAGTTAAACAGTTTCTCTTTAAGGAAAAAAATTCAAGGAATTTAAATTTCACTAAACGAAAAATAGTACAGAAAGGCACAGAATATTATTAAAGAAATGGCAAAGTGGCTATTGTAACAGGCGTTCTGTGTCTGCGAATGTGATTTCTCGTTTATTTCAACAGCTACACTAAAACCCCACGGTACAGTTAATAGTAGTATATGCGTTCTGTCAAAAATAGGAAAATATCCTCAAACACAATTTCTAATTTATAAGCTTATGACAAGTTCAAGCTGCTGAGAAATTGAACTGGAAAGTATGTCTTAGGATGATAGAAGACCACTATTAACACTATCATAATTGTGTACCTATTGCATCAAATCTGACATTTCAGTTTAATATATTTTGCTGAGAGCCGCACCATTTTATGGCTTCCTGGTGAAATCAAATCTAACCCAGACGTTTTCACTTTCCTAATATAATTCACTGTGAGGTTTTAAAGCTGCCAGCGCTTTTCTATCCTTTTCCCAAAAGACTGATGCCCGGGCATCTGTTAATTCCACAAGAGCTCATAATGGGTCACTGAGGCAGTGTGAGCACCTCCATTAACTGCATTAATTTACACTATGTCACCTTAATGACACTGTGTCACAGCCACCTTTTCTAACATCTACAGAGCTGTTCAGAAAGGAAGGTAACAACTTTGGAAGGTATTAAGGAAAATTAGTGTAAGAACATCTCTAAGTAGAATAGCTCCGCTGGTAGGACATGGTTGAAGGAAAGAAATTTAAAATCAAAATACAAAACCCCAGAGCCAAAACTAACTGATTTGACTCCACTCCTGGGAGCTCTCCTCAGAGGTCACTTGGGCAGCTCCCCTTCCTACTCATCTTGCCTTCATTAGCACAGGAAGAAACTGACATTAATGGAGAGAGACAGAATGAAACCATCCACCACCGCATTCTCAGCCTTGCAGGGTTGTCTAAGTCAGTAGATAGTGCAGAGATAGGTTTCTTCTCTGGAAACAAAACCATGTTTCCTTGAAAACATGTCAACTGCAGTATTACACAGTAGAGACCAGAAATAAAAATCCGTGTTCCAGAAGTTAGTGGGATTATTATTACTAGTAACTCACTCTTCCCTACTAAATTGATCCTTTTTAGAGTAAAAAATACCTTAATAGATGTACTGAATCATGCACTTAAAAATTTCAACTCACCAGCTATTCTTTCATAAAACCTCAAACATTCTAACATTTTGTTATAAGACATACATTCTGATGCTGTAACAGTAAGTATCAGAACACAAGCGGACATATGTGATTGGGCACACACACTCACAGGTGAGTACACACATGGAAGAGAAACCTGATGGAAGCCATACTGCCTGCAATTTATTGTTTTCCTTTCTCTTTCTTCCCTCCCTTCCATTCCTTCCTTCTTTCAAGACAGGGTTTCTCTGTAGCGCTGGTTGTCTGGAACTTGGAGATGAGCTTGCATGTGTCATCTTATGGTAAATAAGCACAGAACAGTGCTGTGCATAGAGGCGGTGTTGTCCACTCCCTGATGCACTTTCCAGAGCACCAGCAGCCACCTTACTTCTTCCAGCAGAATGAGTTGGGCATGGGGAGGAGCAGCCTAGCACATGGCTTTAGGGAGGGAACTGTCATCACGGGGGATGAGGGTTTGATAATATGTTTAACAATTAAACATGCAGATGGCATTGAACCACTGGCCCCATTATTAAGAAACACCCTTTATAAATACATACAAGGTACACAGAGCCTCATTCCAGGATACAGAAGTACATTTCTCTGTGTGAACATGCAGTCTGGCAGAAGAAAGAGAGCCCAGGATACAATCACACAGTACGCAAGGACCAAGGCTGCTGGTCAGGGAGAACTGATAACATAGTCTGCACAATGTCAAGGTGGAGAAATACATTCCCTAGTTACCAAGTAAGTGTGTGTGGGAGGTCTTGGTGTGGGGTTCAGTATGTCTGCTTGGGGATGAAAACCAAAAAAACTTCCAGGTTAGGAAGATGGTTTCTTTGATGCCTAACTTCAGGTAGTCAAGTACCACAATTAGCAACAGAATGTGAATGTTCCTTAAATGGTAACAGGAGGAAGGTTGTGTGTGTGTGGAGGGGGGGAGGGGTGAGGGGGGATCTAGTGACTAAAATGCAGCTTGCTGAGGTCTCTGGTACTTGAAGCACTGACCCAGTTCTCAGGGAGGAAAGGAAAGTTGAAAAGTGTGATTACATAAATAAGTTAGAATTAACTGACCCCATGTATGTGTGGGCATGTGAGGGTGAACCTCTAAGTTAGGTAAAATGTCAATTCTTTGCTGTTATGATGCTAGTTAACAGTGAGGATGGATTTCTACTTGAAATAGTTCGCTAAAATACAGCTTTGACTTAACATGAAAATATTGAATTCCATAAAGGAATATGATTTGTGACACGAGGCTGAGACATTGCTGCTTATGGAGTGCCTTCCAGCTCCCAGTTTTCTTTTTGTTCTCCAAGTATATCAAACAAGGGTAGGCCTCTCCCTGATTTCCCTGGCCACAGTCAGTTGGAATGATGGCTTTTGGATATTTTAGTTTAATTCTTTAGGGACGTTAAGACTGTTAGGTAAGTGTGGCCACCACATTTAACTCAGCAGGGCTGCAGTTTAAACCGTTGTTTTTTTCTAAACGTTATATGCATAAATTAAAATGGACTCTCATAAACTTTAATAGTAACAAATAAAAAATGGATGTGCTACATTCTGCTTCAACCTCGTTTGTGACTTGCTTTGAAAACAAAGTGAATACACAGCTTTCATTCACTCAAAAAATTCTTCTCAGTTTGCTGACACTGTATTGCCTTGTATAAATATTTTGGATAGCCACAGATATGCAAATCAAACAGCTGAGTTTAACTGGCTCCCTTTTGTAGGACTAGGCCCTAAATTCAGTGATACCTAACAATTGTGCACTGAGTGGCAGTGGTAGAGAAAGTGTTATAAAGAATAAGAAATAACTTGATCATGTGATCTTACGATCAGACAGAGAAAAAAGGAGCACACTTTCCTCATGCATCAATCATGACCATGATGTAGTCCTTTCCTTTTTTTTTTCTAAAAAAAAAGAGCACGTATAAACAATTATCAAATCTTTGTATTTAGAAATAGTAAGTAGTACCAACTGTAAAATTGTTCTGCTCTCTTTCTGGGTATTATGTGTGCTGGTTTAATCTAATATGTACCGTTGCCTAGTATCCCCAGGCAGTCAAATAAAGGCTAAGGCTGGACAGAAAAGCGTGCATTTTAAATGGGTCTTGTCATTAATGCTTTATTAATTGCCCCAGGCTCCAAAAACCCGAAGCTGGGCCAGTTATAACACTATGACACATTAAGGTCACATTCAATTCCCACCGTGTTTTATGCAATGGGCCAAATATTGAGTGAACAGCAGGAAAGGTAAGTTACGGATTTTTCTTCCCATCTCCTGATTATACCATTTGGATTAGATAAGGGTTTTTTTTTTAATTGAAACACCTTAATTGATTGAAACAAAAAAATCCTGAACTGCTTTTTAATTGTTCTTAATTGAAGCTAATTGTTATTAACAAAAATCTCCAGTGCCAGGTAGGGAGCACCTCCTTGCTAGTCATTGTTAGGAAGACTCTAGGAGCCCCTAAAACAAGGCTTCTGTCATTCCTCCTAGTTGTACGTCAGAACAGAAGATATGATCTTACTGCTTAAGGCACAGCACACCTGATCATATGCTATAGAGAAATCAAGCTGGAATGCAGCTGGAAGCCTCCTTCAGATAGCTTTCAAAATGCTGGAAGGAGCTATATAGGTTGCTGGAATTTACGATGCCAACCTCATCCACCATAGGGTCCTGCTCATTTGGGCAATGATGGCACAACTATTAAGTGATTAAGCTACTACTCTGATTATGTTTAAGACCCTTTCCACAAGAGGAAATTTGTATCTGGTATTATAAACTTTCCCAAAAGCCCACAGGGAGGGTGTCATTGGAGCTAGTGAGTTCAACTTTGTTGTTTAACTAGCGTGTCAACCCACCTTCTAAATGTATTTTTATACCTAAAGACTATCACCACTCCCAGTCGTAATCAGAGAAACCTCTCCTTTCAGTGAGCTGCCAGAAGGCAGACAGACACATGGCTGTAAGAGGTGCTGAAAATAAGTGAGGGTTGAGTGCTCGGCCCTAAATAAGACACTTATATCATCCCCTATAAGGCTGGGGAACACTGTGCAAGAGGGCATAAAAAATGGTAACAGTCAGGAGGAAGGGAGAAAGACTGCAAAATAGCGCCTTCGTGAACTCTCAGAAACAACCAATGATTACCCCATGTCTGCATATGAATGGCCCCATCAACAGTCAGGATGGAGGAAGGCCTCAGGGAGCCCTAGCTTTCACTGCTGAAACATTTCTTATGGGTTCAAGGAAAGGGGGAGCATTTCTTTAAGTTATGTACCCACTGGTGACCATCCCTCCAGGTTTCAATGGATATTCTCAATAAACCAGTCACACAGATGGCCCTGATTAAACTAAATGGGTCATACAACAATAACAGACTTTCTTTAAGATTAGATGGAGTATACAATTTTAATATAATGAAACAAAGCCATAATATAAAATGTCATATATATCCATTAATACTCAGAAATAAAACATTCAACAAGCTTTAGATTTCTGTGACTATAAATGATAAATAAACATACCTTGACATCAGAGGTATCTCTCTGACTGGTTCTCCATGACCTTGCAATGGATGAGAAGGTTCGGTCAGGATGGTCAAATTTCCCATCATTTGCATTGAGGAAGAAGGTTGTGAATGGCTCCTGAGCAAAAAAAAGAATCATTCATTGGATCACACAAAATACAGATATAGTAATTTCTTTGCAAGAACAAAACAAAACAAAAGAACCCCAAAACAGTATCTCTGAGGCCCTCCATAGGCAGAAGAAATCCAGAGCCCTAGGAAAAACCCCCACAAGGTGTCACGAGATATGGTGTGTCATTGTAGCCTGGCAATGTCTTATTCCACAGCCTGGTGTGTCGTCTGGTCCCATGAGCATGTCTCTTCATCTGCAAAGTGATGATGTACTCTATGATTTCTCTGTAAATGATTCTCATGACATTTATAAGAGAGATTTTCTTATTTTCTTGTAGTTCAACCTATACACACTAACTATAAGATGACAAGCCAGGTGATGTCCACTTCGGAGTAGCTAAGAAGGGCCACCCAAGCACAGGGTCTACATGATGCTCTTTTAGAAATATGAATCCTATTCCGTTATCTTGCAGCTCCAGGGAGCTCTGGGGGAAGTTTCAATTATGCAGTGTCTTAGTTCTCACATTCCCTTTTGCTGTGCTGGGGTCTTAGTCTGCTGCTTTAGCTTCTGGCCCTTGGTGCATGTCATTCCTTCTACAAGATACAAACATCCTTTTCCCTCATTAGACACTTACCCCTGAAGACTATTCTGGATTCCCTGTACGTTCTGAGCAGCTGCCATCTCCTCAGACTCTGAACACTGTTCATACAGCTATCTGACTGCATTCCCCACTATGAAAGCACCCCTGTCTATCTCATTCTTTATTTCATCTCCAATACTCAGTTTAACTCCTATTGCATAGATTCTCTACCTAATCTGTTGAATAAGGAATGAAATAAAGTGAATGTGATAGAGACTTGACAATTTCAAAACTTTGTAACTGTTGCCTTTGGTTAGCATCCTGAGCACTGTGTCTATCAATAAGGACGTCTCCCACAGCAGGAGTCCTGGGATAATGCTGTCACAACACCTGGGCATTTATCCCATTTTAATGCCTGCTCTGCAGTTTTTAGGTGGAATGGGAGGCATTGCTTTTAACATCACTAAATTTGTCTCCAAAAAGAGTAAATAATATTCATTCCCACTAAGAATTCTTTAGTTGCCTTTAAGTAGAACAAAAGCAAATGTGTATTTATTTTGTCATACTTAACCCTTTTCTCTGAAGCTTATGATGGGGAAGATCAATAAAAAAATCAATACCACACTTGATGATGTTAAAAATTCTGTGGGGTATTTTCTCTACTGTGCATCTGTGTTCGTTTGTTAGTGTGTTAGGCATTTCCCACGTCTCTTTACTCCTTTCCTTGCCAGTCATCTTAGAGGGCAGCCACTGGGCAACAACCAGGAATATTTACCCTTTTCAATTTCTTCCTAAAATTTAGTGTGAACAGATGTCAGCAGGTTCCTAAGTTTGTAATATATCATCTTCAATTTTGAAAGACAGAAAAGTGATATGGAAGAGATAAGACCATGAATGATACAGCAAAGATGATGTAACAAGAAAAAGAGGAATTAATTATTTTATCTGAAAGTCAAATATGCAGCCTGGAAGGTCACTCAGTTAAGATTTTAAGTTATGTGAGAGACAAATTGATGTTACCACAATAGGAACAAAAACTGTCTGAGGTGTCTCTCACTGATTAACTTGCCTTGTAGACTTTTAGCTTACTAATAAAAGTCAGATGGTAAATGCGGTAGATATGCTCATTAAATCAATCAAAACTGGACTATAAATTGAAAACAGTACCGAAAAATTGAACAAAATATGACTGGTTAATTTTAAAGTCTTGAGCAAGTTCCTTTATGTAACTCTGTCACAAAACTGCCTCTGTTACTTCATCATTGTAAGCTGACACTGACAATAATCTTTGGGATAATTGCAGGAATTAGATAAGATTAAATGAAATAACAAAGAGAAAGTTTGCTATGCCTTACCTGACATAAAAGGATAAAACAAGCCAGCTTTGTGCCCCCAGACTGCCAGTTCACTGAATTCCTCCAAGGGCGCTGGCTGCCTTCCCTGCCTTGTAACCTCTACAGACCAGTTAATTCCATGTTAGAAACAACACTGGCTTGTTTTTGCTTTTGTTTCCTTCACTCCATTTAAAAAGCAAACCAATCCCCAATTATGTGTAATCCCAGCAAAGGAAAAATGCTGAAGGGACACAGCCCACTCGAGCATGTGGCTCTGGTGGGCCTGGCCCTTCTCCTCTATTCCCTCTGCCTTGCTAAAAACTGTTAGATTACATTCCTAAAGCTAGCCACCAAGGTTTATTCCTTTATTTGGCCACTTTTTCCTCCTGAGTCTGACTATCAAAGTCCAGAAATCAGAAGCCCCCTTTGGTTCACCTAAATAACAGGACCAATTAAAATTAAATACCTCATCCTAATGTGATTTTCCCCTTTACCTTTATAAACTGCCATTTGCCCATGTGCGATGTCTGTCTCCTCTCTGTCTAGAAGCAGTCCTTTGTCCGTCTGGAACAAATATCCCTGCCCTTTTCCTGGTCCCCTTTCCCTTGTTCCTCATCTTCTATCTCCTTTACCACCATTTTGACAGAGACCTCCCCTTTTTCTCCTAAGAATGGCACTTGCAAGGTCATTTAATACCAGGGTTTCCTGCCATTTTAACAACCCCCCCCCCAGGCAGTTCCTAATCTGGGTCTTGGAAGGGACCCCCGCTGTGCGGGGAGTCCCCTTTGGAGGCAGATCTGAAGTGATGTGGAACCTTACCTTACAAAGAAGGAAGGGAAGAAGGTTGATACTGAGGCCTTCCTGTGTCAAGAACACAGAACCTTTGTCTATCTGGGCTTGCACCCTGACGTTGTCTCCCCAGCACGTGTGTGCCTCCCCTCAACATCTGAGCAAGGTCAAGGTCACACTTCTATATGTGGGAAGGATGACTATTTCTACAGTACTCAAAGCCTGAGATATACATTTTTTTCTATTTCTTTTGAAAGAACCCCAAAGTAACTCTAGAATCAGTCAGCATTTTCTACTAATTAACCTGCATGCCTTCTGTGCGCCACACTTCTGATCTCTGATTAATATCACCTATTTTCCTCTAAGTGAATATGCACTGCCCTTCAGTGTCAGCACACAAAATAACAACACTGAAAAGTTTTAGCTGGGTTGTCCGAGTGATGCCTGTCAAAGTTCTGTTGGTCACTGTTACTAGAAACAGGTATTTTTAATGATACATGACAGTTGAGTTTCTAGGGTAAGCTTTCTAAATAATCTGTAATTATAAAGAAAGCTCTAACTTATAAACACATGTAAATAGTAAAATTTTGAATGTTACGTATTTACTGTCTTAAGGATTATTGTTATTAAATGTCTGAAGAACTGAAGCACTAGATGGCTGAGCTGGCATACTGAGTAGGACAGGAAACACTCGTGAGTGAGCAGCATGTGTTTACTTGGGTGATGTCTCAGGTCCAGGAAGGACAGAAGTCTGATCACAACTGCCCCATGTATTAAGGAATCCCAGTTTCAAATGAGGGTTTATTCAGCATTTGTCTGACAGTCATCAATGAAACAGTCTTTCTAGGGTCTGGCAAGTCAGACAAGTGATTTCATTGGTAGTTTGCCTGAAAGAATATTCTTAATTTAAAGTAATGAGGTATAAAGCTAATCAGCATTTTTATGCAATTATCATCATTGTCACAGTAAACAGATTGAATGATAATGAATTTAATGACTAGGTCTAAAAGACTTGAAAAGTAGAGGACAGACACTTATTTTAATATGTATAATATTTTATGAACAGATTCTTAGTGACACACATTATAAGTGCATTTTCTACTTAGGGTTAGAGTGAAGAAAGCAAAGTTCCCTGGCCCGTTAGTTGAATGCTCCCTAAGCTGTTAGACCACAGTACTCGTCTCTGATACTTTCCATGAAGCTTTGAGCTAATAAGTCCTCATGAAAGCAACTCTAGATATCTGTGTAGTCAGATACAGCAAGCCAACAAATGCAATATTGTGCTAGAAATATAAGTTCTTTGTATTCCAAAATAAGTTCAAAATATTAAGCATTTCATAAATATTTTTTATTGGTTACATGATCAAAAAGTAAACAGGTTTAAAATTTATGAAACTAATTCTCCTTTTTTCTTTCCCTTCTCAACAAGAGTACTAGAAGCTGTGAGACAGCAATGCTGTCTGTGCAGTAGACATGGAAGATCACTGTCAGACCCTTGCATAGTTCCAGGCCTATGCTCCACCCACTAGAACAGCAGGTTAGCCAGAGGACCTGTGCTTCATGACTGGAGAAAAGATTTAGCTTACTTGGAAGAGAAAAATATTAAATAGACCAGGTGATTGAAAACAAGTGTTTTTCTTTTAATGAGTTTTGTCAATCTGTCTCCTTATCTGACTAATTGGCATTCACATAAAACACATAAGACCACTGTGTCTATTTCAAGATGCAATCAAACATTACTCTTATTTAAATCTCAGGACAACCAATTGAAATATCTATTGTTGTTGTTGTTGTTACACACAGCTCTGGACTTTCTTCTATTGCCAAGACCCGAATGAGGTATACTCCCCTTTACTGTGGTGGCTCACCAAGGCTGTGGCATCAAGTCTGATGAGGTATAAAAAGGCCTCCCAGAGTGCAAACTTTTGGTTTAAATGTTTTCTAAAAATGTATTTATGTTATGATTCTGCGGGCCTCTTGCAAATTGTAGGTGGACTAACCTGATGAAACCAAACAGGTTGTGTGGGTTGGGAAGGGCAGTTCTTGGCCTGCTTAGGTACAGCCACATTTTTTTCCTTGGCTCCCACAGCAATCAGCAAATAGAACTTTACAGAAACCTTTCCCTCTAGATTTTAAATCTATGCTTCCTGTACTGATTTTTGTTTGCTTGTGGTTCATTCATGCCTAGGAGGTCATTCCCCACCAGTAGTGATAATGACTGGAAATTTATGGCCTAATCACTGGTGATCTGAGAACTGAATTTATCAGTCTTTTCGTTTTCTTATTTCTGAGTACAAATCAACTAAGACCACATTGTATGTCTGTGGTTATCAGAAATCAGCTCTCCTAAATCTTGACTGATCCATTCTGTAGTCTGCTCAGTTCTGAGGCTAGAGCCACAGGCTGGAGTCCATGAGCTCTGTGTGGCGAATCAGAGGGTGTCTTTCTTTGCTGAGAGAGGCGACTTCTGCCTATGCAGAGTACTGTGACCATCAACTGAAGGACGTCAGTTCTGACTGGTTCCTGTAACCAGGCCTGGCCACAACAGTGATGCTCTCAAAATTACAATTAGATCTAATTATTCTAGGGTCTAAAATACAGTTAAGATTTTTCTTAACTTCAAACTTCACACAATTGAGCTGAATTCTGAAGAGATGAGATTAATTTAAAAGTCTTGGTCTAAAAAAAGAGTCACAATTTTCTATCTTTACCTCTGGTTTAGAAGTACAGAGTTAGTTTCTTAAAGTCAGTTTTGGGTTTGTTTCATTAATATATTAACTGATCTAAAATTAAAGATGTACACCAGAGGGTCCTTTATGACTCATTTGGGGATATGGGTGTGTGTGTGTGTGTGTGTGTGTGTGTGTGTGTGTGCGTGTATGCAGGGTTAGGGCTAGTAACAGAGCGCCTGCTCAGTGTGTGCTAATCCCCAGCTCAAAAATAAGTATAGGAATTTAAGTAACTGGATTCCTAATGACCTTACATTAAAAAAAATCAAAACAAAGTGTGGTGTGCACATCTGCAATCCCAGCACTTGGAAAGCTGAGAAGGAAGATCACAGGCTGAATCTTCCCTGGGGTACATGGAGTCTATTCTCTGCTCACTAGTCTCTAGTCATTGAAATGGACACCAAATGTACATGATTTTCATTTAATTTCCTTACACAGCACACTCTGGAGATAGAGACCGTTAAGTTAAGGATGATACTTACAATTCGAACAAGCCACGACAGAGCAGAAGTTGCTGTTGAGTAATGTGTATTATAGTGGTAGGGTGGGCTTTGATCATCTTCCCATGTCTCATAACGCTCTGCGTAAAACACTGCTCTCTTTGGGTTCAAAGCACCAATTGGCTGTAAAAAGATAAAAGGAAATGTTCTGTTCCATACAGTAACAACGAAAATCCTAGATGTCCAGGCTTCATCCTGAAAGTGCCTCAACACTAACAGACTGCTCTCTATGGCATTTTCAATGATCTTAAGTAATTACTAATCGGTGCACTCATTAAAAATACACAGCAACATGTGCAAAGTTCCCAGACTTGGCTGTAACTTCAGAAAATCAGATTTTCAGGGCGATTCAGATTTTTTTTAAAAAAACAAAACAAAACTTTTTTCATATTTTTTATCATATTCTTGAACCTCTCCCAACCCTTCCCAGATCCTTCCCATCTCCCTTCCCTACCCATCTAATTTTATGTTCCTTCTTGCATGCACATGCGCTCTCTCTCTCTCTCTCCCCCTGCCTTAACAAAATAAAACAAACAAGCCTTTCTGCTTCTCTGCTGGTCTAGTGAGTAGGCCAGGCCTTGACAAGCAGAACGACCTCAGTGAGTTCACGGACCTGTAAGTGCCCTGGAAATGCTCCACAAGCAACTGCATCATTGGTGCCAAAGACCATACATTCATCCAGATGAACATGACCAAGGGTGGCAGGATCAGAAATTGGTTTATTGGCCAGTTTAAAACCTATGCTATCTGCAGGGTCATTCACAGAATGGGAAAGTCAGATGCTTGTATTCTCCAATCGGCTAAGGCTGATGGGACTGTCTCAAAGAACTTTTGACCAGAATATTTGTCATAAATAAAAGTAAAAAAAACAAAAACAAAAACAAAACAAAAACCAAGAAATGTAAATAAAACAAGCAAGCAAACAAAAACATTAAGAAAAAAATACCCAAACAAAATGTAAGTGATTCAGTTTTGACTGTTCAGGTCAAATTAGTATTTTCATGGCTCCTTTTCATTCTCCTCAGCACCTTAGCACATATGATGGACACTGAGCTTGGCAATCATTATTAAGACAGATTTCTTTATTGTTGTTGATGTGGGAGTCCCCTCTGCATGCTGTGAATATCATTGGTTAATAAAGGAACTGCTTTGAGCCTATATCAGAGCTATAGGGGAAAAGAGCTAGGAGAGGAAAACTAAACGGCATCCTGGGAGGCAGAGTCAGAGAGAAGCCATGGTGCCCCACCAGAGACAAACACCTGAACTTTACCTGGTAAGCCACTGCCACGTGGCAATACACAGATTAATGGAGATGGGTTAAATTAAGATGTACGAGTTAGCCAAAAGAAGCTAGAGCTAATGGGCCAAACAAACAGTGATTTAAATAATATAGCTTCTGTGTGATTATTTCGGGGCAGCTGGGAACTAACTAGCGGCCTTCTCCAATAGTTGTCTTTGCTGAGTTGTGGAACTTCCTCACTTTTGCATTGGCTTTCCTGTTTTCCAGACTCAGTGGTTTCTATTCTATATGCTAAGGAACCAAAGGCCTTCAGAGGAAGCACAGTTGGAATGCTGGTCTTGCCCTGTCACTGCCCAATGGGAGCACCAATTCTTTTAAGCAACAAAATGAGTGAAGAGGAGCTGATCCAGAGGACTCAGCTCCCCACAGAGGTGCTTTGTGAAGCCACTAAGACCTGTGCCAGTAGAACTTTAGCCGAGGACATGGGCTACTTTCTTCCCTCCAAAAGCACACATCAGCTATTAGACCATGGCTAAAGACTTCTTAGCACACCCAATCTTTAATGATTCCTAGCACATCCTCACTGTACAAAGTGAGGACACGACTACTCCAAGGTATGGCTGAGGGAAGTTTTTATTGTGGCTATGAGGGAGAGAGCAGCTAGAGGCATCTGGAAGAGTCCTGAGCAGGGAGAGACTAAACATGGTCAGCAGAATGGGCCAGGCCTTGAAAAGAGAGGGGACAGGAGAGGTGGGGATGAGGAAGATGGGGGGCAGGCATGAGAAAGTGCCTGGCTGAAATGAGAAGCTAGGGCAAAGAAAGCCCATGAGCTGGGGAACTTTAGGGTGGAAGACAGTGCGAGAAGAGCTGAGAAGAGTCACAGGTACCAAGGGAACCTAGAGGCCAGCTTGGACTTTGGTGTGCTAACAGGTTCCACGGATAGCCATTTGTCCCAGTTTCTTTTGGACCTGACACTCAGGTGTACAAATAGCAAACTGCCTTAGTTCAATTTTATGTCTGGTTTTGGTTTCTTCACATATGGAATCCACACTTATTAACTAGGTTCAAGTTACTGTTTTCAATTGCATACTGTACAAATAAGTGTTTACACAGAAAATGAAAGTATTAAGTATATCACTCTTTACCCACAAATTTAATATTACTACTTAAGCATGAAGCTCCCCAAAAGCTTAATCTTAACAGGAGAAGTCATAGAAATTAGTGTTTCAATGGGACATATAATGTTACACAAGAGAGAAAAATTCATTTATAAATTGCTGTGAGCATTTTCTTTTAGTCCCAGAAGACTAATTTAAACAATACAATGATGCCAGCAGTTAGGGCTGATAGAATTTCCATAATAAGCTCTTATTTGTAAGGGTGCTTAGCCTGAATATTAAAGTTATTTGTAAAGTATGTCCCTTTTATGTTAGCCCTTATTATGACTTAGCCAATATTAAACAACTTAATTATTTATTTTTTAAAGTTGTGTTTCATGGGCACAAGAGAACTAATATTTTAAAGTTCCAAAACTATTGGCCTTTTTGTTTGTGACCCATGGGATGAAAGTATAAACCTTCCACTGAAATACTTCAAGGTTTAAACCCCATTCTGGGTTAAATTCTGCCAGTTACCTATAAAATCTTTTAACACAGATGTATAAAAGGAAGGTATTTTGTTAAGCATTTTGTAAAGTTCTCAGTATTTAAAACAGAGGGAACTTTTATGGGTGGTGAAAGGACAAGTGCTAGCAAGTGGAAAAAATGGAGGTTACATAGTGAGCTGATCTAGACTCTAGGTGTCGGCATAACTGTCTTCCTAACTCAGCGAGCCGGCTGCAGGGTGCCTCTTTCCGTCTTGAATGTGCTGGTGGAGCTCTTCGTTGCAGAACATCTGCGCACACAGGAGGACCAGCCTTTACTGGTACTGTTTGCGCTCTAAGACCTCACAGAATGCCATGGAAGAAGGAAATAGCCAGTCTTCTAATCCTTCCCAGCCCTTTTCCTCAACTACCCAAAAAAGGTAAAATAAATATTTACATTTTCTAGCTTGCTCAGACTCCACTGAAGTCTCTCTATAGGAGTGTTTGCAGAACTGCGCTCTGTATGAAACAGCTGGACTGTATTAAAGCCTGCAAATCTCTCCTTTACTGCTTAAAATACACTTCTGATTTGGAATTTTTGCTCAATGAAGCTAGAAATAAATTTTCTGAAATAAAATGTAAATAACTTCACTTATAGTTTACCACTTTAAAAATCATTTTGTTTCTAGTAGTCAAGAAACAAACTTTTTCAAGGAAAACAAGGTTCTAGCTGTTTTGGAGAAGATTCCA
The DNA here is from genome assembly GCF_982192425.1 of Myodes glareolus. NCBI lineage: Eukaryota > Metazoa > Chordata > Mammalia > Rodentia > Cricetidae > Myodes > Myodes glareolus. The sequence continues at coordinate 29,258,370 of NC_142045.1, read as the reverse complement.
ATTCTGTTAATAGACGGCACCCTTTCTTACTTGTGCCAAGGGCGTCAGATTCTCTCATACTCGTGTCAACATATGTCTACCTCTCTGTTGATGAAGTTGTAAGTCTGGCATCTTTTTAAAATTTAGGTGAGTTTTGTAGTGTGAATCCCATATGAATCTGACAGAAAAATATAGTTTAAAATTATGGTGAAAACACACAGTTCTATTTACTGAGGCTGACACAGTTAGTTGGCAACAGGAACTGTTTTTATCAGCAGTGCCATTTAGATACAGCCATTGCTGTGGTTTCTACTTAGAGTTTAAGACTTGATATTAGATCTACTGATACTTTATGCAGCAAACGAACAGTGACACATGACATAAAATCGGGCACAAAGAACAAACAGAGACTAAAAATATGATTTCTAGACCCGTAAAACCCTGGTTTTTTTTTTTTTTTAGAAGGGTTAGAATGCTTATATAGCTTGCTAAAATGTTATTGACATCTCAAGAGAATGAATTGACATGTGCCCAGACATTCACATGTCCGGTAAAATTGGGGAGGTTGTTTATGTAGCAACAAAACACTGCTGTATCTACTGAACAAATGTTGTTTGGCCCTCCATTTGTATCCCTTATCTACTCCTCAAAGATTCAGGAGCGAAATCTGAGTATCACAAAAAAGTTGTTTTTTTTTTAAACAAGTTTGCAATTTTTAATGGAAAAAAAATCCTGAAAGGTGTCAACATAAATTTACATTATTCAGGATAGATACATTGTATCTATTCATCTTTCATCTACCTACTGTCTGTCTATCTATCTATATCTATCTATCTATCTATCTATCTATCTATCTATCTATCTATCTATCTATCTAAATACATAATTGCCTCAAACACATAACAGAATACACTCTACTTAGGTGGTACTTGGATGTATTTGGGTGAGAATTCTTTTGATATATAACTGAGTGCATTTTCCATTTTATTTATTTTTCTATTTTCGCTTTCTGTTCCCTTATCATTGATCTATCAATATTTTCTACCTTAAAGCTTCCTAAGTTATATCAAGTCATTTTTTGGAATAAGCATCTATAAAAGGCAAGGAAAAATGACTAAAAATTTTTAAGTTAAAAAACTACTGGGTAAATATTGTATGAAAAACTAGAGTGTTGAGAGAAAACTCTGGATACAAAGCTTAACTGACTTAAATAAATAATAAAAGTCAACTCACTTAAAGAATGATCAGTTTCACCAAAGTAGATTATAATTTTTAAGACTTAAAAGGGCTTTTCAAGGAGAAACATGATGTTCATTACAATAACCTCAGCACTGTACATCACTAAAACCGGGAAATGAGCATGTCAGTGCTCACAGTACTGAAATTCTATCTGTATCACTTAAAACGTTGCTGTGGCCGCTACTCGTCACTTTGACTGTTAAGGACACTGTATATTTACATAAGATTGCTTTCTCATTCATTTTCTAGAGTGATTTACATAAGTGTTTGGGGTCTGCAAGGCATCCCTTTACCTAAGTTCACAGGAAGGAAATGAATACCTGATGATCCCTCTGCCCACACCACTGTGCTGCACTTTCATGCTGACTCTAAGATTAGAATCTCAGTGTGACTTTTTTTTTTCATAACTGCCCATTTGCTTCCTTATCCACCAAAGAATCTCAGAAACAGATGGAACCAGCTAGGCATAGTGGTACACACCTATAATCCTAGTACATGAGAGGCAGAGGCAGGAAGTCAGACCTAAACAAGGAAGGAAGGGAGGAAGTGGAGGGAAGGGTCAGTCGTATGCCCTTATGTTACAGATGAAGAAACTGAGATCTCGAATTTTGTGAGGAGCTCTCCAGTTTACAGATCCAATTGCTGGACTGTGCTAGAAACAGCTTGAAGCTGAGTCAGTGTAAGGTTTCTAAGGAGAGCTTTTGGGTGTTTCAATACCCTTATCATATCAGGACTTCTGATATAGCTAAGTCATCTTTCACTGCAATAATCATGGTGCTCAAAAATCTATGAAAAAGACCTCTCAAATTCTTATCTTTTCCATTTTTTTTTTAATCTTAAACTACATGACATCATCATGAAAAACATCCTCATGACAATGCAGGGCTCACTCCTACTAACCCCTCTCTACCCTTCTGCCCTTTGCATCTCTGTTATCTGACTCATGCTTTTGGAAGGGGTTCAGAATCATTCTGGAAGCTTCATAGACAGTGCCTAGTAATAGTGAATTCTCAGCACCCAGTACAGTACCTGGTTTTTTCTTTTTCTTTTCCTTTTTTTTTCTTTCTGAGCAACAAACACTGAAAGAATAAAGACCTACTAGAATGACTATAAAAAATCATGTAAAACTACCATGTGGGGATTTTAAAGAGAATGTTTAGCCATAAAACAAGGCAAATAAAGAGGAAACATTTAGAGGACATATCAAGGGCAGGTTCCTATAACTAAGAGCTCTGAGGAATCAGTGAGAAAGGGGCACACAGGTCTGTGCAATGATGAAGCATCTGAGAAAAGTGCACTAATTCCCAATGCATGGAGATACATGTAGGGCCAACTCCTGCAAACAAGCAACAACATTCCTCCTTCCTTTATGAACTATTCCTTCTTTATAAGTAGTATGCCTGATGCAGATGGGCTGGACCCTGACAACCCCAAACTTCAATCAAGCTTGTCAAAATCCTATGTGGCCACTTAAATTATTTTTATTTACTAGCCTATCAAAAATTATCAAGTTTCATGATTTACATTCCAAAACTCTGTATTTATTTACTGAAACTTTATCATTAGGCAGATTATATACTAGCCTAAGAAAACTTCCATTTTGGGTATTTTTATTTATGGTGGAAAAGAAAGATAAAAAAGATCAGGATGTTGCTATAGGTTTTTGGGCTGCTCGAATCAGCTTCATTGCCTCCACTCCATGTGCGCAGGCATTCAGCAACATTAGCACCTCAGCACATGCTTTTGCACTGCTACATTTCAAAGCCCCAGGCATTATCACTTCCTCTTTTTAAGTGGCATAATAATGTGGGAAACGTTAAGTTCATCCTCATCTGCCAGTCAAACAACTCCTGTGTTAACAAAATAGTTTTCCACTTTGTGAATGAGTGTGTTTGTGTATATGTGTGTGTTTATTTGAATGTGTTGTGTACACATGTGTGATGTCTTATGTTTATGTCAGTATTAGTAGGATTCGGTTCTGGAATGAAATGATTCATTTATCAGAATACATGGTTGGGAAATGGAAAATCTCATTTCTACTTTAATGAGCAGACTACAATTTGTGTCAAAATCATGTAACCACTAGAACCTGGGAGTCAAATTCATGCAAGTATATATAAAAAACTGAGGCACTAACATGTATTGTGTTTTAAGATAAATTTTTATAACAAGCTCACATTTTCATAGCATATATATATGTATATATATGCATATATATATATATATATATATGAACTGAAGGGAAAAATATATCCACCTGAAAATATTGGTCAATTACAGACCATTTGATTTGTCAAACAATAAATACAATCTATAATGAGTGAGACAAGCCTGTGTAGTCTAATAAAAAAAGAAGTCTAAATAAAAATTCTTCTGCTCTTCATTGGTTTAATAAAGGTGACAAGGAAAAAAATAAGACTATAAATAAAAAAATCATTTGAGATATCCAACTCACGTTTTTATAAACAGAGTTTATAATAAATAAATAATAGGGAAATAATAAAACAATTTGTGGCATGAAAAATGTATTATTGAATGATATTCTTTTGACCTTACTAGAATTAAAAATGATTTAGTTGAATCAAATACTCTTTCACTAGTCAATCACACCTAACTCAGAGGGTGACTGCAAATCTGCACTGTATCCACCACTCTTTGCATGTCCCTTGTGCACAAGGTGTGACATTAAACGCTGTCTTTAGCTAGGGTTTCTATTGCTGTGATAAAACACTATGATCAAGAACAACTTGAGAAAGAAAGGGTTTATTTCATCTTAACGCTTTCCGTCTATTACTGAGGGAAGTCAGGGCAGGACTCCTATCTTTGTTTTTAAAACAACTACTTTTCTTATTAAAATACTCCTTGTTAGTAACATTTAATAATCTCAGTTCTTGAGCTTTTGGGAAACAGATTTCCCAATGAAACCTCTTTTGCTGATCTATAGCAGCTGTGAGAAGTCCGTGTCTTTCTCGGGGGGGCTCCTCATGCAGTAGTGCTGTTACCCACTGTGTCTCTCCTCCCACGCATAGTGTACTTCTAATGCCACTTTCCCATTGGCGCACAGTAAGATATATCTTCATACATTAAAATCTTAGTATTAGTGGTTTTATAAGGGATAGTACTGGGTTCCTAGACCATCTGTATGGAAGCTTCTATTAGGAAATTCAGTGAACCATGGGAACAATGCAAGGGTGATTTATTAACATATCAAGAGGCTTTAATTTGTTAACATTTTCCCACCCTGTCAGTGTGACAGTGTATAAATAACAGGATGCTAACTCATGGGTCTGGACTATGGAAGAACTGAAAGCAAAGCTACCTCTCTTTTCCCACTCAAGAAGTCAACCAGCCCGGTACCAACAGCCAATTCCAGGCTTGCAAAAGGAGATAGTCCATGTTCATGTTCCCTGATTAACTCAGGCTCTGCCTGCTTGCCTCTGCTATTTATTTGCACACCTCATAAACTGGGGAAGTATATGTGAGTGACAGAAGGTAAAACCCAGGCAAAGGAGGTACACAACTCAACAGTGTGAATGGAGTCACTTCAGAAGCATAGGCTGTCACCACAGCTAGTCAAGAGGCCGAGGCAGAAGGACCCCAAATTCAAGCCCCGTTGGGCTGCAGAGAGTATAAGGTGGCATGAGTAACTTAGTAAAACCCTGTGTTAAAATAAAACAGAAAAGGAGGGCTTAGGATGTGGTTTGTTGTAGGACACTGCCTATCAGACACAAGGCCCTCAATGCAATAATCAGCACCACATACCCCCAAACCAGTGATCTCACCTTTATACACAGGGAATTAAAATTCTGTTATCGCTAGCAAACGCTAGCACATCTCTCCTATAATCCACAGAACCAACACTGTATTTTCCGTGGCTGTATTAGTATTTCAGGAAGGTGTGAGGACAACTGCCTTGGAGTATCTGAGCACACGCCCCAGTAGGTCTCCTTCACCCTCACTGCTGCTAATCTCCTACTCTTAGGAACTATGTTCTCATCTCTGTTCAGGATGATCTCTCTCCAAGAGGCTCATCTGACTCATTCCCATTGGGCTCATCTATCTGGTCCAGAGGCCTGTTTCTGTACACATATGAGCACATGTTAATATCTGCTGACAGAATGATTGGAGGAAAGGAAGAAATCTTGGTGTATAAGTTTCTGTCGACTATGACATTATAGTTGAATTTCAGATCAAAACTTTTTTTTTCTAAAAAAAATCTTAAATAACTACAGTAGTAGTTAGCATATGAGGTGTCCTTATTTGCTTTTTGTTGCTGTGATAGAACATTACCATCAAAAAACAACCTGGAGAGGTTTTATTCTAGATCACAGATCATAATCCATCATCCAGGGAAGCCAGGGCAAGAATCCAAGGCAGGAACCAGGAACTGAAGCAGAGCCATGGAGGAATACTGCTCATTGGCTTGCTCAGCCTACTTTCTTATGTAGCCAAGACAGGCCCAACTGCATGGGGGGGGGGGGTGCGCACCACACACAGTGGGCTGGGCCCTCCTACATCAATCAGAAATTAAGAAAATGTACCACAGACATTCCCACAGGCAATCTGATGGAGGAAATTCCTCAGTGGAGGTTCTCTCTTCCCAGGAGACTCTAATTTGTATCAAGTTGACAAAATCTAACCAGTATATGAAGTTAGCTGCAATGTGCCATGGTCCTTAAAAATCTACACTATAAAATTTCATTTTCATACACACACACATACAATATCCAATAAATGGTATCTATCAATGTTAAAAAGACACGGCTTACATACTTTTAAAAATCACACTTACTTATTTGTATATGTGTGTATGTATGTGTGTTTGTATTGTATGTGTGTAGGCCCATGTGGAGTCAGAGTCTGTTCTCTCCTCGGGAATGAGGGCAGGTCAGCTTGATGGTAAGCACTTTTACCATTGGAGGCTCATATCTCTGGCCCACAACAGACAAAACTTTAAAGAGCAATTTTAACCTTTGCACTGAGTAGGCTTTGCTTTAATGTCCAATGAGTATCCCTCTATCCTGGCAAACATGTAAAGAAAGTGTTTGTCTCTACAGGATAACCAGTACAATAGATTGACATCATCACGACCTGCAAGACATGTGGCTTAGAGAGCGCAGAGCATGTGGTTTATAGCAATGGCTGAGAATTCCAATCAATATACACAGCATTAATTGTTTTAGGCCACACATATATACCGGCTAATCAGAACTCATCACAATGACCTAATTAGCACTGTTTCAGTACTCAGATGACGAAACTGAGGCAAAGCGAATAACTTTGCCTAATGCCCTGTGCTGTAAATGTGGTCCTGGGATTTGAGTGATACACTAGGCACTACCAAGCATGCATGGCTTAAAGACAAATTCATAGAGGGTGTGACTCACAGTGTTCAACGGGAGCTCAGGTTGCAGAGTGGTTTGGGGCCATTTCTAATTCCTAGATGCACCTCAGTTTGGCATTCCATTTAGTGTTTCTCTTGAAAATTATGTTAACTTACCCGAAATCTGCTTTATATTCTTTACTCTCATCATGAGTCCTTTTTGAGGGTCCCATCTTCTCCATCTAAACAGATGCTTGTTGATTTACCTTCCTTCTTACTGCTAAGCCCTTCTCATGGGCTACCTGCTACTGTGGTCAGGACAGCATTCCTTTTCACCTCATGAATACAGGACGCGAGTAACTGGTGGCCATGCTTTGTACTAACTTTAGATTTCTGCCCATGATTAACCCTAAGCAACTTCCTCCTGAATCTGCTTTCTTCAGCACCCATTGATCCTCTGATGGTGCTGATAAAGTCACTGATAGTTGCAGAATTCCTGTGGTCTGAGTAGATAAGAATTAGACACTGGTCCACAGAAGAGGGAATAACTTTCTCACAGACTCACTGAGGGTGTACACCCTGGAATAAACCCTTTCTGATGAAGCTCCTGTAGAGCAGAGATTTCTGTGCATTTAACTGTTACCTTTGACAGATCCCTGAAGTTTCCGGGAAGAGTCAGGTCCAATTCCTCTGATTCATAGTTTGTTAACACCCATGGAAACACAGGGTATTGGTTCAGATCATTGTATGTCCGTCCTAGTAGAGAAAAGAAAAACGGGTGAAATGCGTATGCCCTAACTTCGTAAAAAGCAGCTTCTGTGTTTATCGTAAGGCAGTCATTGTATTTCAGGAGAAATACTTCTCTTATTGGTCAAGTCTCTGTTTAATCAGAAATGCTATGATAACCATGTGTTCAAAGTGTCTTCCCTCAACAATTTCAACAAGAGCTTCACACGGGTAACACAACTGTCTGGTCCTCATACATGATCCCCTTCCCTTGGGATTAGCCTCCCTTATAAGCAGTTCTGGTAATGGAGCTTAGTGCTATCTGCAGCATGTGAACAGAGGTGACTGTGTCACTTGTCAAGCCTGGTTTACTGACACTTCCCACATGCACGTCTATATTACTTCAACCTTAGAAGCAGAACCCTGCCAGCCAAGGACCTTAAAAGTGTCATGGAGGGCGCCAGGCTGATGAACTGCATGTTTGAAGAATATCAGATGATATTCTGAAATAAGGAAGGTAGATGTAAAAACGGCATTGTCAGTAAACATGCTATATTAAGCATTCATCAGGACTCAGTGGAGAGGATAGGAATGAAGCTCAGTGGTGTAGAGCTTGCCTGGAATGAGTAAGGCCAAACACACCCCTTTTCCCCGTAAGTTGATGTTTTTCTTTCTGTGCTATACTGTTGCACTTGGATGGTGAACTGTGGAACTGTTGGGCTTGTCTTCTTAGTTTCAAGAGCTGTTCAATATCTTCAGTGGGTCCAGAGCACAGTGGGAATGTGGAATCTTCACGGGAACATATTGACTACCCTAATTAGCTAGGCAAAAGATGTTACTATATCTAAGCAATGGTACCCTAGCTGAGTGTGGTGGCACAGGCTTGTAATTCCAGTCATCTAAAAGACTGGGCCAGAAGGATCTTGACTCTCAGGCAAGTCAAAGCCACACAGTGAGAACCTGCCTCAAACTGAGATTGGTTGGAAAGGAGATAGAAGTTGAGTAAGCAAGACAAACCACGGCTAACTGCTTCAGGTTAGGCAGGGAGACAGGAACCCTCCTCGGTTGTTTTGCTTTTTAAAAGCCTTTGTGTTTTGGCAGATACTCTCTGACCAGTAAGTGCTCTTGATGGGAAAAACACATATGTGACAGAAACAGAATACAATGAGCCAAACTCTAAAAGATGATAGATTTTACAATTACTTCTAAAATTTAAACAATTATTATTTTATATATGCAGGTATTTTGGCTGCATGTATGTCTATGTACCATTTGTGTGCCTGGTGCCTATGTGAGGCCAAAGAAGACAGACATATCTGTTTCCCTGGGACTGGAATTATAGATTGTTATGAGCTGCCAGGTAGGTATTGGGAATACAACCTAGATCCTCAGAAAGAGCAACCACTGCTTTTAATAACTGAGCCATCTCTTCAGTTCCTGTTAATAAATACTTTGGTACTATTTATTACTTGTACTAAGGGAAAGTCTGTTAAAATACATAATAAAACCAATATACATTAACTCAGGATTTAAATATTCCTGTACATGAAGACAGAATTAGAAAAAGGGCACATATTGAGGAAATCATCGTTTAATATAAATGTGTTTATAACAAAGGATATGATATTATGCTATTTTCAGAAACATTATAAAGTAAAGAAAGCATCATTTTAAAAATACATACACAGATACAAAATGAATGATGTTAAAAGTCACAGCTTAGGATAATTTCTCTAACGCTGAATTTGTGTAATTTTTAATAATCCCTGGAAAGTTTTATGAAAATAAATAAGAAAACTTTAGTAATATTTATATTATTATTGTCTCACAATATCATTTTAATTAAATAAATCCAATAAGCTTTTTTTTAAAAAAATGTATGGAATTAACCCATTTTTGGTAAAATTTTCTGCTTCCGTCTTGCCACATGGACAGTCAATATATATTTTTGACTTGAATTTGGCACAACAAAGAACAAGAATGATGAAGTGGTATTTTAGAGGTTTTCACACCTAAGTTTCAATAAATTAGCATTCTTTATTTTACTGCACATCTTCATGACATGAGAAAAAAATAAGTGTATTAGGTCTCCCAAAGGGAAGTATTTCCAAAGTAATATCTGTTCCTCTGGTCATCTAGCCTTCACTTTTCTCTTGAGCACAGCTCACACGGATCCCATGTAACAAACACACTTGTGCTATGCTAGTAGGCGCTGGGCATCTCTGGAGGTGGTAAGATCCCACCATGTAACACGCTCTGCTAACTATCCCTCTGAGGATGTATCTCAGAAGATGCATATTAATATTGGAAAGTCTTGACACTAATCTACTCAAACAATAAAAGTGAAGCACAGTAAATGAGATCTCAGAAACACTGGATATGTTTCTTCATTAAAAAAAAACCTTTTTAATTAAACCATCCAATTTAATGTTTTTATATGGCACTTTAGTTTTGAAGGTAAAGTGATCTAGAGACAGCTGACAAGGAAATTATAACTGCAATTCCTTGGTGAAAATGTTAATGACAGCAAAATATCGTTTAATGAGATGGCGGCGGCACCTGGATTAGCACGCTGTAAGAACGCTGTTCCTGTGTCGTTGGCGTCTTCACACTTTACAGACATTTTGTCATCTCTAGGTCATTAGGAAAGAATTTTTAATGATTTTTCTAGAAGCAAGCAGTTCAAGTTACATCTAATTAGATGACAATAATAAGCCCAACACATGCAGTAGCTAAATATATACATAATTAACCAGGGAGCGCTTGTTCATCACAGAGTAAGAACCTGGAAAGTGCTAACCAGGAGAACAGGGCTGGGGTTGGGAAGTTGGGCTGAATTCATTAGCTGATCATATGAAAAACAACTCAAAAGCCTTAAAGAAAATAAAAATCTCTCAAGTCTAGCGAGATCATTTACACAAAGCTATGTTAGCAATCACTGTGCTGTTTTGGTTGTTGTTTGTTTTAGTGCAAGAAAGTCTTTTCCTAGTGTTATCTCAGTAGTGTAAAGCGAGGCTTAGGACGTATCAGAACACAATGAGCAGAAATCAGGTAAACTCTGGTAGCCAGAGGCCAAAACTGTATTTCTAGTTGAACTCTAAGCATCATTAAAATTATTTCACATAATCTACTATAATTCAACATTTTTGAAAATATCTCAATTATTTAAAAAAGAATTAAGTATTTTATGCCATAGTTTTAAGCTGGATTCTGATTCATTTTGAAAGCTGAGCCTTCAAGGTATTATTTAATTAAATAAAGTTGGGCATGGAGATGCATATTTGAAATCCTGGCACTTGGAAGATGTGGCAGGTCGGTCAGGCCAGCCTAGGATACACAGAGACACTGTCCTAATAACACCTAGGGCAGGAAAGGTCCTGCGAGAACCTGCATGTGCTGTAGGTTCCCAGTGGCATAGCCCAAGGGGCAAGAGCTGACAAAGCCTCTAAAATATCAGCTTTGATACAGCTACTTAGGTGCTACTTAATTCTTAATTAATACATCTACATTCTTAGTGAATATTTATTAAATTTGTAAATAGGACAAAGACTGAACACATTATTGGGCCTTAGGATTATTATTATTATTATTATTATTATTATTATTATTACTATTGTTTTTTCAAGACAGGGTTTCTCTGTAGCTTTGAAGCTTGTCCTGGAACTCGATCTGTCGACCAGGCTGGCCTTGAACTCACAGAAATCTGCCTGTCTCTGCCTCTAGAGTGCTGGAATTAAAGGTATGCACCACCACTGCCCAACTAAGAAATTTCTTTGAAAAGTCTTTTCAATTTTTTGTTTGAAAATTTGAACATTTGGCAACCTCTTTAGTATATATGCAACTGTGTGCATCTGTGTGCGTATAGGATGTTTATCATATGAGGACTGAAAAGTCCACTAAAGCAGTTGCCACATGTTTCTAGTCTCATTGTTTCCAGGCATCTAGAAATCAGAAAGGAAAACCAGCTAAGTCAAACAGACATTTAGAAGTAGTCACCACAGAATGGGCCATGAGATGGATTATATGGTTCAGGGAAGCTAGTCAGAACAATTAACCTGAGTGTGTAAAACCGCAACAAAAATGTTAAAAATATGAAATTTTTGAAGCCACACTGACCTACTTTTATTGAAAGTATCAAACTTGAAAGGATCATTCCATATTAGACTCTGATTCTGCTCCTTATTTCTATTCCAAGAACCCCATGCCCACAAGCCCAGTGAATTCATACAGTGGATCATATACACAGAGATTCACAAACATAATGACCAAGTCTATTTACTGCCACTGCCAAGAGTGCCAGTGTGGGTGCTCAGTACAAATTGTCACTCACCAAGAACTTCATAGTTGAAGGCAAGAGAAGAATAACTAAGAATAGGCCCAGGAGAACATCTGGGGACAGTTACATCCATAAACTTCTCCCACTGTCATTCTACTTCTAAGCATTCATTTTGCCTGAATCATTGCAGATATCTATCAAAATCCTTGAAGAGTTCATTTAAACCTTCCTTGAATAGTCTGTTTCCCCAACTATTCCTCCATCACACTCAACAGCTGTAAATGGCTTGCTTCTTTGTGAACTCAAGCTTGTTTGTTTTTTTTAAAAAAAAAAAAAAAGATGGGTTTTGCTCTATAACCCAGGCTGGCCTAGAACTTACTTTAAGTCCTCTTGCCTCAACATCCCAAATGCTTCCAGGGTTGAAAAGATACCTCATTCAGCAAGGCACTCATTACTTAAGTACAACATCCTCAGTTCTATCCCCAGTACCCATTTGCAAGAAAAAGTTGGTGTAGGCTATGCCTTTGTAATCACATTGCTAAGGAGGTGGAGAAGGCAAATTTCTGGAGCTCCCTGGCCAAGAATGACACCCAAGGTTGACCTCTAGCCTCTGATGTATGTGTCCTCTTCACATGGACACATACATACACACTTGCACTTGTGCATGTGCACACACAGAGAGGTGTGCATAACTGTGCCACCTTGAGGCTGCTGTGTCCAGTGAAGCCTCTAACCCTGTGGGTCTGCAGAAGTACAGGAGCACCTGTCACAAGCCCAGGTGGTGCTGCTGCTGTTGACTGCAGCCTCACTCTGAGAAGAATGAACGCAGGAAGCTAGGATGGCTTTTTTTTAAAACCACAATACACATTTAGTCTCTTATTTTCCTCTTTATTTGCCACCCCACTGCTACTACTTACATCCAAACTGCACCCCTACTTCTGTCTGTAAACTTTAGCTTATAAACCCTAGGTTTAGAAGAAACGAAAGCCGGCACACTGGGTTCTATGTTATCACACACAGCTCATCTATCCTCTTTGTTCACTGTTTCCTGAAATAGAATCCATCTATGTATCCCATGTTGGCCTTGAATTTGCTATGTAATTCAGGCTGCACTCAAACTCACCATCCTCCTGCCTCAGCCATTCATGTACTGGGATTATAAGCAGGTGTCACACTTGGTTTCAAATGTAATTTGTAGAGAAACTGCAAAGTTATCTCTTATCTAGATTTAGAAGCATCCTGACCCAGTCAAACAAAGTGGCTCTCAGAAAGCAGCAGAGATGATGTGGTTGCAGGGGGCAGAATGCCACTGCTTTTGAATTTACTGACACTCACTCACTAAGGGCCTCGAAAAGGACAGCAACGAATTCTGTAAAACAGCAGACCAGAGACTGTTCTATGCACAGGATATAGCACATTCCGACGCTGAACAGGAGAACCACCATAAGAACACTTGGGGTCTAGGAACTGAACTGGAGATGAGACTGCTCATCCCGCTCCTCAGCTTTCTATATAACAGCTCCAAATGGCTGCCCAGTCAAGGAAAAACACGTTTATTCAATGAGAGACCAGGAATCTGTTATTCTTTCCCTCTACTCCAAGGATAATTGCGCTCAAGGTTTTGTATGTGCTGGACACTGACTACATCTGCAGCAGAAACTGCCTTGCTTAATGCATACTTCAATAAAGAAGAAAGTCTTAACAGAACATAGAAAAACTGTTTGCAGATAAACATTAAAAACAGTATTATCCTCCAAACATCAGATAATAATTATGTACCTGAAAATAATAGACTATGTAAACAAAAATTTTAGTTAATATTCTGAAATACAGACGGTAAATTATACTTACAAAATAAAGAATGAATGTAAAACTGAGTAAACACTTTTTATATCACATAAGAATGATTAAAATTGATTCATCTTTAAGTTTAAAAATAAGAGAAACGGGGCTGGGATGGTGGGTAAGAGCTCCTACTGCTCAAGCCTGAGGACTCAAGTCCCCAGAATCCACATGAGAAAGCTGGGGAGGGCAAATGTGCCTATTGGGGATGAAAGAGGAACTGGCTGGCTGCCAGCCTAATTTCAGTTTAAGCAAAAGACCTTTTCTCAAATCAGTAGTGTAGAGGGTGATACAGCTGGACACCTTGTGTACATGCCTGCACAGACATCACACATACACACATAAAACAAGATAGAGAAATACAGCTTAGGAGCTATGAAAACAAATAAAATGACCCTACATTCTAAATTATTATACACATGGGAAACTATCTCTGTTGTCAAAGACATAAAATAAAATAGTAGAAGCAACAAACATTAACAGCAGCAGCACAAAAATATGACATAGAACCAAACATGCCAAGTGCCACGAAATATTACCATATTACACATTCTTCTGAAGGGTTAAAACCTGTGAAAGAGGTAAAGTTGAAAAGTCCAGCTTCTGTCTCCAGACACCCATGTCTAGGGTTCAGGTCCTCTTTTCTCTGGGAACACACAGGTGGTCTGTCAAGGGTACAAACCCTCTTTCCTCAGAGACACACAGGTGGTCTTCTAGGGTTTAGGCCCTCTTCTCTCGGGGACACACAGGTGACTTGTCTGGGATTCAGGTCTCTTTGGTGGAGTTTGTGTTTTGATGTGAAGTCATGTACTTACCTAAGAATGGCTCTCTGCAACTGTGAGTTGGGTGTCCATAGTTCAAACAGGACCAAAAGTACTTTAAAAATGTGCCTATCCAGAACCTACACCACCCTTGTCCTGTTCTTGTTTGATAATATGGGTGGCATGTCCTCATATGGCACTCACAGCATGTGAGATTCTGTAGGTAATGCAGCTGGTTTCATGGATGTGGGAGGGGCTCATGGGTCCTGTGCAACCTTGGGTTTTGTTATGTCTAGGGTCCTAGGAACTAAGCAAGTAGTGCTGAGGGATTTCTGCCAAGGAAATGGAGTTATTGCCCTTTCAGTCATTTATGCTCATTTCATCTCTGTGTGCTAATGGTACAGTAACTTAATAGTATTATACAGTTCATTTACTTCATAGGGAGCAAATAGATTTATTTAAGATATAAGTATACTATATGTGAATACACATATTAACATGTATTTATGACTAAGAAAAAATATTTCAAATAACTTTATTCCCTTTTGTTGACCAAACATGTTCCAGTGCCTGTAGAAGCTACATGAATATTTATCTCTAGATTTAAATGAAGAACAGCAATGCAGTCACCTTTAAATACAGTGTTTCAGGGACTAGCACTACTGCATCCCCTGTGAGGAGTCACCAACTAGAGTAGGTGGGCCTTCTGTCTATGTGTTACTTTCATTGGTTAAATAAAGAAGCTGCCTTGGCCTTTTGATAGGCCAGCCCTTAGGTGGGTGGAGTAGACAGAACAGGATGCTGGGAGAAAGAAAGCAGAGTCAGGCAGATGCCATGAAGCTCCGGCCCAAGATGGACATTAGGTTAAAATCTTCCCAGTAAATCACAACCTCATGGCAACATACAGATTATTAGAAATAGGTTGAATCAATATGTAAGAGCTAGCCAATAAGAGGTTAGAACTAATGGGCCAGGCAGTGTTTAAATGAATACAATTTGTGTGTTGTTATTTCAGGGGTTAACCTATCTGGGCTGGGAACACAGCCGCTCCTTATTACTACAACCAACAGCAATCACAGGTATGACACAGCATCTATACTGCTGCAGAGATTCATCTGCCAATGCAGGGCTTCACAGAGCCTGGTTCATAGAAGAAAACTCTGCAAATCAGAAGGACTCAGGGCTCTTAAAGCTCAGCTTATATAAAAAGAAGGAGGGACTAGATCTCACCAACATCCACTGAGCCATCTACAACTTCTGATCAGGAGGAAGAAGACAAGCCACTGTGTTCTCTTAATTGACAAGCACAGTAATCATGCTCATAAGCTAGGAAATATAATCTGGGTTTTTGGTCTTATTTGAGGACTTTAATAAAAAAACATGCTGTAAGACAATCATGACCTATTCCAGGTGACATTCATGCTAGGCAGGAGTCTCTTATTCTTTTGTCTGGCTGCTTCTGCTAAGAATAACCTAGAAGTGAAATAATATTTTCCCCCTATTATTCTTAGTCTAGCAATAGTTTGTTGTCTCTAATAAACCTTCAGACAAGGCTGCCAGCAAAGAAAATGGCAGAAGGAGAGCTAGGGGAAGCATCTAAAACCTTGATATCAGCTGCATAGCTCCTGATAGAATCAAGTGTGAATGCACCCATGTTTACCCTACTACTGCATCTGAGTTCCAAGGAAAACAAGACATCCATCAGATTATATCACCTAGTACTCTGGAGGTCTGAAAAATGAGGCATCTTACCTGCTATGGTGTTGAGAAACATCAGATACTCAAAGTTGGAGATTTCCCTTCTTTGCCAGCGCTGAGTCATGTTGGAAGACTTATAAAGCTGTCGAGGAGTGGCCAGTGATATCCTCCTATTGGTAAGCAGAACAGAAAGACACTGAGTCACAGCTGTCAAAAGCCCACTTAAACTAACTTTTCTGTTTGAGATCATTCAGTAATTTGTGGCTTGGCCTTCATGGGTGGATTATAAAATATGTAGCTGTATGTAGAAATCAGCTCTATTTTGAGACTTCCATTACAGAAAAGGACAAGTCTGGAAGCAGCTCTATCTGTGAAAATATAGTTACAAATGGCTAATTATAGTACACAGGAGCAAAAATTATAAAAACTATGCTAAAAATAAACTACGGTAGACTTTAAGCCACACAGCAAATCTACTATATGAGAACAAACAGTTACACCAGTGCCTGCCTGCCTTACATCTCAGTGGCGGGTGCCTGTCACCAAACAAAGGAAGCACAAAGTGCAGTCTTCACCTGCATGATTTATACTCACCTGCTAATGTCAAAACAAAACAAAACAACATGAGGCAGTTGAAAATACACAAGCCCAGTGACATAAACATAGATTTGGGGAACAGATAAGCATTATTGTGTACTTGCAGGCTCAAAGCGTTTATCTGAAAATTAGGGGGAAACCTAGTATATTTATAAAAGTATGATAAAGTCACTTGGTTCCTGAAACTGTTAAAATTCACGTTACCCTTAGTGTTGCAGTAATTTCTTCACAATGCTTCTTGGCCAAGAGAAACACCTAGCAGTTCTGTCCACTAAGCTGTTAGGTTGAAACACTTACTCTGAACTCAAAGCCTGCTATGGTCTGGGTGTGGTTTGAACATATCTACCAAAGGTTCATGTGCTGGGAGCTTGGTCTCCAGGACAGTGGTGTTGAAGTGGTGGGATCTCCAAGAAGAGGGACCTTACAGAAGGTACTAGGTTATAGGGGCACTGTCAGGAAGAATTAATGATGGTCTTATGGAGCAAGTAAGTTCTCAAGACAACAGGCTGCTACAATGTTTGACTTCATCTTACATGACCATTTGCCTTTCTTGCCCCAAGGAGCCTTCCTCTCAGGCTGAGCAGATGAGGCCGGATCTTGTATGATCAGTCTCTGAAACTGTGAATTGAACAAACTGCTTTCTGGCTAAGTCAATATCTTAAAAACAAGTAGCTACTTGGAATCTAACACTGATGAAGAGATGTCAGGAGGTACTGGGTGTGGTTCATTCTAAGTAGCTGTGGTTTCTGAAAGGGCAAGCACCTACTGAGCACTTTACAGTTTCTCAAGTACTGGAACCAAACTTGATGCTAGCATCTTCACTTTTCTGCACCCAAACTAAGTCTTCACAGAGATCTTATTTTTTGAACCTGGTAAATAAATACCAAAAAAACCCTCTGGCTCCTCAAAGATGTAAGGAAAATAAGGGCTACTCACTTAAACTGAGAAATAAAAAGCATCGAGTAACATAGCAATAATGATAGCTTAAGGCCATCAACTCTAAACAACCAGGGTGTTTCCTTTGGATCCTGATGTCTGGATAGAAAACACAGGAGAACAGTGGTTAAAATCACATGTGAGATGTGAGTGTTTGCCAGTAATTGTTTTGTTCAGTGTGAAAAGACTATTTTATGGGACCAACATGAGTCACCTTGATAGAAGATGAAAAATGAGAAATAGAAAGGTGGGAGCAATGACAAGTGAGCTAAGTTTTCTTACTTGTAAACTAGGGTAAGGAGTCCATTATTTTCTAAAAAATGTGAGTGCTTTTAAATTTAAGCGAAATGATCCTGTCATAATTAAGACACAAATTGTCCCTCACATATGGGAGGTACTCAGTGAACCACACTGTAAATATTAATTAATCAGAGAGACATTCATGAGGCAATGCTATTGTCCTTTCGTCCTAAACTTTTGCTTATTAAGCAACAATCTGATTTGCAATGTGACCTCCTTGGTGAGCTTGCCTTGGTCTAGGCTAGGGGATGCTGAAGTCAGTTGTTTGGGGAAGGTAGCGGCCTTTGAATTTGAAAATGCTTTGTTATTTAAAATTAAGTGTGTGAAGGCTTTAGCTGAACGTCCTGAGAGCTCACTTAATTTTGCATATACCAACAGAACCAGGTGTCAAGAAAGCACAGTACAGATATCTGAAGTCTTTGTCATTCTGTCGGGACACACCAGAGAGCTTCTCCCTGGAAGAGCAAGGTATCACTCTTTCCTTCTGACAATTCTCTAAATCTCATCTTCCACAGGAGACATGCAGCCTAAGGGAGTGGGAAGTATACATGTGAACATCTACTTTACCTATCTATGAACTCTCTCTGTGGGTATGTGCACACATGTACACAAGTACATACTACAGGTACACATTTGCAGCTTAAGAAGTGCCTTTACTTTGTCTTTGTACTTTACTTTTGAATGCCCCTACAAAGATATGGTAACCCATCTTATGGTATGTGAGAATGTCACTCATCTTGCCTAGTAGTATTCATTCTTTTAAGCCCTGTATACTGGGTTCTTTCCAGATGGTAGTGCCCTTATTATTACCCAGCTTGTAGGTAGCAGGTCTAGGCCTAAATGGAATTCTCCTTGCCTCTTTTGCTACTTCTAAGATTACAAGTCTCATAAACATGCAAACTGAGCCTGTAAGAATATTACTAGGAAAGTAAGAATGAGTGGAGACTTTAAGGCGAAAACAAGACAAGAGACCAATGGGGTGTTCTGAGACCATGGCTTTATCAAGTAACAGAAAAGGCAAATCTACTGAGTATTTTTCTACCCCTAAAAGTAATCTTTCATAAGTCAAACAGAATTGATATCCATAATAGGTGAGGCAGACAGTAGGAGAGCTGTTGTTTGTTTTGAATGAATCACATTCAGACAGGGTCAAAAGCATCCCAGGAAAGCATACACACCCTCCTGAATCACTGTCACTGAGTAAGACGCTAGGGGGAAGAAGCTCGCACTTACCCAGAAGAAAGACAGATCTATTTATGTATTCTTAACATTTATTCCTGGAAAAACTTCTTGAACTGGTGATTAAATGTACAGTCTGTGAGCACTTGGGAAGGAAGCAGTGACTACTGTGAGTCAACTTGGGGACAATCAATAAGAACAAGCCTTACAAACCTCTCTCATTGTTTTTGATAGAGTAAATGCATTTTTCTTTGACTTGAATTGTTTATACATGCTTCATTATCTACTAATGTCTTGTTTTAATCTTGTCATGCTCCTCACGAACATGTTGAGCATGCACACACATGCCCATGAATTGCTCTTGTGCTGGAAGCTCAAAGAGAACAGGTCAGACAGAAAGCAAGGGAGCCCTAGAGAAGAGCACTTGGAGAGCATTTATGAAAGATTCATAAAACACAACGCCTATCTTTAGAATGTCTGCTATCTATTTAGGAAACACGGACAGAGATTGGCCTTTCCTCACAGGAGTGCCCTGTGAGGGACTTAACAGTTTGTAGTGCACAGTGCTGTCTCTCTATGCAGAGCACATCTCCACCAGCCTGTGGACATAATCCTCCTCCTACTCAGGGAGGAGGTGGCAAGGAATCAAAGGTGTGTTTTCGAAAAACCCTTGAATGCAGGGGATCCTTGGGCCAAGTCAGCAAACACTCCTACTGTTTTAGAGGTGTAAGACAATCTCTTCTAGCCAAAGGAACTCATGATAAAAAAATCTCAGAAACTTCTGAGAAATATGTTCCCTCTTAAAATACAAACATGTAAAAGAAATCAGCTGTGTCTTCGCTCTACTAATGCTGTGAAGATGGGGTATCTGAGGCAGCCATAGTGATTTTGTGACCATAAAACCAATCCAGATTGCTGATGTCACTGAATATCTGAACCAGGACCAGCAACAGCAGTGTCTTAACTTTGGAGTCCTTTTGTTACACACACACACACACACACACACACACACACACACACACACACACACACATACACACACAAAGGGTTGGGGGAGAGAGAGACTACTTTTATTCAGGTACTCATGTTCATAAACCCAAGCACAGATGATATTCATAATTAGTAACTGTGTTTTCTGCTTAGATTAGCAACTTTTTTTTCTTAGATTAGTAATGTTTAATAAAATGAAGCTTTGAATGGTTCTTCAAAAATGCTAAGGTGAAGGATTTAGGTAAAAGCTAAACTATACCATAATGAATATTTTCCAAGATTCTTTTATTACCTCAATAAACAACCATTTATATCTATTATTTATAAAGTCATAATTTATATGTTATTGCAATGCACTTAATCACAAACACCATTAGAGGTTTTTGGTACATTAGTACTCTACGGCTTTAACTAGAAAGATTTCTTCTTTCTTCTTTCCTTATTTCCTTTTCCTTCTTCTTTTCTTCCTTCTTCTCCTCCTCCTTTACTTTTTGTTTTGTTTTTTTTTTTTTTTTCAAGATACGGTTTCTCTGTGTATCTGTCCTGGAACTCACTCTGTAGATCACGTTGGCCTTGGACTCACAGAGATCCACCTGCCTCTGCCTCCCAGGTGCTGGGATTAAAGGCGTGTGCCCACCACCTAGCAAAAAAAATGTCTTACTTGGGGGCTGAAGAGATGGCTCAGGTGGTTAAGAGCACTGGCTGCTCTTCCAGAGGTCCTGAGTTCAATTCCTAGCAACCACATGGTGGCTTACAAGCATCTGTAATAAGATCTGGCGCCCTCTTCTGGCGTACGGGAACACATGGAGGCAGAATGTTGTATACATAAAAAAAAAGAACATACAGTTCTTCTTCAAAAAAATATGTCTTTCTTATAGGTTAACTGTGACTGTAATGACTGCAGACATTGGGGACATTTTAGTAAGCTTACCCTAGCCATTCTCTAATTCTTAGTGCAGCAGTTTCCATCATCTCCTTCCCTATAAATAACCCACAAGAAAGGTCCTTGGTCTTAGAAATTACTATATAAAAACAAACCACAGATAATGTTTAACATGATATAATTACCTGGCTTGTGGCAAACCATAGCTGGTCCCCACTCCAACCCGAGGCAAACTGTAGACAACTTTTTTAACTGTTGCTTGGTCAGGAAAATTAAACATCACAGAGGCTGCAGTAGAAGAAAAGAAGGTGCTTTAGCAAACCACAGGAGAGCTGCCCACTTAGGACACAGTACTGAACGAATACTGTTGCTTATCTGAAATAGCAATGCGTTTTCACAGAAGATGAGTCTTCTCTACAGCTTTGTCCACATGACACCAAAATGAACATCTTCAAACATACTTTGCTTTGGTGGTAGCACACAAGAGGAAATGCAGACAATAACTAAACAGTACTCTACATGCATGAACAATGTCAAGGGTGAGCACATCGTTCAGGCTCCTTCAGAGACTTACTTCTGTTTGCCATGAACACTTCTAAGGCTGTGTTCTGTAGAAGGTAGCGTCTCGAAAACACGGCTCGGATCTCACTGAACATCCATTTTCCATGAAGTCCCTCAGTGTATGCAAGAACCTAAGAGAAATGGGTTGAAAAGACAGTAACCAATAAAGAACTTAAGACTTGGAGAACACTTTATATAGAGCGCTATGTAAAATCCTAACATGAGTTGTCTTCTGCTTTCATGATATACCATGGCACTGTCAATCATCACAATTTCCACCTCTCAAAACTCTCCTGACTCCAGAGAAAACAAAGGAGCAAGAATAATTATATGCTGAAAATGACCCTGTGGCTTAAACAGAAATCATCCTGTCTGTGACACGCACTGTGGGTACTACCAAATATTCCTCTTTCTTTCACTTTCTCCCTTACTTCATGGAAGTCAGTTACCATTGCGTTTACTTTTACCTGACTGGTCTGAGCAAGACTTTTTCAGTAAAAGCTGAGATAGCAGATGTTCTTAGGTCTGTAAGCCACATGTTATCCGCTGTACCTGTTCAATTTCTCCCGAGTAACCTGGCAGCAGTCATAGACAACGCAGAAGGTAAAGACTGTGTATCAATACAACTTTACTTACAGTTAAGTGACTGAATTTGGAATAAGAATGGAATATGATTTGACCCATGTCAAGGATAAATATAACATTATTCTGTTTTCCCAAACTGCCTTGAAACTCTGGTAGGACATTTGACCTAGTGCTGGCTAATGAGAGCAGAGCTAAAGGCACCTGAGGGGCTGGAGAGATGGCTCAGCAGTTAAGAGCACTGTGTGCTCTTCCAAAGGTCCTGAGTTCAATTCCCAGCAACCACATGGTGGCTCACAGCCATCTGTAATGAGGTCTGGTGCCCTCTTCTGGCCTGCAGGCATACATGCAGGCAGAGTACTGAGAATACCGTATACATAATAAATAAGTCTTTAAAAAAAAAAAGAAATGCTGATGAGTCACAGGACATTCTCCTGCCCTTCTTATATGAATGGAGATGTAACAACTGACATCACAGCATTGGGAGAACCATGAGGAACGCCAAGGAGGTGTAGCCAGGTTGGCCCCACATTGGGCTGCTGGAACATGCAGAACATCCCACAGAAACCCAGTATCTAGACTGCCTGCTCCACAGCACAAATCAGTTCACAGCTGATGACGCTATATTTGTGGAGTATGCAAAGCACAGTCTGTTTGAGGCACCAGTGCTGCTAACATCTGAACTTTTTCCTTGCATCTGTACCTGCACTTACTTTGCTGAAAGAAGAAAGTAGTTCTTAAGTTTCATATACATTAGGTTTCTGTTGCTCTGAAAGTAAGCTATGAAGTTTTTTCCTGTTCTTTTAAAAAAACAAAGGCTGTTTCACAGAGAAACACTGTCTTGAAAAACCAACCAAGCAAACATAAAAAAACCCAAATGCAAAATAAGTGTTTCTAATTCTAGTGGGTTTGTGTGTGTGTGTGTGTGTGTGTGTGTGTGTGTGTATGGGTATGCACATTATGTGTAAAGGTCATAGAGATAAATGTTAGTTATCTTCCTCAACTGCTCTTCACCTTACTCTTCTCTCTCTCTCTCTTTGTTCTTAAAAGTATTTTGTGTGTATGAGGATTTGCTTGCATATATGTTTGTGTACCACCATAGCATGCCTGGTGCCTGTCAGCGTCAGAAGGAGCAGTCAAATCACTTGAAGCTGGAGTTATAGATTGTTGTGAGCCACCATATGGGTGCTGCAAGAACAGTCTCTCCACATTACATTTTGAGGCAGGGTTTCTCACTGAATCTGGAGCTTATCAATTCAGCTAATCTCATTGACCAACAAGGTGATCCTCCAGTCTCCTACTGATCTGGCATTATGACTGTGGCAACATACCACCATGACCAGTTTTTTTTTTCTCCTTCCTTATGTGGTTGCTATGAGGAGCCAAAGTTAGGTCCTTGTTCTTGTGTGACAAGAATTTTACGACTGAGGACTCTCTAGGCCACCGTTTCCAGTTCTTAACTCAGTTTGAGTCTTCCTAAGGCCAGAAAGTCTTCAGAGGTTATTACATGTATTCAAGTCCTGAGACATTCAGAATCAGCCAGACTCTTGCTAAATCTTGGTTAAGCCATTTGCTAGCTTTAGGTCTTAAAAAAATTACCTGACTCCATCTGCCTTTTGTCTTCTGAAAAGTGGTGACAATAATACCCATTGCTGGTTAGTTTAAGGACTAGTAAATATAGAGTAGAGGGCCAGCTCTATTGTTCTTACCACATGACAACTCCTCTCAGCTTCTAAATGCAAAACTTTCCATGCATTTTACAAAATGGTTACTATAGTGACTCACCGCACTTCATATTTACACATTCTCAGGTAACTATAATCAGTTGCTGTTCTGAATTTCATAGAGTAGTATAGTTTTTTCACAATGAAGTAACGGAAAGAATACAAGATTACCAACATCTTCTGCATTTGTGAAGTGACAAATATCTTAAGACAAATAGTTGAAAAATATCTGCATATAGGAATTTCACCAAGAAAAAAATAAGACCACTGAATTTGCTTTACAAATGAGTAAAGCATGGTAATTTCCTGTGAAGCCTGTGCTGGGCCCCTCATGTTAATACCAGTATGCTATATTAGCGTGTGTGAATGTACATTGTGTACATGCAGACACAGGTATGTTTACACGCATGTCTGTCTGTAGAAACTGACATGTCAAGTAGGTAACTGGAAAAGCAAGGTGGCCTGATTCTGTGGGTGTCTCCTGTGAACTTACAAGTTCTGTCAGTAGGAATTTACCAGTCTCTTGAGTCTACCTTAATCCTTCACTACTTACTCTATTAAGTGAATCTGTTCCCTCTGCTGGCTTGCATGATGACAAAGCCTACCCGAAGCACCAGAAGCCACAGAAGGGCTTGCTTCATGTGCTGCACTCCTTCAGCAGTACCTGCTCTCAGTGCCAGACACGGAGGTACACAACGGTCAATTGCCCCCACCGTACAGGAGTCCCCAGGGACTTCCGACCCCAGCAGCTCTAGAGCAGCATCTCCGGTGAGGACACACCAAGGGCAGCTTTACCAACTCCTTGGAAGGAAATTTCTAAAAAAAAAATGCTAGAGGACAATGGTCCAGCAGAACCTTTGTGTGGTTAGCATTCAGAAAACTACAGCATAGCAGAAGGGCCTCATCCTAGGCTTCTAAGGCAGCCCAAGATACTCCTTCTGCTTATATACAAAATTCCTACAGTCCTTAGAGTTTCTTTATTTCTTATTAGCCATTCCCTTGCTGCTTCAATCTCTAGTTTTAATTATGATAATTTATATTGCACTTCAGCCATGTAAATTGTGGTTTCTCTCCCCTGCATGCATTCGAAAGATTCCTGAAAGGCAGTGGGAAGGTCATATGGTAAGACATTAGACAACACTGGGGAATTGTGTGGGGGAAATAGAAGGCTGTGCATGCTGTGGTGGAGCGGTCAGATGGGATATTACTGGGGCATGTGATGAGGAGTTTAATCTATTGGTGTGCATTTCAGAAATGTAAAGGAATATCATTTATAGTCAAGTGAATGCTGACTTTACGGCATGTTTCTATAAAAGTCTGGGCGCCAAGCCCAGGTCTGAAATATGAACTGATACAATAAAGCTGTCTGTGTTTTATTTATACCTTTACTAGTTACATAATGTTATCTAACTTTAAGGATCTTCTATAGCAGTGCTTTAACTTGCTTTTCTTGTAGTTCAAGATATTCTTCGACAACATTCAAGTATTTTTATCAAAAGTTGAGGTTTGTGGTTTTGTTTTCTTTAACTCAGCTTTTCCATACCCTCTGGTCATGTCTCCCTACTTCTGCAAACTAGTTAGTTCTGCAAACATTACAGAATCTAATCAAGAACTACTAACTACCTCATTTGGTTTCATTTCTTGAGAGTTGAATAAACATGAATTTTAATTCTATACATCATAAACATGAACAGTGAAGTATCTTGATCCCAAATCTTTTTTCTTTCTTTCTTTCATCAGAGATACTGGCTGTATTTGTAGGCAGATAGTGATTTTGGGAACCAACAACAACAACAAAAAAATCTCCTAATTACTATTAGAACCAAAAATAACATGTCTTTTTTTAAAATTGTTTTTATTGAGCTATATATTTTTCTCCGCTCCTCTTCCTTCCTCTCCCCTTCTCTTTTACCCTCTTCCATAGTCCCCATTTACTCAGGAGTTGATCCCAAATCCGATGGAATCTTGTCATCTTTAAAAATGGCCACTAACTACTTTGAGTCAAGTGCCTGGTATACAAAAGTAAAGACTATGCTAGCCTGTTCCCTAAAGGCATCCTCATTCACCTGAGAGTTGAAGCACACGGGAAGGAGGATGAAACACCAGCTTTGTAAATCACCTTCCCAAAATGAATGCTTAACACACATTATCAGGTGATCATGTTGAAGAAAAATAGGGCTGATGTGCATTCATCTGTATCAGGCATGGGCAGCACTGTCAGAAGCATGAATGGAGCTGTCAAATCAGTTTTGTCTTGTATTTTTCTTTAGAGACAGTTAATACTGTGTAAACTAAAAGTTCTTGTTTAGTGATGGTTTTGACGACTTCAGGTCACCTAACACATACATTAGGATAAGCAGCACATATACTTTCTCTTGGGATATGGAAAACACAAGTTATGTGTCAAGCAGTAGTTGCTGTTTAGAAAAACTAAACGCCACAGAGGTTGGATGTATCCTTGTCAGTGCTTATGAGGTGGTCATGTTCATAGACATTTCCAGTTCCAACAGCTTAATTAAAGGGTTTATAATTCAATATTAAGTTACAGGTCCCAATTACTTTTATAATTCCATGTAAATTATGAATGGCTCAGAATTGTAGCAAATATATTCAAGACAGAATAGTTCTAAAGAAATTTCAGGTTTCTATTCACACATGAATATACACACTCTGTCCACATCTGCCTGCTGACCTGGGAAGACTCCCCACCTGCGAGAAAAGCAGAAATGGCTGCTCCTAGTGATGCTATTTCCCCGCCAAATTCAAGGAGAAATAAGAGATAGGGGTTCTTTCTATTTCATTTTTACATCACCAGTCTCTTGCTAAAAATACAAAGGGGTAACTGCTCTGACTGGGGTATATGATCTGTTGAGGGTGAAGGGCTTTCAGACACAGGACATGGAAGGCAGTGATAGAGAGATGAGGAGTGGGCACTGATGGTGAATTGAAAAATTCTTTTATAAGTCAAATATTTTCCTAATTGTTTATTTTCAAAACAAACTGGATCTATTTGGATTGTCAACTTAAAGATACTTACAAGTAATTTTTTATGATAGATCACTAGGTGCTTTTTAGCATACATAAACATTGAACAACATTTGAGAATGAAATTTGACAACTCCTCTATGTATGTGAACATGATTTTCAACACATCTTTTATATTTTGTTTTGTTTTGATTCAATTCTATTTTAATTATTTCCTAAGTACCTTAGTCAGATATTGTGTTACTTATACATAATGAAATTAAACTTGGAATATAAATTATTAAAGCATATTTTCTACCAATAACCCAACAAAATCATGTATATGCCAGTATATGTGGTGATATTTTGTTTGTGCTCTAACAAATAAAGCTTGCCTGAGGATCAGAGTGTAGAGCTAGCCACTAGTTAGCCATAGAAGTCAAGCAATAGTGGCACACACCTTTAATTCCAGCACTCTGGAGGCAGAGGCAGTCGGATCACTGTGAGTTCAAGGCTATCCTGGGCTACATGAGATTGAGCCAGTCTAAAAGAGAAACAGAGCCAGGTGGTGATGGCTTACACTTTTAATCCCAGTACTAGGGCGGTGGAGATAGGAAGGGATATGGTTGGGTGGAGAGAGGAATATAAGGCTGGAGGATGCAGGAGCTCAAGGCATTCAGTCTGAGGACAGGATACCCCCTTTTCAGTTTGAGGATTTTGTAGAGGTAAGAACTTTAGTGGCTGGCTCCTTTACTTCTCTGATCTTTCAGCATTTACCCCAATATCTGATTCTGGGTTTTTATTATTAAGACCAATTAGAATTTGCACTACAAGTATATATCTTTTTTCTTTTTAAAAAATTGAAAATAGATTCTTCTTTCATATAAAGCATCCCGATCACAGTTTTCCCTCCCTCCACTCCTCCCAGCTCCTCCTCACCTCTCCTCTCCCCTGGATTGATTTTCACCAGATCTTTAAGAGAGGAAGTCAGTTAAATTTTCATAGTTATTTCTGTATTTTTTTTTGCAATAAGTAATATTCACTGGCAGGCACTTCAGCTAGTCATCTCATTGAGATGAATTTCTAATATTATTTCATGTCTTATTTGTAGTAATTAAAAATACATCCTAACAAAAATGAAAGTGTTGTTATAATTCTGATAAGTGCACGTCTGCTATCATACCCATTACTAGTATCTATTATAGGGTAGTTACGTGTCAAAACATTCTGCAGTTGCAGTATTTAGGTAGTTCATCCATAGACAAATTTTTATATATTAATCTTTATTTGCTGTAATTTACGAATTCTGTACCTGTAGAGTCTGCCCTCTTTCTAGTACTGAGATCTCACACAATTATAATTCTTCAGTTTGCTTAAGATAAGGAATATACTAGCTAACTTCACAGGATGCTTGTGAGATCAGGTAAGATCACTCTTTTTAGAAAAGCACGTGGGAAGTGTTCAACAAAGGATTTCACAACATTATAATTATCCTACTTTCTCAAGTACAGATACACACATGTGCATATGCGTACTCATACACACACACACACACACACACACACACACACACACACACATACACAGAGCTGGTCTTAATTATCAGTAATGCCATCATCAGCAAGTGTATATAGAACTTCACTGAACTCAAAACTACAACCTGTTTTCTTATCTGTAACTTATATCCTAGAAATTGCCTGAATTAACACCTCTGATATCAAAGCTCAGGCCTAGAGCAAAAGCCACTACTATCATCTTCAGTAAAAACTGTAAGGAAACATCCACTGTCTTTCTTTTACCAATCTTCTCTTTATGATTTAGCTATTTTATTATCTTTCGGTTACTTTCATTTAACAGGTACTATGAACTGACTACCAAGAGTGACTGCCCCTGGTATCTTGGAGATCAGAGTCCCAAGAGAAAGGAAGGACAGGTATATTAATGAGGCACAGGGGGCTATGGGTCCAGGGTGTCCTGGCATGTACTGTGAGAAGGAGAGGTGAAGGATTAGAATAGTAAAGAGTGGGTAGGGGCAAGGTCACAAGGTTAGATCAGGAATCATGTAGAGTTTGGGCCCTGTTGTGAGAACACTGACATACCACTTGAGGATTTTATACAAGGATCCCAGATGATTAAATCAGCACTTTACAAATCATTTCCGTGGCTACAGTGAAGAAGGGATTTTTAAAAGGAAAATAGGGAGGCTGCTCCAATAATATACACAAACTGTAAGTCATAATTAGTTTAAAAAATTATGAACTCATTCAAAAGAGTGTCATTAGAGTTCTTTGCAGTATATTACACTGTGGTAAGTACTTTTAAACTGATCTATTTATTACCTGCATCCTTGAGAACTAGTGGAGATGTTGAGGGTCTGCTATATATTCCTTACAAAGCCTCCATACAGGGCACTTTGACCACTCTGTTGAGTAAAACATTGAGCAGTTTAATTTACAAATGAACAGAGCTGTAACTGGAATCCTCCATGTCTACTTCACACTCTCCAAAGTGTGGCCTGAGAGGCAAGCTGATGAAGCTGGTAAGTTTTTGTCCTAATGGTGAATGTCCCCATGTGTAAACATTGTGTCTTTTGACTGTGTTTCCTAATTTCCTCAAACTTGACACACTCTAAAATCTTACATTTTTCTCTTTGCTGTTAATTTTGAAAGGATTAGGGACTGGAGAGAAAAAAAAAACTCAACATTATTGTAAAGATAGTAGTTTGCCCAAGCCGGGTGTGGTGGCACATGTATTTGATCCCAGCATTGGGGAGGCAGAGGCAGGAAGGCCTCTGAGTTCAAAGCCAGCCTGGTCTACATTGTAAGTTCTAGGACAGCCAGGGCTATAAGTGAAACCCTGTCTTGAAAACAAAACAAAACAAAACAACAACAACAACAAAAGGTAAAGTCTGTAGAAACTGGAGTGCTAACTTCCCTGCAATGTTCTGTGCTGTGACATTTCAATGGTTACATTTATAAGCCCTTTACTTTTAGACACATTTTCTTCAAATTTCAGTTCTGAGATAGCATGCTTCCTTTGAACCAATGTGGTTAAACTGCTATTTGTATACTATAAATTGTCAGCAAAGATATTTAGCCCTTTGAAAATGTACCAGATGAGATGTTAGTATAATTATTATTAAAGCTAAATTGGTCAATGTTTACCAAGCTGACAGAAAAGAGAGCTGCCTTTGCTGGGGATCTAATTATGCTATGAAAGAACTCGTCCACAATATGAAAACTTCTTGCTGTGACGTATTTAAATACACAATGTCTAATGGAGTGAGAAATATTAACATTTTTAAAATTAAAGACTCAAGCATCTACTTCCTAGTTAGCATAAGCTTATATGAACTTGCAGGAAACTTGCACAAAATAGAAGCTCAATGTCTTCACAATTCTGATCCGCAGAACTTTAAACATCAAAAACACTGTACCAAACACTTCATCACCACCCAGCAGAGCTTCTGTTATGCACACAGTACACATAAAGTGGCAGTTATAGTTACTAACAGTGCTGTGAATTCCCACATTTATCCACCCTGTGCCTCTGCCCAGCTTCTAAGTCAACCATTCTGAATACTTTTCAGGTCCCCATGTGCCATGTTCTGTCACACTCCAGTGCCTCTGCACACAATATTTCTTCTGCCTGCCAATCCCTCACTGTTGTGTTCTGCTCATCAACTGCCATTAATGATTAAGCTCAGAGACCCTACTACTTCTTCAGAGCCCTGCACCCACCCTTTCATAACAAAGCAAACCACTATGACTATTGGCTTACTTGGTATGTCTTGCACACTTGTGACTCTATGGCTGGCCAAAGACAGGAATTTTCAATGCATCTCATTATTTACTGGTCATAGTGAGAACAGGGGCCACCCAACACACACACACACATACACACACACACACACACACACACACACACACACACACACACACACTATTTGACATCATAGCTGATCTGTATTTAATAGTACATACCTTCAGAAAAGTAACTTTTAGCAATTTTATCAGATTTATTCATTTTATTTTATGTATGGGAGTTTTGTTTACAAACATGTTTGGGCATCATGTGTGCTGGGTATCTGTGGAAGTCAAAAGAGTGCACTGGATCCCCTGGAACTGGAGTTATGGTTGTTTGTAAACCACTATGTAAATACTGGAAATCAAACCTGGATCATCTGAAGGATGATCATCTTAGCTGCTATGCCATTTCTCCAGCCCCCAAAGGTTCTTGATAAATATGGCCTTTTTCATTTTAAACCAGTCATTAATGGTTTGAGCTAGGTATGGTGGCTATAATTTCAGTGCTTGAGAGACAAGAGTAGGAACTCACAGGATGACTGTAACTCATAAGCTGGCCCGAGCTGCATAGGGAGATTCTTAAATAAACAAACAAAGAACTGGGTTGGGGATTTAGGACAGTGATAGAGGACTTGACTAATACCCTCAAGGCCTGAATATGATGCCTTGCAATAGTGAAAAAAAAAACAACAACAAATAGACAAGCAAGAATCCAAAGGCCCTAGACTGATTCCAAGTTTATTAGGAGCGGATTTGGCAGAACTCCTTTTTAAGAAGTTGTGATAGCTATTCTTGGTTGACATCTTGACTACATCTGGAAGTAAATAACGCCCAAGAGGCTGGGTACACCTGTGAGGGATTTTTCTTAATTAAATCATTTGAAGTGGCAAGACTCATTTTTAATCTAGCTCTTTTGAGGTGGGAAGATCACCTTTAATCTGGCTCACACCTTCTAGTGGTAGCCTATATAAAGGACACAGAAAAAGAAAGTATTTGCTCTTTGCCTACTTGCTCTCACTGGAAAAATCCATTTGTTCACTGGTATTACGGCCTACTTCTTTGGGATTCTAATGTATACTGAAGACCAGTTGAGATATCCAGCCTCATGGACTGAACAACTACTGGGTTCCTGAACCTTCTGTTGGTAGACAGCTATTGTTAGACTAGCTGGATCACAGTCTGTAAGCCATTCTAAGTTTCAGACGTTCCTTTTTACTGGGTTTATACAGCAGCAAACGCATGATTCCAGCCACAGTAGAATGAACTGAAATGGACAGTTCATATAAGGGCAGTTATCTCAACAGGAAACTCTGGATTGATGGCTGTGAAAATCCTGTCCACCAGAGTCACACTGTCATGAGTGTTGGCTGTCTGACCCAATCGGATAATCTCTCTTGACAATCTGAATGTGAGATATTCAAACACCCATACAGGAGAAAGGGAAGGAGCCAAAAGCAGCAAGAAGACAGTCAGCAGGAGCCACAGAGCAGCTGGTGTTCTGAGAAGCAGAAGCCAAGACAGATGAGATGGGTCTTCGTTCACGCATCCTGTCTCCGGCTCTGGGTGCATCTGGTGCCACTTAGCCCTCCTGGCTCTGGCCACACCGGCTTGTTTTCAGTCTTCAAAATGCCAGGCTGCTTCCTATGATAGCCAGAAAACATTATCCTCCCCTCCTGGAAGCATTTTCCCTCCTCTCTTTGCCTAGTTCACTTCTCATTTACCTGTTCTATTTTTTTTTTTTTTTTAGCTGACCTCTCTGGCTACTTATAATTTCTACTGCATTATCTCAGAGCACTGTACACAAGTTCTCTCCACAGAATGCACCCAAAGGTAATCTTGTGAAACAATTACACATGAATGATTTTCTAGTGAAAAGACTTGTCTTTTGCAGTAGTAATTAGCAAATGAAAGCTGCTTTAATAAACTTTGAGTTCAGAGTTTCTGAAATGTATTTGCTTATGAAACCCTGACTCCTAAGTCTTGACAATACATATAAGGGATTCCCAAGAGAATTCTGTCTCTTACCACTGGGGCTACTCTGGCTCCACTCTCCTGGCAAGAGTAGCTGCAGTTGAGACCAACCTGGAGGCAGGGAACATGCATCATTTACAGAGAGTTCTTCAGTTTCACTTTCACATAATCATTGGCTAAAATAATTCTTTTGCTGAGACAGGGGATCTCTATGGAACCCCAATCAGACTTGAACTCATGATCCTTATACCCCAGGCTTCCAAGGGGTTGAATTACAAGCATATATCACCACAGTCGACTACTTTTTGTTTTTTATTTATTTGGATGTCATGCTATAGGTAAAAACTTGGGCTTTGGAGGATGACAGATCGCCAACAGTTTCTCCTCACACAGCATGAGAGTGCCGTGGGTGCTAAACCAGTGACACAGGTGTCCCCAGCAGGCAGGGTGCACAGTGAGTACTCCACGCCTTGCTGAGGAGGGAACTCAAAGGTCATCTGCATCAGAAGCTCGGGGACAGTAAAGTAAACAACCTGGGAGTACATCCTGATAAAGTCACTGAGAAACTGGAGGTGCTGCAGGTACCTGTGACTCCAGAGGTGAGGAAGTGGAGTGCTCAGCCTTCGTTAGTTAGACGTAGATTATGGCACACAAAAATACTGTGAGAAAGTAGACATTAGCTGTGGCCATCACTCAGCTACTACCCTTAAAGGTAGCTGTCTCTGCAAAGGAAATGTGTCAATAACAAAAACAATGACCCTATCCACATTTAGAACTATTGCCAGTAACTAAAATAAAACAAATTAAAGTTGTATTCTCCATTGATATGAACAAGCTTTCTCTATAGCATTGTTTTCTTCTCACACAGTGTTATTTCTATGTCTTACTCAGACCCCATGCTTCTGTAGACTACCTTCCTTCTGTATGGACTAGCATGCAGCACACAGCAAGGGCTCCCCATGTGCAGCTCCATGGCACGCCCATCCATGTATGCTTCTCCAGAATGCCTGCCTGCTTTAGAAGATAAATCAAAATGCATAGTAGAGACAGCCACATCATGAATTCATTTATGAAGAGTGAGGCCCATCTGGCACAGAATCCTGTGTAGTAAGTACACATGTGTTAGTACATTTAACTAATGATATTTTCATTAAGGTTGTGCCAGAATTTGGGGTAAAAAAAAATCATTGACCTTTATGTCAGAGCAGAATGATTCTTAAGAGCAGAATGATTCTTACTGGGTAGGGGGATACATTCTAAATGGTGCTTAAGCTTTGAAATGATGCTACTGCAATTTAGGTGGGCATTCCATAGAGAAATGACAAAGTTGGTATGAGAAAGGAAGGTACAGGTATATGTCCAAAAGTATTATACATTACAATATAGTGACCTCTACTGCACTGAACTATGTATGTGGGTGATCACTACACTGTTTATAAATTACCTATGGACACTCAGTCAGTAAAGGGTGGCCTGAACTAACAACCCACAGGAACTATAGGATACACTACTCTTGGTCGATAAAGCGCACTCCACCTCGAATTAACAGGAGCACCCTCACAGACCTACAACTCCTTCTCAAACACCACAGGTTTGCTAACACTGAGCTTGCTGTGCAGAAAACCACTGTGGCTCGCGTTCCTGGGGATGGCAAATGGTACTACACACATGAAACCCTGGTGAGATCTACCAAAATCTAAAATATACAGACAAGTGCTGTGACCCAGAAGTTTCCGATCTTGCCCTGAGAGTAAGTTAACTAAGTACCTGATGGAGTATTTGGTGTTGCGCAGTGAAGCTGGAGCTTTTTTCTTTTTTAGAGAAAAGGAGCACAAAGTCACAAAAATTTCAAACTAGTGCATGTTTACTCATAAGGAGAAAATTCACAGAGGATGCAGAAAACAAGGTCTCTTCTTCTGGACCCATCTAGGCGAGTTTGCAAGCTCACCCCAGCCCACAGTTCTTGGCACCCCTTAGCTCTTACTAGGCCCTTGTGACCGGGGCTGCCAAGCTTACCACGTGTCTACCTCTTGCACTGCAGGAGTCTGTGAGGATACACATATTCAAACTGACCCCTAAGTATCATCATGCTTTTACCTAACTCCTCACTCACTGCTTTACACTGATTTCTCTTAATAATAACGATGATAGGTCAGGGATGTCATCTAGATAACAATTCCTTTCTATTCTTTGCAGTGTTATGTTTCATTTTTGTTTACTTTAATTCATAGCGTGAGCTTATGCCATATTTAGGATTACTGAGAGTTATGTTTTAAAATATTTTAGAATTCACTGAATGTACATGAAAGGTGCCTATTTTCCTCCCTATTTTTTAAAAAAAGAATTACTAGTCTCTCTACTAAGGACTGATAAGCCTGTGAGAATCTATAGCTGGCTCTATCTGAGAGCCCCTTCACCCGATGAGGAAAAGATACTTTAATACACTGTGAAATAAAACCCCTTACCTCTGATAAATGCCCAAGGATCTAGGCACTGAAGGGTAGCACAACAGAAAATCGATGCTAAAGAAAAATTACACTTCCTTCAACTTTTTAGCTCGTAGATTGGCTCTCACACAGCAATATTAAAAAGGAAGTTTAATATATGATAGCTGACAATTCCACACTAATCCCTGCTGTGCTTTCCTTTTTTTTCCCCCTGAACTGCAAAAGCAAAGGCCAATAGACAGCAGGGGATGAGTCTCAGGACTGCTACAAGCCTTCAATCCTAATCGAATGGGTGTAAAAACATATATAAAAAGATGAAAGTGCTCTGCTTTACATATGGCAAAACACATCAGGGAGACTCTGAAAAGAGGAGTGAGACGTTCCATAGGGGCAGGTTAGGTCTGATGCTAATGCCGGCTTAAGATGGTGACAGTCTGGAGTGGGGAGTCTGGCCAGGCTGCTTTAATTTCTCCCTGGAATAGCTCTGGCCCAACCTTCTGCAACACATCAAAGTCTCTGGAGCTCAATTAAAATTGGATTATATTGAAATACTCCATCTATGGGAGCTGTGTGTTCACTAACACTTTTCTCTCAGTAATACTCCAGATGACAGTTGCCCATCCCAATTTACACAGTTGTCATAGAGACGGGGAGGAGAGCAGTGGAGAAGCAACACAAAGGAAAGGTAAAGCCTGGGGTTTCTGCAAATGAAGAGCTTCCTGTGTTTCCTGAACCCCATTTATTACACCAGTGACAGCATCCGAGACACAACATTATTACACTCTGTATCTGTGCATGATGTGAAAACAAAGACAGCTGATCCTGGCTCTGGAATTAAGGAGCTGTGATGGAGCGTTTTCAGCTTACTAAGAATTGCCCTCAGATGCTCCTGCAGCCAGGGGAGAGAGGGTGACTGGCAAAGATAGGAAGTGTCAATATCTACTTTTTAATTACAGGTATGACCCACACATGAAGAATAATCTTTGGGATAAGATCTCTTTCTTTTCCAAATCTGCCATTTAAAAAGGTTAAATGTCGGGCGAAGACAGTAAATCATGACTGACTGCCATGCTTCTATGTTTTAAACAAAAACTGGATTTGGTCAAATCAGTGAACAGTAATGGGGGCCATCAATGACAGAAATAGATTTCCAAATTTGGATATGGGATTTATTTCTGGTTTTAATGAGTGGATATTTTATAATCTTTGCTAATTTCTCTTCTGGCATTAAAAACCTATCAGCCCAGGAAGGACACTGTCAGCTTCCTCAAAGCCTAGATGAAGACAGCCCAAGGACCTGGCAGCTCTAAAGAGTGGTGTACTCAGCAGTGTAGAGGGTTAGTAACATTCTGTGTTCTCATTTAGGCAGAATGTTCCTGGCTCTGGGAAAAGTCTAACCTTTCTTGTAATTAGCTTATTGCACTATTAGGGCTGTTCTCCTCCCACTGTGTAGACACCACGGAAACAGACTAGCTAATTACTATTTTATGGATTAGTACACTATTTTGTTGTGTTAGATCCTCCATAACTGTGGTTCTTTTTCTCTTGGGAAGATGTGTTAGGATTGTGTAGTAGCAACAAGGCAGAGACCACAAGTGCAGGCCAAAGGGGAAGGAAGCAAAGATGTGTCAGAAACTCTAAAAACCACACAAATCAAAATTTGTCAAAACAAGCTTTGGTTTAAACCAACAAGAAGGGCCCTACAGCTTGGGCCCTGACAAAGCACAGGGATTTTATTTATTTATTTATTAGCCCAGCTGTAGAAAACACAATCTAATGAACCTATCTGGAGCGGCTGTCCCCATCCTGTCAGGCATGTCAGGAAATGACAAGCACAAGGGACAGGCCGCCGCCAGTCATAGACAGGCCTGCCAGCTGGAGAGTTCAGCCCCAATCTAATCACACCACCAGAAAATAACTTTCACGCTTTCAGCTTGACAGGATGGACTTGAGGAAAAAAAAACTAGGATTGGAAACAATGTTTTTTGTTTCAATTACACTCAGTTTTGCACAGTAATTAAAAATGCCTAATAACACGCCCGATGTATGTTGCTTTATAATATGCAAAAAATGTTGTGTCATAGAAAAAAAGAATAAAAGGGTCACTTTGAGAATACGGGCACAGAGAAATGAAGGGCAAACCATATCTGTCTCTTTCAATGCACAAGCCATGTCATGTTGAGAATTCAACTCTGTTTTCAATTCAGTTTATTGATACTCAAATTGCTTGTCTTTAAAGCCAAGCTTGCAAGGATGCCCAGCAGCAGGGCTGGTTTCATTCCTGTCTGAGCATCAACACACATGACTAGAGTAAGGAGGTAAAACGAGTGTTTACAGGTAACTGTGATAAATGCTCTGCCTTTGGAGCTGCTGGGAAAGTGTCAATATGAACAAATGCATCCACAGAGGGCACAACAAGCTGAACTGTGCTTACAAGGGCTTGGAGAGATCTCATTTGCACTAGACTACATGCCATTTCAGTATCTTGTAGACATAGTATGGATCTATTACATTCATGTGCAAGTATTCAAACTTGTCCATAACTTTGTGTGTGCTCACATATATGCAAATGTAATGAAATGTGTCCCAGAAAATTCAGTGCTTTCATTGACAAAACAATTTCCACAGGGTAACTACTGGCATTATCATTAAAGACTTAAGAGCCAAATACAATATTCCATGCATGTCTGTGCTGTGTTATAAGGCATTATTAACACTTAGGAATGAAACACATTTTATTCTGGTTTTGAAAAATAGATTCCCATTCACAACTTCACTGCGTCTCAAAAGTCAACACTAAATCAAGCATTATTATCTGCTTTACAGTCGTGAAATGTCACCAGTGCAAACATGGAGTTGTCATGCATTAACTTATTCACAAGCTATATCATCTCAGTCCAGTGTTTAATCACTTTCTATCTATAGAATGGTGGGAACCGAGTCAGTCTCAAAGGGCTGCTGTGGTTTAGGTGGTGGGTCTGGAGGTGAATCAACAACTCAAAATCAGGTTTACAGAACAATACTTACCCCAGATGGTAAGTAGGGTGGTAAGTGCTTTTAACTGAACCAATAACAATTGTTACCACATGCAAATCAATATGTAGAGAGGAGGTAACTAAGACTGAAAACGTCCCAAAGATCAAGCTGAGCTTCCTGGACATGAACACAGGAGAGCTGGGACTCAGGACTGCTGTACTGAGGTGATGAAGGTGAACATTTCATATTTCCTTATACCAAGTGTTTCCAATATATGATGATTTTATTCAAGCATCAGTGTATAATTTTGTCATTAGCTTGCTCAGTGTGGCTTTTCTGCAGCATTATTTAATTCATTTCAGTCATGTTGGAGCATGGAGAGCTCTGACCTACTGACCCCAATTTTCACTTAAAGAAACAAATATCCTTTTTGCAAACTAAGACAATTTTTCTCTTGTCAACCTTGTTTTAAAGTATTAACCTTATTCCCGATATGGTAAATATCCATGTTTGTCATTGAAATCTGCTAGGCACAGCAGCTTTAATCAAGTTATGAAATTGCTTCTGGTCTTACTTTATCCATTTGGAGAAATGATTAAAATAAACATGCTGAGTGAACGAGCTCACGCTGAGGACACATGATGTGTTTTGGTTTTGTTTGATATCAACTAACTCTTAGAAGGAAACAAAAGGCAAACAGGCTGTTTACATCTCCAGATTTCTGGAAGACCATGTAACTGTCCTGCCCTGGGGTTATCACAGGCTGAGCAGATGGCTCAGTGGGTAGTGTGTTTGCTGCACAAGCATACAGACTTGACCTGAGTTTGGATTCCCAGTACCACAAAGTCAAGCACAATAGCACATGTCTAACTGAGGGGATATAGATAGGTAAATTGCTGAGGCTTACTGGTTAGCCAGTCTAGCCAACCAAGGAGCTTCAGGTTGTCTCTAAACAGGGCGAAGAAGCAGGGCACTGTTAGCACACACCTTTAATCCCAACACAGGGAGACAGAGGCAGGTGGATCTCTGTGAGCTTGAGGCCAGCCTGATCTTCAGAGTGAATTCCAGGACAGCCAAGGCTACACAGAGAAACCCTGTCTCGACAAACAAGCCAACCAACAAACAAAAACATAAGGTGGAGAGCAATAGAGGAAGACAGAAAAATTGACTCCAGTCTCCACACAGGTGCATGTGCACGCTAAAATAAATGCACACAGGGCATGAACTATAAAGCACAGATATATACACACAAATAAAGTCATTGTAATGGATTATTCCTGAATTCATGAGAAATGGAAAGTTGGATATCAATATTAAATTGAGCATGACCAAATTGTATAATGCACCCTTAAAACAATGTGGACTTAAAATAATACGGACTTTTTAGAAAAAGACAGAGCAGAGTAAAACCATGGTTAGATACCATTTGTAGCCATAATATTTTATTCTTCAAAAACAGCCAAAAGCAAATGTGGAAAACTTTTGTGTTATGCTCAAGTTGAATAGTTGATGATAAAACAATGCTTATTTTAGCCCAGGTTTTTTCCTATCCATATTCAGTCACTATATGGCAAATGAGGTGGTGATTTTTATTCCTATTTTATAGGTAGGAAGAAAAGATAGGTGATGTTCA
The DNA here is from genome assembly GCF_982192425.1 of Myodes glareolus. Taxonomy (NCBI): domain Eukaryota; kingdom Metazoa; phylum Chordata; class Mammalia; order Rodentia; family Cricetidae; genus Myodes; species Myodes glareolus. Next base: position 29,218,977 of record NC_142045.1, on the reverse strand, counting down.
TTTGCCTCATCAAGGTTACAGAAACTCTAAAGGCTAACAAAACTGAGACTGAAGGGTAAGAGGCCCAGTCTAAATGCCATTGTTTTTCCAAAGTATACTACACATTGAAACCCACCTCCCATGAGGATAGCATTAAGAGATGGAGCCTTTGGGTGGTGATTGATCAAGTCAGGGAAGCCCCACGTTCAAGAAGAGAATTCTACTCCATAGAAAAGAGGTTTGAGGATCTTACTTATCCTCCCTCCAAATATGGGGGCCACAGCAGGAGGCACTGTGCAGGAAGTAGAGAGCAGCCTTCATCAGGCACTTTGACTTGGGCTTTCTACATTGGACAACTAAGCAATGAATTCTGTTCTCAAGCTTGTTAGTGAAATCCAGACAAATGTGGCAACTATCCTACCTTAGACTTCATATAGAGAACATCTGCCCATAAATATGGGCATTTTTTCTCAGTTATTTATTTATTCTTCAAAAATTCCATGCAATTTACTAACTTTTCCAAGTTTCATTAAGTTCTTAGAACCAGTTACAATGAAATTTTCATTAAAGAGCTTATGAAAAATCTCCCCAACGTTTCAACATCGCAGCATTTTCTGGGACCTTAACAACTTTAGTGGTCCTTACCATGGCATCACTACCGCCAGCTTTTCCTAAAGTTTTACGGAAACACATTCAGATAAGCAGATTAATTGGCTGGCTTTCAAATTCATTTCATAAAATAGTGTTTGCTCCTGATCTCTGCAGTCATTTAATGGATATCTCAATAAATTGTCAGCTTGCTGATATACAAGGCACTATGACAAATTACGTATTTTAAGCAACTGTATTTAATAGGCTTAGGTGCTAGGTAAAAACACAGGTACTTATGGGAGCAGAGGCAAATGAGCAAGAAGGAGGAGTGCTGAGATGTCTCCTTAACCTCCTTTCCTTGATCAGATCACACTGTTTAGAGAAGAGCTGACCCAATGAACTCATACAAAGGATTTTCTCTTTTCTGAGTATACAGCACAGTTCTTCCTTATGAGTTCCCTATTGGCTGGGCAATGTGATGCAGAGTCAGGCTCCATGTTTTGCTCTTCCTAGGGTCCCAAAGACACCTTAGCTATTGGATTCAGCTAGAGTCATGGCACTCTCTGAGGCATGAAAATAGCAAGACAGTTTAAAGTGATAGTTGCCATGTCTAAGTAAGGAATGATGAAAGTAGGATGCTAACACAAACTCTTAATTTCAAATACTCAAACTATAATAAAAAATGTATCACAGTCTAAATAATAAAATCAAAAGGAACATATTAAAGAACAGAATAAGGAAGAAAATGCAGCTAAAGAAAAGCATTATAAAATTAATGTAAATATTAGTTCTGTGCAAAGACAGACAATGGTAAAAGTAGAGCCAGAGCAATGATGGAAAGGGACTCAGGTTCTCAGGTCAATGTGCTATCTAATGACTAACCAGGCTTTTTGAAATGTAAAACTAAAATCAAATTCCCTGAGAAACTTACAATACAGAATTATTTCTGCCCAAAGGAAAGCACCTGTTCTACACAGTAATTCTCTGTGCATTCTCTTGTCCCTGATGGCTTTTCTCCTAAATGCATGCCAGCCCATGGTATCTCAATCCGGCAAGGTCTAGCCATACAGCTTTTGAGTTGCACACCACAGTGGGTGCCCACTTCAGCTAAACTTCTAATGACACAAGCCCCAAACTAAGCCTTATTATTTTAAGAAAAGTCAACCCAAGCAGGGTAGATCTGGCAGAAATGGTTACGAATTCTGTACTTGGAGGGATCTAAAGTTGAAGGCTTTCTCTAGAAGAATAAGAGTAGCAATACCTTCCCACAAGGAGAACCATGAAAGCTTGTGCAGCCATTTTTTCTGAAGGAAGAAAGCAGACATGGTGAGAAATGAACGAAAGGCATTTCCCTCAACAGAAGTTTCCCTGCCAGGAAAACATTTGCCAAAAAAGTTGGATTGTGATACATCATAAATAAACTATGAGTTTCATGGACAAGGTCTCTAACCAAAGCAACGCAAATACTTTGAAACTTCCTATGGAGTTACCAGAGAGGTGAGCTGGGAGATGCTAGAAGGTTGTGGTCTTTCCCTCTACCAGGCCAAGAAAGAAAGTTGAGGCAATGGTAATATATAATGGCATTGGAAAAGAGAGATGAAGACTTGATTCCTGGAGAGAGAGAGAGAGAGAGAGAGAGAGAGAGAGAGAGAGAGAGAGAGAGAGAGAAGGGAGAAGGGGATGAACAGAGTGGAAGACATTCCTGGTAATTTCTACAGCAAGTGTCTTGGGTCTCATAACCCTGGGTAATTTAACCTGCTCCTAACGAGGTACCATCACTGGGTGCATCTTCCATTCTCAGTCTTCACAGTCAGTTATTGTATAAGGATGCTTATTCCCAGTGCTCAGGCAAGCAGTATCTCAACCTTATTAGCAGGGGCACAAACATGGTCACCTCACCTATAATCCAGCCTCATGTGCCTTCTTTACTTAGCTAAGTAGTATGCCTGTTGACTGTATTGATGGAATAGTTGACACCATAGGCACAACTGTCACCTAAGCAGTTTCAGGCTGATTACTCCTACCAGTTTGTTTTTCTTATTGTAGTGCATACTTACTGGGTGTGCTGTGACCCGGATGCGGAATGCAGCAAAGCTTATACTGAGGCGTAGTGTACAGTTCTAGGCTTTTAAGAAGTGTGGTCTAGTGAAAGGTGATGGGGTGACTGGGTCATGAACAGTATCCTGGAGGGGCTTGCAGTGGTCTCTGTCAGTGCTGTCTCATAGGAATAGGGAGTGTATCAGTTCACAGACAGCACGTGGTCTTGAGGAGCAAGCCTGGCCCTTCCCTACAGTCTTGCTTCCTTGCTGCAAGCAGTCACTTCCAATTCCACCTTTCTGTCTAAATAAATAAGTGTAAAAAAATTAAAAATAATTAAAAATAAAGGAGGGTGTCCTCTCAACAAGATGTCTTACAGGGCCCCTTCTCATGCTCATGGTTGATATGGAAAACCAGGATCACAGGGCTGGTGCTCATGGAAGAGCAACTGTTTGCACTCACCCTGCTGGCCATTTGCATAGGAAAGCGGCTGCATTCCTTTCTTGGCACAGCAGGGTAAGCCTTCTACCAGCTCATTCCTGACCACTAATAATTCCTCCATCTCTAACCTTTGGCAAATGGGTCAAAAAGGAGTCACAGTCAAGACTGACTGCCGGAGAGTCTCTGTTTTGCTAGGGAAAAGATGAGTGGAGCTATGTGGTGCTGCGAAGAGGCGCGGACTCCAGCGCCCAGTGAGCTTCTGGTCCACTCTGCTCCTCTCATTTCACTGCACCTGTGATTTGGAGAAAATTCCTTTACCTCTGTTTCTACATTTCTGAAATGGAGAGTTTTTTCTTTTCATTTTTTGGTTTCTCAAGACAGAATTTCTCTGTGTAGCTCTGTCCTGGAACTCACTTTGTAGACCAGGCTGGTCTTGAACTCAGAGATTCACTTGCCTCTGCCACCTGAGTGCTGGGACTAAAGGTGGGCGCTACACCCATGCCCCTCCTGAAATGGAGAT